>NC_068358.1:104729165-105049164 GCF_020536995.1 Dreissena polymorpha
TTTATTATAGTGACATGTGCATTTCGTATGGTATAAACAATAATATATACATATAAAAAAGCACCCGGCCCATTGGACCTATAAGTCACCTAAGCTGTTAAGCTCAATCTACACGTAAAGCATATATATACAGTTTTATGTCATAACAAGTGATGTACGAGTGGGACTGAGAAAACAGATAGCATATATACAGCAAATATATACAGCTTCAAGTGGTCCCGATTATGTCGTCAATGTTTAAAATATTATAGTTATTCATAGCAAAAGTAGCATAAAACAATTGGGTATACTGTAATATCAAAAAGCTAATATACTTTTATCAATAAGAGTTACAGCACTGATACAGATTCAAATTTACAGTGGATACATTACGGAATGCCTGAGCAAATATGCTTTAACAATGAACTTTGCAGTCTTCCTGGGGTATACATTTAATATATGACAAAACCTTTGTTCTGGGTTAAGATGGATAAAGTCGTGATTTATGAGAATATCACCAAACACGTCAGTCCTGATATTGTTATATAAATATATTTCGCGCTTTTATTACAAATTAATAAAGAACATATTGATTTGTGTTTGGTTGTCCGTGATTGTAATGGAAAAAGACTAATTGGCAATTGGCTTCGTTGTTTAAAACACTCGTTAACGGTTATTCAGTCCCACTTATCCGCTAATCGTAACAAAGAACTTGCAATGACATAAAATAATAAGGGACAGTTACTATCACCTGTAATAACAGACTTGTAATTGGCATATGCCAAACAAGGCCCACCCCCTGCAAGTGACTACCAAGTGTCACCCCTCTTTCCCCAGCACGATTTTTTCGCAACCGCGTATTACATGTATTACAAACATTACAAACAAATCGGAAATGGACGAATTTAAGTGCTGACGAAATAGTCTTTTTTTTTAAAAGGAAGAAATTTCGTGCTGACGAAAATAAATGGTTTCAAAGAAACATGAATGAGTAAAACAACAACAACGTGTTATCATGAATGAAATTGAAGGCGACCAGTCCCACTGATTACAAGAAGGATAGGCAGGTCTGCTTGCCAACCGTTATCTCCCCTGCTTATTCATATTTAACGTAGTTAAAACATAGATTCTAAGTTCTAACTGTGCAATTTCCATATCAAAAGTGATAATGCTATCGCCGCAGTATAAAACTAATACATGAATATGCTGACAAATTTTGCTCAGCAAATAATGGCATATAAAGTATATAAAATAATTAACAAGAAAATATATACGGCGTGGAGTGTGGTTGAAGTTGGTGAAAGGTAAAGAGTTTAATGAATGAGATCAAATATAGCGAATATCTTTGTCCATGCAGTTCTTAGCTGCATCACACGGAGAACGGGATGTTACGCAGAGTTTTTGCCGCTTATTTTACATTATTACATATTGCTTATCATATATCTATAGATACAAAACAGAAAAACAAAAGAAGAATGGAAGTGAAATTAAAACATATAAGTCAACCGGCCACACGCGAAGTATATATTTTAAATATTTATAAACGCGTTCTTCGAACAAACCTGTTTAAGTGGTGTGTCTGGAATTGCTTTTTGATTCGATTATAACAGTATTAGGAATCATCGCACTCATGCTTAACAAAGTGGTCAAAATGGTGGAATACTGCTTGTTTAATTAATGAAAAATAATATTTAGCATCGTATTAATGAAAACACATTAAGAATCAATGATTGACCTACCATAGTTATATCGCCGAATATCTTCAGTTAACACATTTCTGGTCTAAATACAATTCCAGTTCATCTAGTTAACGCGATAGCACCTATATTTTATAACGATCCGTTTACTGGCAGCGATCTGACCCGGATACTGCTGGAACGACGGCTTGTTTAAAACTTAATACTTTTACATGTATAATGTTTAATTTCGAAAATAATTAAAAATGGTTAGGCCAAAACGAATATCAGGATAGGGAAAAACGATACTTTTATGAACTATTATATTCTAGTACACAGGCAGCAATATGGTAGTAATTACTCAATATGAGAACATAGCCTTTAAGTGCAAACGCTCTGGCGCTAACAATCCTCTGAATATAAAGGGGCACACAAAACAGTATTGATGTCAAGAGTTGAGTGTAAAACTGTTCTATCCATAAAGCCTTTTCATTAGAGATAAAATTGTTTCATGCTGAACACGCAGTAAAACATTGTTACACGCTGTACTGCAAAGACGCGGTCATGTTTCCAATGGTCTGTGGGATTATGTTCTAATCAGCCAATGGAATAAATGAAGTGTATTCATTCGTTTCTAGCAGCGGGAAATTGTATTTGAATTTTATTGGACACTATTAAGATTCACGGATTTGTAGTCATTAACGACCAAGCAACTGAGCCAGCCAGCCCCTAATGTGTGCATAATATTGTAGGTTAATTTACTTCGAGTAAGTAATATCAACCAAAAAGTGACGGACGTTATTGTTTAAATTTATCTGATATAGAGAAATGAATTAATAAATTGTTGTTATTTGGCTTATCCAGCTGTAACAGTCAGAATATGGCTTATGCAAGATTTTTTTTCAAACTTCGGTTTCAATTACAACATGTATGGAGATGCTTACTTAACGGCATTTTTTCTTGTTGAGGACTGCGGTATATTTTTGTTCATGAAGTGTCCGTTGATTTCATACCTTTATACTTATCAATTTTTAGATACTTAGTATTCTTTGTCTATGTCATTTTGTTAGATTTACTCAATCAATATTAGTCATCTGTACCGAGAATAATTCGATCATATACCACCCCGTATTTTCATTAGTGAAACATCCGAAATTATTCACTATGGTAATTTCGTTAACGTTATTGATACATGAATTGTCAGACACATTTAAGTACCTGATATAAGGTACAAGTATTTAGATCTAGTTATGCTTAATTACATCTCATACGCATCATTCGTATTTAAAGTCGTCTATTCGTGCGAAGAACATTATCTAACATGAATACAGTCGATTGGTGTATAACGGATAGCTAAGGACTTCGAGTCTCATTTCAACGTAAACACCATGCATTCAGTAATTAAACCATTAAACCTAGATAGACACATGTGTTTCCTATTGAAACATGCCAGCGGTTTTAAATTTCCGAAAAAAGTTATTTGTTTACAGCGCGAATTTCACGGTACACTGATTCAGCCATTACCGGATCGCTTAGGTCTTTATCGGATTACATTTGTATCGTGTTATTTCTTGAAATTTGACACAGCATTTGTAAAAATAATTGCAATATATGTACATTTCCAGAAAGGGAATTCATTTCTGCGTTTTATAAGACCAAGTTCATAGAAATCGCTGCACAATTGATGAAGTAATGGCTGTTCAAAGCGATGCACCATATATTCGGGTCATTTTGAGTTGAATACCTTGTTATATATTTAGATTTGATAGTGAACAAATACGTTTTCAGATAAATCGACTTTTCGTTATAATTTCATTATTTTTCATCAAAAATGATGTTTTCACTATAAAATAGCATAGCCACACGCTAACCACATGTGTATTGGACAACTTCAATTGAGTTTATATTTATTTTGAGACAATCCCCACACTCCTGAATATGGGTCATCTCATGAGTCATGTCCGTTATTCACTAAATACCGAGTTGCAGCTTTCATGCGTATTTTATATGGTACGCATCAATTTGGTTTCTGAGCATTCTTACTTTTGTAAAGGACACATAATACTAAACTATTACATCAATGAACATTATGTTTACCAAACAAAATCTGCAAAATTCAAGAAACCATTCGTCTGC
The DNA here is from genome assembly GCF_020536995.1 of Dreissena polymorpha. Taxonomy (NCBI): domain Eukaryota; kingdom Metazoa; phylum Mollusca; class Bivalvia; order Myida; family Dreissenidae; genus Dreissena; species Dreissena polymorpha. The sequence goes on from NC_068358.1 coordinate 104,732,957, forward strand.
ACTTTTCCTGTCGTCACAAAAACGGTGCGTACAAAACGTGACCTTGTTTTGCTTTCGAAAAAAGAAAACGTTGTCAACATTGAAACACGTCAACAAAAACATGAATCGACTTAACAATGATAGGCTTTTTGTATCCAATTCATAGAAAACTATAAATCTTAACATAAATAAAAGTATTTTGCAAAAAACGTTTAACCTATCCGTTACTCACTAAAATCCGCTATACACCAATCGACTGTACATTTCGACGAAAAACAACACTTCTATTAAAACATTTTACTTTAGAGACATGTGTTCAACAAAACAGATTAAATGGAGAATGTACCATGGTGATGGGTATTACCGGTGTATTAACATTTAGAACAGTATTATTATTCAAAATAACTTGTACATACCTGCATTTGTGTGTCAATCCGGTAGGTGGATGTTTTTTCAAGCCACTATAAGCTGACCTAGATTTTACAGGAAGTGGGTATTACCGGTACACTGTGTATTTCGCCACCACAAAAAATAGTTCTAGACAAGTACTGGTCAAAAATTATGTTTATTTTATGTCACACATTCATTTTCACTAATAATATAAATTGTCAAAAGAAGATATGCCCATCTTAAATGCAGAATTGGCAAGTTACTTATCATTTTTTATGAAATATCAACGATTTTAACATTAAATAAAAATAATTTGATCATGATTAACATGTAACAATTTTGATTAGATGTTGTATTTTTCAGTTAAGATTCTACAATGGAGGTTAAAGGGTCGCAGTATGGACAAGTGAAATCTGCTCCTCTTCTCACACATTTGATTTTAGTGCAATATTTTAGATGCACCCAGTGTTGGCATTCGGAACATTCAGCCCACTGAACAATTTCTAACACATAGTCCAAATTTAGTGACTCTTTTTGGAATTTTGTGCATATGCAGCAAAGATCATTTTCTTCATGTTCATCTGAGTCTTCATCAGTTGGAATAATCATTGACTTTGAGGGTTCTGGTGCAGGCTGATTATGTTTGGATTTTACTGAGACATTTTGAAGCTCACTCAGTTTATTTGAATATTTTGAAAGGTCAACAACAATTGTTTCTGGAGCTTTTTGTTTCCTAGCATTAGTTGTGCCTGTGAAAAAATTTCTGCTTTCAAGGAAAGAACAGGAAGGGCTGGAAGCAACAGGGTGAAGACATTCATTAGAAGAGATAATTTTAGACGGAGCCGTTTTGACAGCTAGAATGACACTGGGATTCAATGGATAGATACCTGTTTTACGGAAAGAAGAAATAAGATTTTCTGGAGTCATGGCCTTGTTGTATGCTTTGGAAGAAAGTGATCCAATGCTGTAGCGAGTAATGTTCAGACCAGGATTTTGTCTAAGAAATGACTGACATTTAGAGTGATAGGCTTTCTTCAAAGGTCCGAAACAAGCAACATCCAAAGGCTGTGTCAGATGGGAATAATGTGGTGGAAGAACAGAGAATTTAACCTTGTTATTGTCTCCCCATTTAGTGAGGGTGAGATTAATATGGGACTTGTGACCATCAACAAGAATAAGCATGGTCTCCTTGCCAGCAGGGGCATGCTTTCAAAAATGGGTTTCAAGAAAATCCAAGAAGACAGTTGAATTTGACCAACCGGATTCAGTTTCTGTGCCAGCTGAGCCAGGAGAAGTGTCAAGTAACAAACTGTCCATCCACCTTTTGCCAGAGAAGATGTAGAATGGGGGGAGCCTGGACCCAGTGGCATTTCCAGCTGCAGGAACCGTGACAGTGTTGCCACGAGGAGAGGTCACAGACTGAGGAGTAAATCCTTTTTGGCAAACAATGTTGGTAGGACTGTGCTCAAGCAATAATCCAGTTTCATCAATGTTCCAGATCAAGTCGGGCCTGTTGGTCATGTTACATTTTTCCATGATGTTCTTCAGGTCTGAAAAATAGTGCTCAAGTACCTCAGAAGAAGAGGCCTTAGCCCTGGCAAGAGACAACTTTTGCGGCTTTTCGACATGAATGTCTGGCCATCTCTTTTTCAAACCACTGAACCAATCAGCTGAAAGACATTGTTCTGAATTTTTTTTCTTTCCAAGGCTGATGGCGAAATCAGTGGCTAAACGGACACATTTACTCCTGGAATAGCCGTAACCAATCTCGGCCATGTACTTGACATGACACACAAACTGCTCCTCGTCAGTGACAGAAAACAAAGTTTGGGGCCCAGGTCTTGGTATGGGGTTCTGATGAGCAGGGGATTGGCTTAAGTCCAAGTGTACGGTCACGAAGTGTACTCCCTGGAATTCCAAAGAGACGTGCTGCCCGGTACACAGACATGCCCTTGTTCTTGACAGCACCATATGCCTCAGCAGTGAGATCAGAGTCATATTGACCCTTTCTCTTACTGCCAGAAAGTTGAAGCTGTATTTAAAAAAAAAATGTTTCTTTTAACCTGTAAATCTAGGCACGTTATAAAGAAAGAAATATATCTCATTGTGTTATTTTGAATGTAACAACAAGCTCGAAGTGTGGGCGAGTACTATCGTACACATTTCAGAGGAGAAATCTACAATTAAACCGTGCTGGTATTTGTAAACATCAGCGTCCTTGACAGCAGCATATTACTTGAGAAAAATGATATAAAATGAGTCAGTTTTAATGCAAGGTTGGTTTTTACTATAAAATTTTAGCTGGTGTGTCATGAAAATCGTATAATTACCCTCAAAAAGCTCATTTTCTTTTTAATTTTCGGTTTGACAGTTACCAGTACCTGAAATGCAAACAGTGCGTATGCAAATGACGATGGTGACGTCATGGCACGTGTGACATATTTGATATTCGGAATACACCGGTAATACCCTTACACCGGAAATACCCTTCGAACGCGATCACAATCAACCCATAAAATAACGCAAATTCTAACACGGCACGCGACATGTTTTCTAAAGACAAAGAAGGAAAAATCAAGTGTGGGTTATTCTGCAATAAATTATGGGCGGAGCTTCATGTTTCGAAAAAAGTTCCAAATAAATAAAGAAAATATTGCAGTAAAATGCACGTGCTAAACGCCGCTCTAAAAGAAATGTAATAAATGTAGAATATATATAAATGTAATGAACAGCAAATTGTATATTTCGTGATTAGTGGCATAATAAATTAGAATCGTGTTAGAATCGAAAAAATATTTTTCTATGATGGTTTGTTGTCGAATAACCTACAGTAAGGAGTATAGATGCGTGTTATCAAATCACTCGTGCTTCGCACTCGTGATTTAATTCCTACGCATCTATACTCCTTACTGTGGGTTATTCGACAACAAACCATGATAGAAAAATATTATTTCTCAATTAAATGCGTTTGTATATACACGTCCTTGTGCTTTTTTACAAAGAAAATCTATTTCGGGAATTTTTTTAACCGCCATATAGAATTCATTCACAGGTTGGGAAGTCAGTTTAAACCAGAAAAAAAACACATTTGTATACACTGATCATGGGAGATATATTCGCTAAGAGAATACCATTATGTAGTAACTTACTTCCTAACCTGTAAATTGAAACTACTATGATCTTGTGTCGTTTTGTGTAGGCTAAATAAATTATGTATTCCTCTGAATGAATATAGCATTCTGAGTCATCAAAGTACGTCGTCGTTTAAACAGATATACAATGTTAGTGTCATTGTGTACTTAACACACAAAACTATGACATATATGTGCAATACAAGTGTAATGAAAAACAGAAAACGGTAAAGCCAGTTCGATACTATTAAGAGGTTGTTGCGATTCAGAATGCCTGAAGCAATTTGGAATACCTGACGCTTGCTTATAAGATGCATATCAGTAGATGTTGCAAACTTAAATATTAAAGGGACCTTTTCACAGATGTTAGCATGTATTGAAGTGTGTCATTAAATGCTTTAAATTTGATTAATGTAAACATATGACTAAATAGTTCAGTGAATATATATATATATATATATATATATATATATATATATATATATATATATATATATATATATATATATATATATAAGTAAGAAAAAGAAGTCATCATCATATGGGCTCGAACCACTGACCCTTGCAGTTAAAGTCTTTAAACTTAAATCACTCTGTCATCCATGCTCATGTTGTGCATGGTGTATTTTATACATTATATAAGCAATCCTAGAAATGTCACAAAATATAACGATGACAACAGAACGCTACAAATTGTACAATAAGTTCGAGTTTTTAACGCTTTATAATCATATTAATTTTTTTTAAATCGTCAAAAGATGCATATAATCGATATATAAGATCATGGTAAATGTTCAGTATTACTGTTTCCTCGCAAAAAAAAAACAGTAGCTTAAACGCAAATTTGCAAATTTTAAACAATTTCGTTTCAATTCAGTCAATTAACCAAATTGTAATAATGTTTTTTTAACTGTTTATTTAATACAATGACATTTGACGAGTTTTACCATAACGGTACTGATAAATGTATGTAACATTTGATGTGACAACTTTTCGACGACCTTCTTTTAAACAAGTTCTGAGTTGGTGAATATATTAAAATCGCAAAAAGTGAACTTGTAGTGGATAGAAAGACTTGTGCAAATGCAATACACGATATGATTTCAGTAGAAGTTGTCAATATATACATGTATTTTTTTCTCTTTTATACTTATGTGAATACATATTATTTAAGAATATTGTATTGAAGAAATAAAGTACTTGTTCAATATGTAATTTCGTTTGTTCCTAACTTTGCCTTCTGGTAGATGACCTTGCGAGAACCATTGTTGCAGGCTAGCAGTCTGATCTTATTCTTCTGGACTTTAGCAAGGCTTTTGATAAAGTCAGCCATTCTAAACCTCTCTATAAACTTCATAACCATGGTATCAGAGGCTGTACTCTTGACTGGATCCGTTCTTTTTAAGAGGTCAAGTTGTCGTTCTGGAGGTCTGATGAAGTTCCTGTGACATCTGGTGTGCCCCAAGGCTCTGTCCTAGACCTCCTCTTATTTCTTCTCTAAATAACCTACCAGATCATGTAAGATCCCAAGTCCGTCCTTCCGCTGATGACACTGGTGTCTACCTCACGATCAACAACCTAAATGATTGCAATCACTTACAGCATGATCTTAATACCTTGAAACATTGGGTAACAAAATGGGAAATGCATTTTTTACCCCAGTAAATGTCAAGTCCTTAATATAACTCGAAACAAACATAAAATCAAACATAGTTATATATTACATGGCCATATCCTTGAAACCGTTCCAAGTTCAAAATATTTAGGAGTAGACTTATCCGAAGACCTTTCTTTCAACACTCACATTGATAGAATATGTACAACAGCAAATAGAACACTTGGTTTCCTTAAACGTTACATCCAAACTAAAAACAAACAAGAAATGTGTTTGCCAGAAACACTATGTCCCCTTCTGCGCCGCTTTGATTTTTTTTTTAATTTGGCAGGTTCAGATAATTATCTCCCTTTAAAGCTTATTACTTCCCTTGGATTTGTTTTTTATACCTTTGACCTTGAAAGATGACCTTGACCTTTCACCACTCAAAATGTGCAGCTCCATGAGATACACATGCATGCCAAATATGAAGTTGCTATCTTCAATATTGCAAAAGTTATGGCAAAATGTTAGATTTGGGGCAAACAAACCAACCAACCAACCAACTAACAAACAGGGCAAAAACAATATGTCCCCCACTATAGTGGTGGGGGACATAAAAAGTAAAAGAAACTGCCTATAAAACTCTTGACAGGCCTCTAGAAGAATACTCGTCTCCAGTCTGGTCGCCATACACTAAACAAAACATCAATAAAATCGAAATGGTTCAGAGAAGAGCAATAAGATGGATAAATAACAGCTATTCCACTTATGATAGTGTCTCGGACAACAGTTACTTGGTATAAGATCTCTAGAGAACAGACGGACTGATGCTAAATTAGTATTATTTTACAAAATTGTCCATTCATTAGTAGCTGTCCCCATCCCCACATATTTTGAAAACCCCAGGAGATTTACTCGCCATACACATCTTTACGCTTATAGGCAGATTCACACAGTTGCTTACTATTATAAATTTTCTTATTTTCCCAGCACTGTCATACTATGGAACAACCTCCCATCAGAAATTGTCCTTCTGCCAACGCTTGAATCCTTCAAGCTGGCAGTAAGCCAAATTCCATCCAATTAGTTGCGGCAGAATGTGTTTTTAACCTGATTTTAACTCTTGTCTATACATATACTAATACTTTCAAACTTTGTTAAATTTAAGTCTCACTTTTTTTCTTTGACGTCTCGATGTCAATACTTTTATTGTAATATATTGTATAAATCTTTTTTTTGAACTGACAGCGCGATCTGTTAATAATACCCGAAAGGGGAGTTCAACAGTATCCGAAGATAGATAGATAGATAGAATCTTAAGTAATGTTAATCAAATGATTTTTTTATCTTGTATATAAATGCTGAATACACTTGAAAATGTGTACCGTGTAAATATACAGATCATCACCCATCTAATAACGGCATCGTCTCCCATCATTGTAATGTAACATCTTACACTTCATAACACTATTGACACGCCATCCGTGTGGTAAGAACGTTTATTGTTTGTATTTCTGTACAATAAAGCTAACTTTTAGTTATGTTCATGCATTAAAAAGTTGAGATCTTATATCCGAAAATAATGCAAGTCGATGGTATATTTGCTCCAGTGTACTTTTTAAAGTCGTGTAACGTATCAGTCGTTTCCATTATTCAACAAAGTTATACAAAAAAGCTGTGTTCATTAAGAGAAGAACGAAGGAATGTTGGGGTGGGGCATAAACTTCGATCATTTTAATAACAGTTTAAAGCTTTTTCATAATTTTTAAGTAGAGGAGGTGGGTATGCGTACGCAGTATTGCTTTGTTCAGTGATTTAAAAAGAAGACGGCACGTGATTGTCCACTTCCGGTTAAAATGAATCACACGAGTCAATTTGATAAATTGGATCAATCAGTAACATTTGATAAAAATATTTCTTAGCATAGTTTTAATTGATTTCCTCCACCTCCAATTTAATATCACTGTGAACGAATAATTCCATTAGAGCATTGAAACATGAACTGGCATACATGTATGTGCTCCACTGTGGATTCTTATTAAACCTCACGTATAAGTTTGTATGTTCAACACCTGTGAACGTCAAAGACGTTAACGCCAAAAGTATTGGATTTTGTTTATATTCGGATACATTTGTTTACGTTTTTCAGGATCGGAACTACCGAAACACGACTGGTTTTAATAGGTTCTTAGAATATATTCTATTATTTGGATGTAATTTTAAATCTTCCGCCAAGTGGGCTTCCAAAGGGCTCATGGAGGCGAAATTTACATCAGTACGTTTTAAGATGACTTGCTGAAAGTTATGGCTGAGACAAGAAATTTCGCACAGAAGGACAGACGTAGCACGCAACTGCTTTATGGTGTCTTCTTTGAAATTGGGCATACAAATAATCAAACTTCGAATAACAATAACACACACATGATTCAAATGATGCACACAAGTACACCAAGCAAAGTCGTTGACTTGATATCCCCTGCAAAATAAGTTGTGTTTATGGATGGTGCAAATCAACTGATTAATGGTAGAATCCTAACAAAATACGGCTTATTAAATCAAAAATTGTAACACTTGACCTCACTGTGTGACTTTGACCTTGACCCTAATGACCTGAGTAGTACATATGAAACACTGCCAGATAAAGGAGAACAATATCATTAAGTTATTACCGAATCCACTGATATATTTTATAGTAATCGCAAAAGTATGTTTAGTATCAAGATTTTTCCAAGAATTTACCAGGTGACCTATTGTTTGGGCACACATGACCCAGAATTGAACTTGACCTAGATATTGTCAAGCTACACATTCTGACCAAGTTTCATAAAGATTGGATGAAAACTGTGGTCTCTGTGGCAACGAGCTTAATATTGATGATGCATACCCACGACGATGGATGCCTACCTTTAAATATTCACAATAGTTAACACTTTCCCCCATAAGAAGCAAAGTGAAAATGACTTTTGGCAACCAGCATAAGACCAAAACAGCCTGCGAGTAACTCGCAGTCTGTTCAGGTTGTATGCTGTTTACTGCTCATCAGTATCTTAAGGTTGGAAATGAAGCCTTAAAAACTGGAATCTAGTAAGAAAGGTCTTTAATTAATTACATTAAACTTTCTAAAGGACTAAAAATGCTTGAAAATACGTATCTAAGTGGGTTAACCTTCAGCGCATTCAATGTGTCATTTTCTATGCAGAGCTAAACAACATTTTCCACTCAGTGACTCTTCGTGTTATAAACACGGTGTCATGTTCAATGTGGTATAAGGTACAGGCTTACCATTTTATGTGTTTACATTTTATTCGTAGAATAAATGTATTTAAACAGATTAATAAGCAATTGTCTTTCAAATTCAACATACATTAACAAAAGATCATCTACAACATGCTGTGCATAAATATAGCAAGCAAAACAGTGTTCTTTATTGCATCTCATAATTTTACAACTGTATTATGTAAGTTTGAACATAAAAAACATTTTACGAATGTATTCCAGCAAAAATGTTAGTCAATAAAATTATATATTTAATTTACACAATGCTGTCATGTATATGCTTATTTTATTCACTTGTTTGCAAGTGTATTTATTGCACATTTTGCTTTTATGCTCTTTGTTGATTGGTTATTCTTGACGAAGAGTAATTGTCCCCTTAAAAACTAAAAATGCAAGTTATTTAAAGAAAAAATGAAATAACTAAATTATTATGCTTGATAAATATTTATTGTTTAGGTCAGGTATAAATATTGAAAAACTTTAATTCATTTAAAAGAACATAAGTATGTTTGTGTCTGGAATATACTCCTTCCTTAATCTATGTTATTTTACACATTTTTCACGTGATATCAACTCTGTTTAAAATGAGCCATGCTCTGTGAAAACTGGGCTCTATGCATGTGCGTTAGGTTTTGGCCCAGATTAGCCCGTGCAGTATCTTCTAAACCAAAATCAAGTTTAAGTGGAAAGGGTCCTGCGCAGGCAAATCTGGGATGACTCTTTACACACATGCAGTAATACCTTTTTTCCATAGAAAGGCTCAAGCATAAACAACAAATGTATACATGCAAACTTCGGAAGACCAGAAAGAGAAATTATAACCTAAAACCTGGATACAATTAATGTTACAATATGGTTCAAGGCCGTACATTTACAAATAATAAGTTAATTTATGAATTGTGGAATGTTTTATAAATGAATAAAGCATAATGTCACAATGCATAATGCAGCTCATGGAGTAAATAATGGATACACATTTTTACAGAGAACATTTTACTGTTTCTGTATTAAATAGGCCATACAATATCTGCCAGTGACATTGTTTCACAAAACTGTATCCCCTGACGCACAATCATTAGAGCCTTAATCTGGGATAACTGAGTTTAACGCATATGCGTAAAATGTTGTCTGGGCAGACTTATCTGGGATGACATATTACCCATATGCATTACGCCAAGTTTTTCCCAGAAAAGAGCTCTATACATTCAGCATAAAAATATAAATAAACAAGCAAAAAAATGGCGTGTTACACAAGCAAACAAAAACTTAACAAATGCTCAAAAGTATCTTTCTGAAGGTCTAGAGACAAACTCTTTATATTTAGCAACATGACATAAACTAAATACTAACATATACAGACAATGCATATCTATTTAAACCTTATAGTTTACTTTATGTTATATGAATATTTATGTTTAAAGAAAGTAAGATTTAAATGAATACATTTTTGGCATTAAAAGCAATACCCCAACAACAAAGATCTATTATTGTTTCACAAATTATATTTAACAAGAGATTGCCAAGCAATATGGTCCCCTACCGGTGAAACTCCACCATTGTCAATAAATAAAAATACAAAAATAATATATTTGTTGCCATAGCAAGCAGAATTTTTGACGTAGGCACAAAATGAAATTACGTGCCTCATCTCCATATTGCCATCTATCTATGTTTTAAGTTTCATGAAAAAATATTAAGAACTTTTAAAGTTATCGCAGGATCCCGAAAAGTGTGACGTACTGACTGACAGACAGACCGACTGACAGACAGACTGACAGACGAAGTGCAAACCATAAGTCCCCTCTGGTTTCACCGGTAGGGGACAAAAATACTAGCATTATTAGATGTTTAACAAGAGCACCGCCTTGTGGGTGCAGACCGCTCATCTATTTTCTTTTTAAAGGTGAAGGGACTCTCATTTTCAATCACAAAGGAGGGAGGGGTGGAGTGAAGAGCGGTGCATTGTGTGGGGGTGTGGACATTTATTACATTTTCTTCCAAAAATGCGAAAAAAAGGAAAAAAAAAATCGGGGGGGGGGGGTGGGGGGGGGATTCTTGGGTGCGATGGTTGGACGGTATTTCAAACATAAAATAATAAAAAATAAATATTTGTGTTTTTTAACCGTTTCATAAAAAAAAATTGGGGGGGGGGGGGTGAGGTGGGGGGGTATAGTGTGAGGGTGTGGTGGTCATTTGTGAGATGAAAAAAAAAAAAAAAAAAAAAAAAATTGTGGGGGGGGTTGGGGGGGGGCACGGGCGATGGTTTGGGTGGAGTCTATTGTGGTATGTCAGGTAAGAGTAGTTTTGTCAAAGTATCAATCAAATCTAATCATAAATAAAGAAGTTATGGCAATTTTAGAGAAATTTAATAATTTGACCTTGAGAGTCAAGGTCATTCAAAGGTCAAGGTAAAATTCAACTTGCCAGGTACAGTAACCTCATGATAGCATGAAAGTATTTGAAGTTTGAAAGCAATAGCCTTGATACTTAAGAAGTAAAGTGGATCGAAACACAAAATTTAACCATATATTCAAAGTTACTAAGTCAAAAAAGGGCCATAATTCCGTAAAAATGACATCCAGAGTTATGCAACTTGTCCTTTAACTGTACCCTTATGATAGTTTGCGAGTGTTCCAAGTATCAAAGCAATATCTATGATACTTTAGGGGTAAAGTGGACCAAAACACAAAACTTAACCAAACTTTCAATTTTCTAAGTATAAAGGGCCCATAATTCCGTCCAAATGCCAGTCAGAGTTACATAACTTTGCCTGCACAGTCCCCTTACGGTAGTTAGTAAGTGTTGCAAGTATGAAAGCAATAGCTTTGATACTTAAGGAATAAAATGGACCTTAACACAAAACTTAAACAAAACTTTCAATTTTCTAAGTCAAAATGCACGCCAGAGTTATCTAACTTTGCCTGACCAGTCCCCTCATGATAGTAAGTAAGTGTACCAAGTTTGAATGCAATAGCATTGATACTTTCTGAAAAAAGTGGACCTAAACGCAAAACTTAACCAAAATTTTCAATTTTCTAAGTATAAAAAGGGCACATAATTCAGTCAAAATGCACGCCAGAGTTATCTAACTTTGCCTGCCCAGTCCCCTCATGATAGTAAGTAAGTGTACCAAGTTTGAATGCAATAGCATTGATACTTTCTGAGAAAAGTGGACCTAAACGCAAAACTTAACCGGACGCCGACGCCAAGGTGATGACAATAGCTCATAATTTTTTTTCAAAAAATAGATGAGCTAAAAATTATGATATTCAAGATAGTCATGTGCATTAACTTGGTAATAAAAATCAATCAAATTTTATTAATGTTTGATATGTCCTTAAATGTTTTATGTTGACTACAAAAATACTACCAATAAACAAAGCACATAAACAATCATAAACTTTGTTATTGTGGTGATTATATCTCACAAATTTGACCAATTAAAATAAAGGCTATAAAACCATGCACAGCATTACCAATTTTTTTTTGCATGCATATTTTGGGGCATTTGACATATAAATATGCCTAAGCAAATTTAAAGAACTCTTTTTAAGGCAAAACAACGCAAAAAAGAGCTCTTTTAAAGGTTAGATAAGTTCTTTATGATTTAACAACAAGTGCGTCCAATATCAAAAATGTTTTTAGTGCTAAATTGTGCCTTTTTAATCTTATTAAAATCCCTTGGCTTAAACAAAGTTATTTTGTTGAAAAAAATACAACTACCCAGATTGCCAACAATGTGTTTCTTTCCAAACTGTCTTACTCATGGTGTAAAGGGCATGGACATTTTCTCACAGAACTCACTCCGCCAAAGTTAGATTCAGCATTTGTTATCCTTCCTTTATAAAGTACAAGTAAGAACTGATCACTCCGCCAAAGTTAGATTCAGCATTTGTTATCCTTCCTTTATAAAGTACAAGTAAGAACTCACTCCGCCAAAGTTAGATTTAGCATTTGTTATCCTTCCTTTATAAAGTACAAGTAAGAACTCACTCCGCCAAAGTTAGATTCAGCATTTGTTATCCTTCCTTTATAAAGTACAAGCAAGAACTCACTCCGCCAAAGTTAGATTCAGCATTTGTTATCCTTCCTTTATAAAGTACAAGTAAGAACTCACTCCGCCAAAGTTAGATCCAGCATTTGTTATCCTTCCTTTATAAAGTACAAGTAAGAACTCACTCAGCCAAAGTTAGATTCAGCATTTGTTATCCTTCCTTTATAAAGTACAAGTAAAGGGTACTTTCTGAATGAAGGAAAAAATACAAAATTCCTGATTGCCATATAAAAAATTCCTAACAGAAAGGACAGTTGCATCAATTTCATTCCAAAAGCACATTATCTTCAAGTAAACAAAAAATGAGCACTGAAAATGAACATTTCACGCATTTAAAAAGACAAATCTGAAGATTTCACGATGCTAATTTTCCCAATTGGTGCAGTACCGGTACTTTTCCCAATTGGACAAAATATCACTAATAGTGGCACAGGTTTAACAAAATAAACAGTCAGGAATGATGAAGCACATCAATGACTAGCTACAAAAGGCAAGCACACTAAAACAAACCTGCCAAAATATTTACGTACATGTTTTATACATTTGTTATTCATACGATCAGGAATATGAAAGACACATGCCTTGAAAACATTCAATTTTGCATTCCAAAAACACATTTTAAATATATTTCAATATTAATATATAAAAAAAGGTTGACCATACCCTTTGTAATAATTCTGTCTAAGCTGTATTACTGACAATTGTTTGCCAAATTATCATGGAAAAGGATCATAGATTTATATATAGATTTAACAAAGAAAGCATCGATTGGTTAGGTGACTTAATGTAAATGTGAACTTAAGTTGTTTCTGGTCTATTAACCTCATATATATTTCTAGTCTTCAACAATCTTTCAGTAAATAAGACGCTGTGTTTGTTTTTAAAGCTTTATTTCCATTGTACTGCATTAAATGCAATTAATGACTTTATAATGCCATCTATTAAAATTAATATTAAAATGCCTGCATATGTGGTATATACAAGTGCATAATATATACAGCTATTACATGTGTTTTTACAATTAAATTTACTTTACATGTATCAACAATAGTGTTGAAAAGTAACATCATACAAAAATAATTATAAATCATGAAAGCATTTGGGAGCAATCTATCGATCGTTTAATTGAGCCTGGGCTAAATGCATGTGTGTACAGTGTTGTCCCAGGTTAGACTGTGCAGTCTACACAACATGTGTGTACAGTGTTGTCCCGGGTTAGACTGTGCAGTCTACACAACATGTGTGTACAGTGTTGTCCCAGGTTAGCATGTGCAGTCCACACAACATGTGTGTACAGTGTTGGCCCAGGTTAGCCTGTGCAGTCCACACAACATGTGTGTACAGTGTTGTCCCAAGTTAGACTGTGCAGTCTACACAACATGTGTGTACAGTGTTGTCCCAAGTTGTCCCACACAGTATTATCACCAATTACGCTTTCTGTGTTTTTTTTTGTATTTTTGCTTTATAAAAACAAAACAAATCAGGTCTAGGAGGAAAGTGTCGCCCCAGATAAGCCTGTGCCGACAGCAGATGCATATCTGGGATGACATTTCACACACAAATGCTTTAAGCCCTATGTTCCCAAAACGAGGCTCAATAATAGTTTCCATAACACAGAGGAAAAAAACTTTTGCAATGATATGTAGAAGTCCTTACTTTAGAAGATATTACAACAGCAAACTAACTGTGTGGCCCTTTTAAACTATTCTGGTGATGTGTTAAAGTTGTTTCCATGCATGCTGATCAACAGTGACAGTATACAACCAAGGAACCCAAATCAAACATTGATTAACAATCGGAAGCAACAAGAGTTTTGCTATTGATAAAATATCAGTTTTTAATGTAGTAAGAACAGGAACTCCATAAGTACTTTTACTGGCTGGATACAGATTGCTTCGTGATGAATATATCAAGTTTAATCAACAAAGCTTGTGTACTTTTTGAGTTATCACATGCTCCAGATTTTAGTTTTCAATTAATTCACTAACCATATCAACCACAATTTCCTTATGAAATCACATGCTTATTGAATATTCCCAACATTTGGCTCTCTATCTGCATCCCCAGTTTCATCCTCCTAGCTTAAGTACTTTTTGAGTTGCTGCAAGATACAAGGACAGAGGAACACATACAGACATATGACCTGGGGTAACCATATGTGTCTTGTTCTGTGAAAGCTGGTCATAATACATGTGTGTAAAGTGTCGTCCCTTTCCGCCTAAACTTGATTTTCGATAAGGAGGGACTTCCTTGAAACTAAAAATACCATTAAAGTGGAAAGTGTCGTCCCTGATTAGCCTGTGCGGACTGCACAGGCTAATATGGGATGACACTTTACGCACATGAATTAAGCCCAGTTTTCTCAGAACACGACACATATAGTCCCCTCCAGTAACAGCAGAAGGAGGCTATCAAACACGGGCTCTATAATACCATTACTACACCAACAATATTATCTTCAAAGAGGATACAACACAAAACAACACCTACAACTATAAAAAAATCATTCTTGTATAAATGTAAAAAAAATATAATTATTTAACTGGAATGAATATTAATTCTCAATATTTAGTTTCTTGATAAATGGAATGGCAAAATAATGGTTATCCAATGAAAATGAAATTGTATTTAATGTTTTCTAACGTTTACAGGGAAAAGTCAGTGATTAAAAAAATGCACTGCTTCAAACAGTGAAACAAATAACAGAGAAAAGTATCCAAGAGATGACGTCCTCATTTTTTGACGTCATGTATAAGATTGTAAATTCACAAGTTAAAGGGGCCTTTTCACAGATTTTGGCATTTTTTAACTTATTCATTAAATGCTTTATATCGATAAATGTAAACATTGGATCGTAAAAGCTCCAGTAAAAAATCAAGAATAAAATTAAAAAAAGGAAAAGAACATTGCCCGGACCAGGTTTCAAACCAGTGACCCCTGGAGTCCTGCCAGAGTCCTGAAGTAAAAACGCTTTAGCCTACTGAGCTATTCCGCCGAGTACATATACTTGAAGTATTTTATACCTTATATAAGCAATCTTCGTAGTTTCACAAAATTTAACGACAAAAACAGAACTCTCCAAATTATTCAATCGTTTCGCGTTGCAACGCTTTATAATTTTTAGGTTTTAAAATCGTCAAAAGATGCATATAATGGCTATATTAGACAATGGCAAATGTTCAGTATTACTGTTTCCTCACAAATATCATAACTAAAACGAAAATTTGCGAATCGGAAACAACTTTTTTCAATTTTGTCAATTTACCAAAGCGTGAAAAGATCCCTTTAAGGTCGTATCTACCTCAACGGTGGAAAAAGAATTAAATATAAAAAAATGTTGTTTTTAGTGGATTAATACTTTTTAATCACTCATGATCATAGAAAATAAATATTTTCACATGTGGCTGCATATTTTTTTCTTTAATCACTCATGAATTAAAATCAATTATCTACAGAAACCAATAAAAAAAACTTCAATATCATTTACTATGGTGGCAGTACACACAACTGTCCCTTAATTGAATATAAGACTCTAAAGATAATTTAGTAGTCAGATGTTAATAAATGACAAGCCAGAAAGGTCCATATGAGTCTAGTTCTGGGAAAACTGAGCTTAATGCATGTGCTTAAAGAGCTGTCCCAGACTAGCCTGTGCAGTTATCACAGGCTAATCAGGACAAAAGTTTCTGTCTTAACTGGATTTTAGTTTAGAAGAAACTTCTTATAAACAAGAAATTTCATAAAAGCGAAGTGTCCTCCTGGTTAGCCAGTGTGGACTGCACGGGCTAGTCTGGGGGCACTTGAGACACATTAATGAAGCATAGTGTGGACTGCACGGGCTAGTCTGGGGGGCACTTGAGACACATTAATGAAGCCCGGTGTGGACTACACAGGCTAGTCTGGGGGGCACTTGAGACACATTAATGAAGCCCGGTGTGGACTACACAGGCTAGTCTGGGGGGCACTTGAGACACATTAATGAAGCCCGGTGTGGACTGCACGGGCTAGTCTGAGGGGCACTTGAGACACATTAATGAAGCCCGGTGTGGACTGCAAAGGCTAGTCTGGGGGGCACTTGAGACACATTAATGAAGCCCGGTGTGGACTACACAGGCTAGTCTGGGGGGCACTTGAGACACATTAATGAAGCCCGGTGTGGACTGCACGGGCTAGTCTGAGGGGCACTTGAGACACATTAATGAAGCCCGGTGTGGACTGCACAGGCTAGTCTGGGGGCACTTGAGACACATTAATGAAGCCCGGTGTGGACTACACAGGCTAGTCTGGGGGGCACTTGAGACACATTAATGAAGCCCGGTGTGGACTGCACAGGCTAGTCTGGGGGGCACTTGAGACACATTAATGAAGCCCGGTGTGGACTGCACGGGCTAGTCTGGGGGGCACTTCAGACACATTAATGAAGCCCGGTGTGGACTGCACGGGCTAGTCTGAGGGGCACTTGAGACACATTAATGAAGCCCGGTGTGGACTACACAGGCTAGTCTGGGGGGCACTTCAGACACATTAATGAAGCCCGGTGTGGACTGCACAGGCTAGTCTGGGGGGCACTTGAGACACATTAATGAAGCCCGGTGTGGACTACACAGGCTAGTCTGGGGGGCACTTCAGACACATTAATGAAGCCCGGTGTGGACTACACAGGCTAGTCTGGGGGCACTTGAGACACATTAATGAAGCCCGTTGTGGACTACACAGGCTAGTCTGGGGGCACTTGAGACACATTAATGAAGCCCGGTGTGGACTGCACGGGCTAGTCTGAGGGGCACTTGAGACACATTAATGAAGCCCGGTGTGGACTACACAGGCTAGTCTGGGGGGCACTTCAGACACATTAATGAAGCCCGGTGTGGACTGCAAAGGCTAGTCTGGGGGCACTTGAGACACATTAATGAAGCCCGGTGTGGACTACACAGGCTAGTCTGGGGGGCACTTCAGACACATTAATGAAGCCCGGTGTGGACTGCACAGGCTAGTCTGGGGGCACTTGAGACACATTAATGAAGCCCGGTGTTCCCAGAATGAAGCTCATATGATAAGTAAGACAGGGATCTATGGCAACACATAAGAGTACATCGAGAATACATTGAGAGTATATTGAGCATAGGTGAATGCAACCTTAAACATAATCTCCTACATGCCTATATTGTTTTCTTTAATTGTATTAAAAGTCAAAACAGATTTATTTCATTTACCAGATACAGTTCAACGTATGATGTGCATTAAAGACAGAATTAACTTGATATATTACATAGCTACAGCAAAACTGACTGAAACAAATGCTTTTGTAAACCAAAATGATAAAACGCAGTTACAAAACATCTTGAAATTTTTAAAATCCTAAAGCTTGTTTGTTTTATTTGTTTGTCTATATTTTAAGAAGTGACAACTCACTTTAATATTTAAGACTACAATACCAGTTAGCCTGAGATGAACACATTGAGAACTTTGTGGGCTTTAAAATCTGACTAAGACAAAAATACCCAGGCCAGAAACACTATGAACAATTATCAACAACTGTCCTTATACAAAAGCACTCTATCACAATGCTCGTAACCGTGCCAACAACTTCTCTGCCTCGGTTTCATCATCAATGTCATTGTTACTGCCTCTCCTAGCACCATTTTGATTGGAGGATTTTGGAGCGCTGCGATTGGTTGCCGGGGAATCTGCCAGTGTGTCATCGAAGGAGATCTCTCTGGTAACTGAGAGGTCTACATTGAGGTTTGTTCGAGATCTGGATCGCGACAGTTGAGCGCGGCGTTCAGCTGAAATAGTCAAAACATTAATATTAATTTGGTATAATTAGTCTCTCATATCCTTGTTATTGTTTAGTTCATTTAGATCTTAACACTAACAATGTGTAACAGGAGTGAATAATGATACAATTGAACATGTTATTGCAGATTATCAGTAGAGGTATACACCATTGTAAGAAAATAATACAACTTTAATCAAAACATTACAACATGAAATGTACAATTTTATTCCAATGCAAAGTCGTAAAGCAGTAAGCTCATAATAATAAACATCAAATATTAATAATATTACATTGACAAGTTATCTAATATCAATGATGACCTTGATATCAGACCTACTTCTTCGAGTCACATGAACATTTTAAAACAAATTATATCAAACACTGCTTTGTCCACTTTGCACATAAACAGCCTATAGATCTGCATTTAACTGTCTAAACTTCTTGTAATTCATTACTTATTTCCAAATATATAACCAGATTTCAGGCAATAAGATGAATGGCATTGAATATATATATACAATCATATACATAGGTTGCATAAAGACAGTTAAGTCTGAACATAGTTGCAAGGCCATGCTATGGCATATACCAATAACAAAATTACACTTGGAAATTGACAATGACGACAATATACAATGACTTCTTCCCAACTATTTTATGTTTTGTGAAGTGTTCATGTAATTTAGAACTATAATCAAACAATTTGAATACATAATGTACATGTCACAACCTAGATCATGAATCTTAAATCTTAATGGGAACATAATTTAAGCATTCTTTCCTGTTTTTTAAAACATACACTTTTAATCTTTATCATTTTATTAATGTTTTTTTTTATAATTGCATTTAAACAATGGACTAGGAGTTATACGTATCATTTACCCTATATATGTTTATGTTTTGTTCATATTCAAAATGAAACTATACACTGATGCTAGTCCAACAATGTGTTTAAAGCGACATCCCAACAGCAGACTATGACAGAATAATGACATCCAACAAAATAAAATAAACGCAACCAAAAATACAAATACAGAGCCTCAAAATCCTCATTATGTAAAGGCAAAAACTGAATATGCAGGCACACGGAAAAAAATGCAAATCTAATTTCAACAAAAATCACAAAACCATGCAAACCATTCAAGACAGTCAATGATCTTAAACCAAGGCGAGCCTTGTTCTGGGATAACTGGGGTTAATGCAAGTGCATCAAGTGTCCTCCCAGAGCAGAATATGCAGTCTGCACAGGCTAATCAGGGACAACAGTGTCCGCCTACATTGGCTTTCCATAAATAAGATACTTTTTTAACCGAAAAAATCCGTAATAGCAGTAAGTGTTGTCCCCAAGCAAATATGGGACGACGTTTTCTGCAAATGCATTTAGCCCAGTTTTTCAAGAAAGTAGATGGCATCTTTGGGAAAAATAATACCGTCATTACAAGAATAAGATGTGACAGAAAGAACACAGCATTCCATGTGGAAATATAATCATGCTAGCGGGTTTGACAACCAAACAATGTCAACCCAACCTTTCGGAAAAAGTAGCTATCTTCCAATATCAAGATGTCTGTTGAAGAAAATTAATGTGAGAAAAACAGACACTGCATTTTGCCATTTTAACTCTACATCAACGAATATTTTCGCCAGTTTCTTGGCTACTTAGCATATAATCAACAACAAAAACACACAGATGGCAATAAACTTCATACTCAAAGGATAATTCCTGTTCCAAGCCAAAAAAGATTCATAGACAATTAATGTGTCTATTGGATGTGATATCTATTTGTTTGATTTTGCTACTCAAACTAGTGGCAAGCATCTATATATGAAGAGTTCATCCACAAAACCATAACAAGGTTCTATATAACTTTTAAGTACTGATTATAACTGACAAGAAGGAAGAATAATATTTTTAGAACATTTGCTACATAAGAAGGAAAAGATTATTTAAATCTTACCAAGAAAACCATACATAAAGAAAAATGCATACTTGATGTTATATTCTAACAATTCCAACCCACCCCAGCATAAAGCAATAAGTGTATATATGTGCAGGAGCCCTATCAAGGCTGAGCAGCTGGAAGCACAAACATGTATTCTAACACAGGTAAGCCTCATATCTGTATAACTCACAAAAAGCCGGTCTCTGGGAAATTCGGGCTTAATTCATGTGCGTAAAGTATCACCACATATAAGCCTGTGAAGAGCGCACAGGCTGATGAGGGATGACACTTTCCGCCTAGACTGGTTTTTTGTTTACAGGAAAGTTTTTTAAAGCAAAAAATTCATAAAGCTTAAAGTGTCGTCCCTGATTAGCCTGTGGGGTGTGCACATGTTAATGTGGAACAACACTTTAAGCACATAAAATTAGTCCAGTGTTCACAGAGTGTGACTCATTATGTATTGATATAGACATATAGTAAAGCATTATCATTATCACCTACATCAGTAACCATACATGTTTAATACATGTTTACCGGCATATAAATCATAGCAGACTCAATTGAGATATATATCTAGAATATAACTAGGTATTATTTTGATACTCTTTGAAAAAACTAATTTGGATTGAGTTGAATATTTTGTAATCTAGTTGCATGCGTGCATGTGCATTAATCTCCCTAGCTTTTTCCAAGGAACTTGCCGTCAGTTTCATAAATATGGATTGTAGTCATTATAGATGCTTTGTTCTGGGAAAACTGGGCTAAATGCATGTGCTAAGTGTACTTTGTCCCAGATTAGCCTGTGTAGTCTGTAAAGGCTAATCAGAGAGAACTCTTTCAGCTTTTATGGAATTTTGGTTTATAGGAAGTTAATAGCAATGCATTAAGCCCCATTTTCCCAGAGAAATTCTTATGTTCGTGGTAGTCCTCATATATTGTATCATTTAGGAAGCTGTATTTTATGCACGTCAGCAGGTTTGTTAGGGCTTAGGTCATTTATTACAATTATCCAGCTTTGCTTAGTGATAATCAGCCTATTGTGGGACTAATAAATAATTATGCTAAATAAATATAGGCACAATACGCATAATATGGTTAAGTATATGGATACAGATTTAACCCTTTACCATTAAGATATGTATTTTGACGCATTTGTAGTAGGAAGGTTAATTTAATAAAAGACCTTTATTACTAGATTCAAGTTTTAAAGAAGTATTTCCAACACTTAAATACTGATGATCAGCAAACAGCATAAAACCTGTACAGACTGCGAGTAACTTGCAGGCTGTTCTGGTTGTATGCTGTTTGCACATAACCATTTTCACTTTGTTTCAGAGTGGGAAAGAGTTTAACAAAAATGCACCAAATGCTGTAAACATTACAAGCGCAAACAATCGGATAAACAACAATGGAATAAACTTCCTCTCAAGCAGGCTATACAACAACAATTTCTCCAGGTACATCTAAATCAAGGCCAGGCGTGGGTCACCTGAGCATTCGAGTCTAAGAGCATGTTCTCGGCCTCAGCTGATCTTTTCCAGACTCGAGACCGGGACGTGTTTGCAAACCTATCTGCTCACATGGGGAAACAAGAGATATATTTGCATTACTTGTACAGTTGGTTTATGTTTAACCTTGTGCTAACTGGTTATGTTAGCAGTTTATCAGAGGATCGATTTCAAGTACATTTCACAGACCAAAGATCTACTTCCCTTAATGATAACACACATATTCATCATTTCTGATAAAACTGACCTTGATCCAAATGTGTCTTTCTTTTAACAAAATTGCAATATTGTTAGATACATTGATATCATCCTTATAACAACTATAAATCTCAGTGCCAAAACACAAAGGTATAATGCCAAGGTTGTTTTTTTATTCCTATTTTACTGAAGGTGAGCTATATGATTTGAAATCACAGAACATTTTCATTCGAGCAGTGCTCTGTCAAAATGGGGCTTAATGCATGCGTGTTAAGTGTCCTCCCATATAAGCCTGTGCAGTCCGCACAGGCTAATCAGGGAAAACACTTCCCACGTTTATGGTATTTTGGCTTTAAGTACAGCTCTTTTTTCTTATATCTGTTTAGGCAGAAAGTGTTATCCCTGATTAGCCAATTTAGACTGCATAGGTTGATCTGGGACAACACTTTAAGCATATGCATTTAGCCCTGTTTTCTTAGAGAGAGGATCAAATAAAGCTTCAAACCATTAAAAGGGTAACAAGCAGGCAGGTTAGATATTCCTTAATGTCATTTAAGTTAAACCATTGCAAACAGCTGCTCAATAAACCTGGCATTAAACTGATTAGTCCCAAAAGTAATTTAATCCGGGCAAAATAATCTTGGACACCAAAGAAAATGAAAGAACGCAAGTCCAGCTCCAATCAAATGTAAAAGGATCCTGACCAGCATTTGGGACGTAAACCATGGGACACTTACCTGACACGTTCCCTTATAAAATCTACACAATATAACAGGAATTCTGAACAGAAAGACAAATAAAATAAGCAACTACCAATTTTATCTTGTTTCTTAGAGGATCACTTATTTTGGAATCATTTTCTCCATAAAAATGTAGAAATATAGCACACACATCAATAATAGCCAAGGCAATTTCGATCTGACACAGTTGTGTTTCCAATGAAATTCATACCAGTATTTTGTCAATATCACTAAAATGTATTAAGAACAAATAATGTATGCAGACCGCTTCAGGATTGTGTATAAATCACATTATTATTTAAAATATTTGGAAATGTGTTTGTATGTATGAAGTTTGCCATGAACAGAAATTTATCACCATGCAACTTAATTTTCAGAAACAAAAAGTACAGAAAAATTAAACAGGTGTATTCAATACTCATTTAGTGTGAGTTAACTACGGTGCCGGTACCACTGCTTTTACTGCTCATCAAATATACTATTTTTCAAGAAGGGTCATACAAGTTACCATTAGATGCCTTATTTTTTTATTAATTAAAAAAAAACATTACAAATTTAACTTATTTTTACTCCACATTGACAACAAATATTTCTTAGACTGGATGTGGAAGAACACTGATTACACATACACAACTCACAACTCAATTTAATAAACACATTTAAGGCAATTTGTATAGGACAAACACATGAAATTCATAAAACTTCAGTTACATCTTCATTCATGTTTCTGGTTATTACAAGTTAAAAAGCCAATTTTATTAAGCGCAGTGAATGTATGATATATGTTTGTAAAGAACAATGACCAATATACAATAGTGCACAATTTTGATGATCAACTGATCCTTTCCTATTTGTCTGCCCTACAATTACTTAACCCTTCACCACTTAGATAAGTATTTTAACGCATGTGCAGTCTCTTAGAAAGTTACATTTAATTAAATGCCTTTTTTACTAGATTCAATTTTTAAAGGTTTCATTTCCAACTCTTAGTTACTGATGAGCAGCAAACATCATAGTTACTCGCAGTCTGTTCTGATTTTATACTGGTTGCAAAAGCCATTTTCACTTTGCTTCTTATGGGGGAAAGGGTTCATATTTAAATCTCAGTACAATATAGCATTTGTTTCTGAAAACAAACTTGTTCAATTACAAGTACTGTTTATAAAATGTACAAGAACTGGTAATATTTTTTAAATATGTCATACTTTTTTCATATTGATGACAATAATAAAAATATACTACTGTATATGTAATAAAATATTTAATATGGTATGTCAGAAAATTACAAAAATAAGATTAAAACTTTTTTATATCTACATTGTCAAATGGGGACTAGAAAAATGACATGTTTATAAGGCTGACTGTTACAACCAAAACAATTTTTATACAACAAGCATCAATTCTGTGCATTTACCAGTCATTCTCTTAAAGTATTTTGTGTACTTGAAATATAAATACAACCCTGAGACAGCATATCCATAAACTTATTAAGTCATTTATTAAGTAATATATAATTGGATAAAAACTTGTGAAAATACCAGCCATCAAGTGACTTGAACATAAACAGGCATGAATACATTTTCAGGCATTTAGGTAAGGAACTTTCTGTAAATCTCTGTTTATACCTTACTCATATATGAGCTGCGTTTTGGGAAAACTGGGCTTAATGCATGTACATAAAAGCGTCTGAATTAATGCAGTCTGCACAGGCTTATCAGAGACAACACTTTACAATTGTATAGTTACTTTTAATTTAAAAAAAGTTTCTTATAAGAAAAATTCCAGTCTATGGGAACTATCCCTGATTAGCCTATGCAGTCCACTCTGGGCTGACACTTTCTGCACACGCCTTTTGCCTCGTTGTCTCAGAGGGAGGCTCATATATGTCATACGTTGAATTATGAGTTCTCTAAAGTCCTACGTTGAAATATGAGTTCTCTAAAGTCCTACATTAAAGTATGAGTTCTCTAAAGTCCTGTTTTACGTTGAATTATGAGTTCTCTAAAGTCCTACGTTGAATTATGAGTTCTCTAAAGTCCTACATTGAATTATGAGTTCTCTAAAGTCCTACGTTGAATTATGAGTTCTCTAAAGTCCTACATTCAATTATGAGTTCTCTAAAGTCCTACGTTGAATTATGAGTTCTCTAAAGTCCTACGTTGAATAATGAGTTCTCTAAAGTCCTACATTGAATTATGAGTTCTCTCAAGTCCTGCGTTGAATTATGAGTTCTCTAAAGTCCTACGTTGAATTATGAGTTCTCTAAAGTCCTACGTTAAATTATGAGTTCTCTAAAGTCCTACGTTGAATTATGAGTTCTCTAAAGTCCTACATTGAATTATGAGTTCTCTAAAGTCCTATGTTGAATTATGAGTTCTCTAAAGTCCTGCGTTGAATTATGAGTTCTCTAAAGTCCTACGTTGAATTATGAGTTCTCTAAAGTCCTATGTTGAATTATGAGTTCTCTAAAGTCCTACGTTGAATTATGAGTTCTCTAAAGTCCTACGTTAAATTATGAGTTCTCTAAAGTCCTACGTTGAATTATGAGTTCTCTAAAGTCCTACGTTGAATTATGAGTTCTCCAAAGTCCTACGTTGACTTATGAGTTCTCGAAAGTCCTGCGTTGAATTATGAGTTCTCTTAAGTCCTACGTTGAATTATGAGTTCTCTAAAGTCCTACGTTGAATTATGAGTTCTCTAAAGTCCTATGTTGAATTATGAGTTCTCTAAAGTCCTACGTTGAATTATAAGTTCTCTAAAGTCCTACGTTGAATTATGAGTTCTCTAAAGTCCTACGTTTAATTATGAGTTCTCTAAAGTCCTACGTTGAATTATGAGTTTTCTTAAGTCCTACGTTGAATTATGAGTTCTCTAAAGTCCTACTTTGAATTATGAGTTCTCTAAAGTCCTACGTTGAATTATGAGTTCTCTAAAGTCCTATGTTGAATTATGAGTTCTCTAAAGTCCTACGTTGAATTATGAGTTCTCTAAAGTCCTACATTGAATTATGACTTCTCTAAAGTCCTAAGTTGAATTATGAGTTCTCTAAAGTCCTACATTGAATTATGAGTTCTCTAAAGTCCTACGTTGAATTATGAGTTCTCTAAAGTCCAACGTTAATTTATGAGTTCTCTAAAGACCTACGTTGAATTATGAGTTCTCTAAAGTCCTACCTTGAATTATGAATTCTCGAAAATCCTACGTTGAATTATGAGTTCTCTAAAGTCCTTCGTTGAATTATGAGTTCTCTAAATCATCACTCAAATAGTTAGAAGCAAGAGGTTCTGAGACCCTATAACTCCCTGAAAACTATTGTGTCATTATTTTGTACTTGTAAAGTCTTGATTCAAACATACCACAAATAGTTTTGATAGAGGAATAAATTAAAATAACTAAATTATCTGTTGAAATTAAACTGAAACAGTTTAACAGCATTTATTTAATGTTTTGCAATAGCTGAAGTAAAAAAAACATATTTGTATGCTTAAAGGAGTGGTCTAAATTAATTGGGAAGGGAACTAAGCACTTTTAATAAAAACCTTATTTATTAATATTTTACCATACACATAAACATTTGTGGTACATGTACACAAAGCTCTCCATATATAATAAATCTTGTACACAAAATACATAACAGGAAGGTATTATGCTACACAGAAATCTGTTAATACTGTAATATGCATAGTGTTAAGTACACTATTTTCATGTAAACATCATACATTGTATTTCACACAATTTTAAGCATAATTATACAATGATATTTGCGATTATAGCTGTTACAATTTACATTATTAATTATGTCGTACATTTGTAAATGTGTTAAGCCTGCTGTATGATGAAGACGCTTTGGTAAGCTATCGGCGGATACCTTCTCGGTCCAGATTTCGCCCTAGGTGGGTAACGATTCAGGCCATCAGTATGGGGGTTAAAATAGCATCAGTGAAGCAAAAACAAACACTGATCTATTCTGCACGTTTAGTTCGTGAAAACCACCTACAGGCTACTTGTGCAATTGCTAGAGAGCAGACTAAGTGATTGGATTTAAATATTGAAATATTGAATATTTAATTTTATTGCACAGTTTGGAACTATGAATTTTAATGTGACAATAATGTTCCAGTACATCTATAGCATCTTACAACTATCTTATTAAATATTTTTAATTGCATAACAATTTGTGGTGCTAGATATCCAAATACTTAAATTACACCATCTATTTAGCCAAGACAAACAAACAAACCTATTCAAGATTGAGGAATATCACCAAAAACTTCCTGACAACACTAGAAAAAAATCTAGATGAAAACAATGAAGCAATGAGACATAATTACCTCCAGCTGCCCGCGGTGTCCTACGTTTGCCGTCCCGTTTCTCGCGCCCCACGTTGAAGGCAGAGCCTGTCTTGAGCGCCTCCAGCAGGTTATCCATCACTCCCTCCTGGTTCTCATCTGAAAACCATTAAAATTTACTGTTATGGAACATTTAAAGTAGTGAAAGTAGTGCACAGAAAATTACATAGAGAATTTAAAAAAAAAAAGAAAGCACGAAAGAAAATCAAATGTCATGAGTCTCAGGTTACTATTGGCAAGTTATTAAACAAATGTCAAACAGAGTAAAGTCTCAGGTTTATATTGGCAAGCTATTAAGCGTTTAACAAATGCAGAATTTTTTTTGGCCTGATTTTATAGCCGAAATTCGGCTATGTTCCCAATCCCAAAAAGTATACTTTTTTCCCAAAATGTGGTAAAAAATTCCCAATTTCCAAAAAAAAAAATATTGTTGTTTTTTTTGTTGTTTTTTTAGAAAGAAGTGTCTAATGCGTATTTTATCTCAATTTTAATTCAATTATATTTAACAAAGTATTATATGATTTTGTTTTTTAATTTGAATGATTATAAAGAGTTATATCAAATTTAGTATTTCCCTAATCAGTGGACATTTTGTGTGAAAAAAAAAAGGCTAATGAATTTATTTTTCCCAATTTCATGAAAATGCCGATAAAATTCCCAATTCCAAAGCCATGGGCTATCTTCCCAAAAAGTGGAGAAAAAACCCTGAAATGGTTGCCCAAGAAAGGTCAATCACAACTGATTATTGCGAAGTACATGGTTTAATGTAAACTCACTATACCGTGGAGACCTTAGCCGATTACCTCTCTTGAATACTCCCTACACAAAGATAGGACCTTGTAGTTGGTTAACTTGGTTTTTATCATTTATCTTTAAGAATTACATTTCAGTTGAGTTCATTTATATCTAATATCTCTGTAATTAAGTTAGTTACTATATTGTGCATTTGGAAATGCTTTTTAAACTTATCTTTTTTTAAACATGTTCATGCTACTTGATTAAATAAACATAAATAAAATACTACCACAACCGAGTACACCAATAAATACTGAAAACTCCAAAAAGTTTGACCAATATATAATTTGTTCTTCCTTGGTCCTTAAATGTCAACGGGGATAACAAGAAGAACCACTATGGTGCCTAACAAAGCAATTGAGCCTCACTCTGGGAAAACGGGGCTTAATGCATGTGTGTACAGTATTGTCCAATTTTCCTATTCAGGGATGACACTTTCTGTCTAAACTTGTCTTTGCTAATAAGAGACTTCCTACTGATGAAAAATACCATAAAAGCAGAAAGTGTTGTCCCTGATTACTTGTGCAAACTGCATATGCCTATCTGGGACAACAATTAACGCTCATACAGTAAGCCTTGGTTGCCAGAGGCTAAAACTTTTTCTAATAGGAATTTATGCTGGCCCCCAGTTCCCAGCCTTACCTGTGATTATGTCTACAATGGCACTATGTCCCATATGGCTACGTACCTGTGGTTATGTCTACAATGCCCTATGTCATGCATGGCTACGTACCTGTGGTTATGTCTACAATTGCCTTATGTCGCGCCTGTCGAGCCGTCTTCTCTTTTTCAGCCTTCTCTTTCGCCTCCTTGGCTCTCCTGATCTTCTCCTGTGTCTCACGGATCTTGCGGTTGTCTTGTACTGCTTGCTGAAAAACACATTCACACAACATCCATGTGATTCACTGAGACTTTTATTATTCAAATTCAACATATTAATAATACTAACCTTTACATTTGTATAAACAAGATGCGTTTGTGAAACACAATGTCCCCCTATATGATGTTTGACCTTGAAGGATGACCTTGACCTTGTGAAGGATGACCTTGACCATGACCTTTCACCACTCAAAATGTGCAGCTCCATAAGATACACATGCATGCCAAATATCAAGTTGCTATCTTCAATATTGCAAAAGAATTCATAAAATAAGCGATTTGGGTCACATATATTTGACCTCTGACCTTAAAGGATGACCTTGACCTTGACCTTTCACCACTCAAAATGTGCAGCTCCATGAGATGCACATGCATGCCAAATATCAAGTTGCTATCTTCAATATTGCAAAAGAGTTTATAAAATAAGCGATTTGGGCCACATATATTTGACCTCTGACCTTGAAGGATGACCTTGACCTTTCACCACTCAAAATGTGCAGCTCCATGAGATACACATGCATGCCAAATATCAAGTTGCTATCTTCAATATTGCAAAAGTATTCATAAAATGAGCGATTTTGCCCACATATATTTGACCTCTGACCTTGAAGGATGACCTTGACCTTTCACCACTCAAAATGTGCAGCTTCATGAGATACATATGCATGCCAAATAAGAAGTTGCTATCTTCAATATAGCAAAAGTTATTGCAAAATGTTTAAGGTGGCGCAAACAGACCAACAGACCAACGGACCAACAGACCAACAGACAGACAGGGCAAAAACAATATGTCCCCCACTACTATAGTGGGGGACATAAAAAAATCTAATTACAATTCAGAATTGGGAACAATATCTAAATTATTTACCAATAAACAGAATCAACTAAAGAGGGAAGAAATTTTCTCTGTTTTCATTGTTTTCTTGTTTTTGTTTATTTTTTAGCTTTTTTACTGCATTTCATTCAGGAAAGAATGAAAAATATTAGAAAGCAAACTCTGGAAAACAGATGAGCTGCGCTCTGGAAAACTGGGGCTTAATGCATGCAAGTAAAATATATTGGCAGATTAGCCTGTGCAGTCTGCCAGTTTTCCAGAAGTGCGACTCGTATGAAAAAAGAGCACTAACCAGAAATCCATCTTTGAATGTTTTGATGTCCGTAAAGAACTCTTCCATGGAGTATTTGCTGGGTTCGAAGGCGTAAAACTTAGCAATGTCCTGGAACATGGTCTCTAGCTGGTTGTACATTGTTGTGAGTACCTCAAACTGGTCTGACGCACTTCCAAGGAACGCTTGCTCAGTAGTCAAGGAAGCATGGTTAGAAATTACTTCTCAACTAAATCCAAATCTTCGCACATCAAAGCCCTTATTCAGGAAATAAGACTTGCTCTTGAAAAATGAGGCTTAAAGCATGTGCATAAAGTGTCGTCCTCAGTGACGTCTCTTGCTGAGTAGTCTATTTGGAATAGTCCCCAAATTCAAACCAAGGCTATGACTGCATGTAAGTTACCTTCAAACAAATTAAGTGCAAACCTCCATCCTAACTGAGATCAGTGAGAGAAAGTCACGTGTCTACTTTGAGTAACAGTGTCCTTGACCTTTATCCAACAAGTGCCAAATACAATATAAATCTAGGTCTCCATGCAAACTTGCTATATCCAGAGTTTCATCATGATTGGTCAATACAAACAATAGGTATTGACCAGAACCAGGCTGTCTGAGGTTTTTCTATTTTAATAACCGTGACTGTGACATTGACCAAACTTGCCCTAAATACATTCACTAGCTATGTATTCATGAAAGCTACCCACACACATTTCAGTTCAATATCTTCCTCCAAACTACTAGTAATAATGAACTGAGTGCAACATGTTTTTTTAGTCATTTCCATACTATGGTTGACCTGATCCACCCCAAATGCAATCCCAAGCTAGGAGTTCATGTTACATACTACATACACAAAAGCTTTCATATCAATATCGCCATACAGACTCAAATAAACTAGAGCTTTGTCATAGACGTGACGAATATCCCCACATGCCGCATTGACACATAATATTTTGCATGTCGTCTTCACAAAAAACAGCGGACACCATGCTCAATTTTTAAAACGCACTAAGTGACCCCTTGACCTAGTTTTTGACCCACAAAGGCCCATGTTCTAAGTTGGCCTTAAGATCATCTCCATAAAACTTCTGACCAAGTTTGGTGAAGATCGGATGTAAACTACTTTAATTAGAAAGCGAACACCATGCTGAATGTAAAACAAGGGACAAAATTGTCACAAAACCAGGTTTTCATTGTGAAAAAAAAATCTGATAAAGGGAGAAAACTCAAACTGAACTTTTGAAATGACCAAAAAAAATTAACCCCCTTTGTAAGTTTTTTTTTTTTTTTTTAATCTATTTTTAGTCGTGGCGACCTTGACATTGGAGATATTGACGTGATTCTTTCGTGGGACACACCGTCCCATGATGGTGAACAAATGTGCCAAATGATTTTAAAATCTCACAATGAATGACATAGTTATGGCCAGGACAAGCTCATTTATGGCCATTTTTGACCTTTGAACTCAAAGTGTGACCTTGACCTTGGAGATATCGACGTAATTATTTCGCGCGACACACCGTCCAATGATGGTGAACAAATGTGCCAAATGATTTTAAAATCTGACGATGAACGACATAGTTATGGCTCGGACAAGCTCATTTATGGCCATTTTTGACCTTTGAACTCAAAGTGTGACCTTGACCTTGGAGATATCGACGTAATTATTTCGCGCGACACACCGTCCAATGATGGTAAACAAATGTGCCATATGATTTTAAAATCTGACAATGAACGACATAGTTATGGCCCGGACAAGCTTATTCCGCCAGCCCGCCAGCCAGCCAGCCCGCCAGCCAGCCAGCCCGCCCGCATTCGCCAATCTAATAACCAGTTTTTTCCTTCGGAAAACCTGGTTAAAAACGCACTAAGAGACCCCGTGACCTAGTTTTAGGCCCGGAATGGCCCATGTTCAAACTTGTCCTAGAGATCATTTAGATAAAAACTGTGACCAAGTTTGGTGAGGATTAGATGAAAACTTGAATTAGAGAACGGACAACATGGTGAGGTTTTAAACGCACTAAGATACCGCGTGACCTAGTTTTTGACCCGGCATGGCCCATGTTCGAACTTGACCTACACATAATCTAGTTACAACTTCTGACCAAGTGTGGTGAAGATCGGATTAAAACTACTTGAAATAGAGAGCGGACGCCATGCTCAATGTGTAAAACGTACTAGGTGACCCTGTGACCTAGTTTTTGATCTGGCATGGCCCATGTTCGAATTTGGCCTTCAGATCATCTAGATAAAACTTCTGACCAAGTTTGGTGAAGATCGGATGAAAACTACTTGAATAAGAGAGAGGACACCATGCAGAATTTTAAAAGCGCACTAAGTGACCCCGTGACCTAGTTTTTGACCCAGCAAGGCCCATGTTCAAACTTGGCCTTAAGATCATCTAGATACAACTTCTGACCAAGTTTGGTGAAGATTGGAGGAAAACTACTTGAATTAGAGAGCGGACAACATGCTGAACGTTTAAAATGCACAAAGTGACCCTGTGACCTAGTTTTTGAACGGGCAAGGCCCATGTTCGAACTTAGCCTAGTTCATGTAGATACAACTTCTGACCAAGTTTGGTGAAGATCGGATGAAAACTACTTGAATTAGAGAGCAGACACTTAATACAGACCGACAGACACCGACCGACCGACCAACCCACAGACAAGTTCACTCCTATATATCCCCTAAACCTTGTTTGTGGGGGTATAATGAGACCTCTTATACACACTATTCTTTTGATACAATATACTTGCAAAACAACAATTCTAATTGTCTTAATGTTATTGACAAAATAAGCAAACATTCAAAAACAACTTATATTTCCCTTTACCCCTTAGATACGTATTTTTATTTTTTAGGCTTCATCTCCAACCCTTAGGTACTGATGAGCAGCAAACAGCATAAACCTGAGCAGAGTTACTCGCAGGCTGTTCTGGTTTTATGCTGTTTGCACATAGCCATTTTCACTTTGCCTCTGAGTGGGAAATGGTTAATAAGCACAAAGGATATGTTCATGACATCAGAGAATCTGTCCTTGTCATCTATGGACTTCTTGATTGACTTGAGGTCAGTCTCCAGCTGTTTGAACTGCTTCTCCATCCCCTTAATGTTCTTCTTCACATTCTCATCAGACACTGGTACAGGAAAACGGGGCTTAATGTATGTGACTAAAGTGTCATCCCAGATTAGCCTCTGCAGTCTACACAGGCTAATCAGGGACGACACTTTCTGCCTAAACAGGCACTTGTAATTCAATTTAAACAAGCTATGGTTGAGACAATTGAAATTAAGATAGATGCAACATATACAATCCAAAATTGGGGGAGAGTTAAAATAAATTTATGTGAAAAATTAACTTGTATTTCATTTCATGCAATTTGTTTACCCACATAAAGATTTATTTGACCAATTATACATCTGCTTTTAAAACTCAGAATGATAGTACTTTTGGGATGTTTGGACCACAATGAACAAACCCAGTTACCTTTAATTGCATATTGTAATTTTATAATTGCTTTTCAATTTGTGACCAGTTTTATGGAGAAATCATAAACAAATCTGCCAATGTATGTCTGCCAAGCCCCCGACACCCCCACCCACCCCCCACCCTAAACCTATGAACAGGTACACTTATGACCGAGTTGTTGTTTTTTACATTATTTCCAGAATTTCCAGACTTATTTCCAGACTATCAAAGAAAGATATCAATGAAATACTAAAACAAATTTTCTTAAGTAAAATTCATTTTAATTATTAAATACTTACCTGTTATCTCTAGCTTACCCCTTTCCAAGGGAGTTATTTCATCCGGAAAATATTCAAGCGCTGGGAATCGTCCACCTCTATAAGAATCCAAATCAGGTTAAACATAGTACAATGCAACCTAACAGGAAATTAAGAACCACAACTCATCTTTCCTTTACGCAAACATAAAAAGGCGATGAGCGGGGTGGGAGGTGGGACTTACCGATAACAGGTAAGTATTTAATAATTAAAATGAATTTTACTTAAGAAAATTTGTTTTAATATCATAAATACGTTACCTGTTATCTCTAGCTGATTTTGCAGCTGCGGCGGGAAGGTTCGCATATTTTTTCCCATCACAGCAAAACCCATATAGAGGGTTTACAGCCAGAGATAGTAGAATCAAGTCCTCTTATAATCTTTGTTAGTACAGTATAGTACTTAGTTCACGGATGGCACCAGTGTACTTACGCCATAGAAGAAACTACAGTTTGAGCCACTACAAGAGGACCCAACTTATACAAATTGTCTTGTTGGCACTCAAGAGAACGAAGATAAAAAGAGGAGAAGGTGGTCGGATTCCTCCAGAAAGCAGCTTGAAGCACTTCAGATAGTGGGGTCTGATTAATATAAGCCCACGAAGCCGAAAGAGCTCTTAATTCATGCGGTCTTATCTTAAACAGGGATAAATCCCTCGATGAAAGAGAAGAATAAGCTTTCCTTATAGTCGAGGTTATCCAACGAGAAATAGAAGCCGCAGACACATCGCCCCCCCTTTTAATGGAATGAAAAGTCTCTTGCGAGAACCTCAAATAGACTTTACCTTTTTAAGGTAGAACTTCAAAGCCCTGACAAAGGAGTCTATCATCATCTTCATGTCCACAAGTTCTAGATAGACGTGGAACTTTGAAGGGTTTGGAAGCCATAGAGGGGAGTTGATTTTTAGCAAGGAATCCTGACTGACACAACAATGTAACAGAACCATCAGAAGAGTCAAAACGAAGATGACTATCCTCGATAGAAAGAGCATGAATTTCACTTCTCCGTTTGGCTGAAGCCATAGTAAGAAGGAAAACGGTCTTCCATGTTAGGAATTGTAATGAAGCCTGATCAAGAGGTTCATAGGGAGCCTTAATAAGGGAACCAAGCACACAAGCTAAATCCCATTTAGGAGCAAGTGTACGAGATACAGGACGACTAAGTTCCATAGCTCGAACAAGTTCTGAAATAGCTGGATCAGCACAGACTTGTGAAGACTTAGTGAAAGCCAATGTATGCGAAATCATAGATCTGTATCCTTTGATGGAACTAAGAGAAAGTTTCTTATCATCAAAAAGATAAATGAGAAAATCCGCTATTCGTCTAGCAGAGGGATTGAGGGGATTAATTTTCCCTCGAAAACACCAATTGGAGAAGAGTTTCCAACGAGCATCATAGACTGCTCTGGTGGATTTTCTCCTTGCCGAAGCAACGAGGGTTGAAGCCCTGACAGAAAAACATTTCTTCTGCAAAGATTGCCTGATAACGGCCAGACGTGTAAGTGGAACATTTTTGGGTCCGCATGTAGTCTGCCGCTTTGAGACAGAAGATCTGACCTGTGAGGAAGATTACTGGGATAATCGTACAGGAGACTGAGAAGATCGTTGAACCAAGATCTTCTGGGCCACCAAGGGGCAATCAGGAGTATCCTGCAAGAGCTCACCCTGATTTTCCCCAATATTTGGGGAATTAGAATGGGTGGGGGATAGGCGTAAGCGTCCAGTTGGTCCCATGCGAACGAAAGCGCGTCGATTGCCCACGCTGCTGGATCGTAAACTGGACTCACATACAGAGGAAGTCTGTGATTGTGTCTGGTTGCAAATAGATCGACCAGGGGATAACCGAACTTGAAAAAGATCTGGTTGGTCACTTCTTGATGAAGTGTCCACTCCGATGGAAGTAACTGGTGTTTGCGAGACAAACCATCCGCCAGGGCGTTGAGGCGACCTGGTATATATTTTGCCAGCAGATGAATGTTGAGTGTTTTGCAAAGAACAAGTAATTTTCTGGTTTCCAGATACAGGGATTGAGAATGTGTTCCCCCCTGTGCCTGGATGTAAGCCACCACAGATGTGTTGTCTGTTGACACCATCACACAAGAGTCTCGAAGATGTGATTGGAAATGAGATACAGCTAGAAATACTGCTCGCATTTCTAGATTGTTGATATGAAGGTGAGATTCCTGATGAGACCACAACCCTGAAATTATCAGACTGAGAGGTTCCAGGTGAGCACCCCACCCTTCCTTGCTCGCATCCGTTATTAGATATAATGACGGTTGCGGGGGAAGAAGGGGTACTCCTGCCAACAGAGTCTCCTCGTCTAGCCACCACTGAAGATGAGACCTTAAGGAGGGAAGGATTGGAATCTGTGTTAATAGATTGCCTGGAGACCATTTCCAACAAGCTGAGAGATAGTGCTGAAGAGGACGTAGGAAGAGACGTCCCAACTGCACAAAGTCTGCTACTGAGCTCAGGATACCGTTGAGAGAGAGGAATTCTTGAGCTGTTATATGAGATTGGGACAAAACCCAGTTGACCTTCATCAGAAGGTCTGATATATGTTGAATAGACACTCTGACCCGATTGATGTGGGTCAAGAAATTCATTCCCACAAACGTAAAGTCCTGTGAAGGAATGAGGTCTGATTTGTCTGCATTGAAAAGGAGCCCTAACGAGAGGAGCTCCTTTCAAGAGAATTCTAGGTTGTACAGAAGCAATTGACGATCGAGCTGGTGTAAGAGCCAGTCGTCGAAATACTGAAGAAGAATAATCCCGTGAACTCTGAGGTGTGATCCGACTGCCGACATTAGTTTGGTAAAAACTCGTGGGGCTGTCGCCAACCCGAAAGGCATAGACCAGAACTGGTAGACTTGGCCTTGAAAGGCGAATCGCAAGTACTTTCGGTAGTTGGGATGTATAGGAACATGGAAGTAAGCATCTTCCAGATCCAAAGACACCCCCCAGTGCAGGGGTTTGATGGATTCCCGTATGAAAGAAGGAGTCTCCATTTTGAAAGTTGGTTTGAGGAGATACATGTTGAACACTTTTAAATCTATTACTGGTCTCCAGGAACCATTTTTCTTTTGAACAAGAAAAAGACGACTGTAAAATCCTGGAGAATAAGGATCTTGAACCCTTTCTACCGCCTGTTTTTCCAAGAGCCTGAGAATGGACTCTGGAATATGTGGATGCCGAGATACCAGCTCTATAGGGACGCGAGAAAGTGGAGGCCTTTTTTCGAATTGAAAAGTCAGGCCTGTTGTCACAAGAGAATGAACCCATGCGTCTGAAGTAATTTGAAGCCATCGATTTGAGAAGTGGAAAAGTCTGGCCCCGACTGGTATTTCCGGCATCGGAGGTTGTGGCGGTAGAAAGGGAAGGGACCTAGGGCTGATAAGCAGGAGGTGCGCCCCTGCCGGTAGAAGGTTTGAAATTCCTCTGTCCCGGCTTGGGTTTGCCCTTTTTCCCAGAATCTTTATTAGAAGACTTGTGTGACAAAGAAGGTCTGTTATAGGAAGACTGCCTATTAGGACCTGACCGTGGATTAAAAGAAGGCTTTTTAGAGAAAAGGTTATTTCTCTTAGCCGTCTTGAATGCTGGAACTGCTGGTGGCCTAGAAGCAGGATGCTTAAAGACCCCTTGGCGTTGTCCAGAGTTGTTTCTAGCTAAAGAAGCATGAAGTTGGTCATCCTTGTCAGCTGTGATTGCTTCTTGTATCCTTCCACCAAAAAGAAACCCTGATGTGAGAGGAGCTGTTCTGAGCGAGTTCATACCAGGTTCCAACAGAAAATCTTTAGGTAAAGAAGTAAGGATAAGATCTCTACGAATCCTTAGCATCTCGGACATTGAAGAAGCAGAAGTGTGAGATAAGGCCAGTGTGGTCCGTGAGAGATGAATTAACAAATCACGGAGTTCCTCCGGAACAGATTCCGACCAATCACACACCATTTGTAAAATTGTCGCTAGCATGAAGTCAATTTGGTTAGTCAAACCTAATGATCTACGTTCCCTCATTTCCCAAGTTTCCAACATTGAAAACGGAACAGAAACTGAATTGGAACCACTTGGCATTACAAGAGATAGCTTGCTTATGTCCGGATCTGGAACCGGAAGTTTTGAAAAATCCAACCCAGATGTTGCATGTGGTACAGGAGGTTTGTAACTTTTACTACCTTCCTGGTGTTTTGGATCAGCTAGTTCCTTAGGAATTTTCCATGTTTCTCCTCGTTTTGGAATAGTCTTATTAGCTGATTCCAATGATTGAAGAACAGATAGAACAGTAGAACCAATGGGAAGTCGTGGGTCAGGACGAGCCGTCGACTTAATAACCCTGTTGGGATCAAATGTACGAAAAAGTTGTTCTGTCACAGAAATCGTCGCATTTGAAGACAGTTCAGCAGGTCTTGGACAGTAATCTTCACCAAGAGTACGAAACATCAGTTCATAGATCTGACCAATCGGAGCTAAATATTGATCCGTCTCAACATTAGATTCTGCATCTGAATCAGCCTCACTCTCTACAACACCAGCGGTTTGTATAGAATCAGCAGGAACAGAAGTGAGAATATCTTGTACCGGATTGTAATTGTCTGGTAACAGGGAATGATCATCCCCGACGTCAGTAAACTGATAATGTAAACCGGAAGAAGGTAAATTATCAGCATTGACCGGTACAAAATGTCCCGCCGAATTCTGTATCCATAGTGTATCAGGATTCGACAGGGTAGCTGTAGGGGGTACACGACTAGATACTGTAGATGATACCCGTGGTGTTGACACTGACGCCGTTGTAGTGAGATGAGCTCCTGAAGATGCAATACGTGTGGCAGTCAACGTTGGAACCGACACATTTGGCATGGAAACATGCGATTCCATAACGGAACACGATGGTGAACGACTATACGTATGGTAAGTCCGATGCTGTCTACGTGAACGTTGCCGACGTCCTCGTTTCCTGCAATATCGAGATCTGGATCGGCTGCGCTGTCGAGATGTGGATCGGCTGCGATGAGATCGAGATTTTTTGGAATACCGTCTCCGTGAGTGACGACGTGATCGCTTATGAGCGCCGCGACGATGATAACTGCTCGACGAAGAAGAGCGTGTCCGATGTCCACTCCTTGATGAAGACGATGTATTCGACGACGAATCGGACGTAGAAGAATACGCCGATGATGAAGACCGAGTTCTTCTTGACCGGCGATTGGTGTTATCGGTGGCAGGCCCAACTGATGACTGTTGACCGGTGACCGGACCGGACCGGTGACCGGACTGGACCGGTGATCAATGACCGGACCGGTGACCGGACCGGACCGGTGACCGGACCGGACCGGTGACCGGACCGGTGACATGACCGGACCGGACCGGTGACATGACCGGTGACCGGACCGGTGACCGGCCGGTCATATTATGACCGGTTACGTCACCGGACAAAGACCGTAGAATGGCGGCTGCCATGTGGTCTGACATTGATCCAGTCGTTCCATGATCAATGTCGCCGGTATGCATGGTGTGAGTCATAAGATCTGATGACGATCGACTGACAACAACACCATCTTGCCCGGTACCCAGTGACTGACAAAACCGCTGGTCATCCTTGACCAGTGGAGTCACCGGGTAATCAACGTCGGATGGAGGTTCGTTGCGTTTGCGGCTGATCGACGTCCTCCGGCGACCTGCTTTTGTCCATACGTTGTAAGCCCACAAATCGCAAACCGCACATTTGTTATTAAATGTGCAACTGGTACATGCCAAGCAAGTATCGTGGGAATCCCACCTTGCTTTGATATGACCACAAGAACCTCTATCCTGTAAGTTCATCCTGAAATAAAAGAAACAGAAAGAACCTACAAAAGACAAATTAATGATTATAAATTCAAATAAAAAGTTTAACCACAAAATGTAAACACAAAGAACGCTGTCCAATTGACCTCAATTACTTATTGGGGAATAGGCACGAATTCCTCGTGGTTCATGTGCTCATGACGTCATGTACATGAGCGACGATGCAAACAAAGAAACCCAGCAAAAGCAGAAATATGACAATTACTGCAACAAAAAGTATAGAAATATAAACCGAATAATACAAATAAAAGATAAATAAACTTTATCCTTTTAAACTCCGCCAAAAACACAGTGAAAAGAACACATAAGTCCTGAGCCTAAAATAGGCGTGCACATGGTTTTATCCGGAAAGGAAAGATGAGTTGTGGTTCTTGATTTCCTGTTAGGTTGCATTGTACTATGTTTAACCTGATTTGGATTCTTATAGAGGTGGACGATTCCCAGCGCTTGAATATTTTCCGGATGAAATAACTCCCTTGGAAAGGGGTAAGCTAGAGATAACAGGTAACGTATTTATGATATTAAAACCACTGAATCATACAGCTAAACTTATAAGATAAGCATGCTTGGTTCTACATTATCACTTGAAAGCGACTTTGCTCATGTAAATAAGATTCTATGGAAGCATGACAGCGGAGAGAACGCAATAACTTGTATTTTACCTCTTGATGCCTTGTCTAGATGTGAAAGCTCCTCGTGGAAGTTTAGAATGTCGGGATATTTTGTTTCTGTGACATTAGCTAAAAAATGTAGCAAGGTAGTTTTTCCATCTTGTGCTTTTGTGTTGCCAAGCTGGAAGAAAACAAATGCAGTTTTTAAATGCTTTTATAAAAAAAATTGCATCTCTATTTAAAATACTTTTGAGAATGTACATCACATTAAGTAGATGATGTAGTAAACAAAAAAGGTGATTTGCTCAGACAAATATTTCAAAATAAAATTAACCAGTAAGTGAAAAAAAATGCACCACATGTGATATAAAGCTCAAGATACCAAATTGAGCCCATATACCTTTGACAAGTAATTGAAATGGAAGCATATGAATAATAAATCACATTAAAAAAAGAGCTGACTTTGAGAAACTCAAGCAAATTCTTCTAATCACATTAGCCAATTCTCCCATGATCTTAAAAAAGTTGCTAACAAGATGTGTTTGTGAAACGCTATGTCCCCCACCATATATTCGACCTTTGACCTTGAAGGCTGACCTTGATCTTGACCTTTCACCACTCAAAATGTGCAGCTCCATGAGATAAACATGCTTGCCAAATATCAAGTTGCTATCTTCAATATTGCAAAAGTTATGGCCAATGTTAAAGTATGACACAAACAAACCAACAAACCAACAAACAAACAGACAGGGCAAAAACAATATGTTTCACAGTATAGACTGGGGGACATAAAAACTAATTCCCACTTTTCAAGGACAGAGACCATTCTGCAAAAATCAACTTTTTATAAACTGTCACGGAACCTTTACAAGAAAATTGATATTGAAGCCAATGGACTGTTTGTTGTGTTAAAAACTGTCACAGTACATTTATGAGGAAATTGATATCGAAGCCAATAGACTGTTTATTGTGTTATAAACTGTCATGATACCTTTAAGAGGAAATTCATATCGAAGCCAATGTACTGTTTGTTGTTTTATAAACTGTTACGATACCTTTGCGAGGAAGTTGATATCGAAACCTATGGACTGTTCGTTGCGGGAGCCTGTGTTAAGGTAATTCCCGACCAGCAGTATTAACTCCAGCATGCGCTGGAATTTGTTGCTCGACTTGACCTCCTCACACGCCTCTCGAGAGTTCACCAGGTCCTAAGGTTACATGTGTCAAAGGTCAAACAGGTCAAAGGTTAGATAGGTCAACAGATTTCTTACTTTTGTGTTATAAGTACGAGTCTTGCTATTGGAAAACGTGATTTAATTCTTGTGTGTTCAAGATTTAGCCTGTTCAGTCCAGGTACAACACTTTCCACTTTAATTGTATTGTTCATTGAAAGAAAATCTCTGCTTATCAACAATCCAGTTTATTCTGAAAGTGCCGTACCTTATTAACTTGTGCTGACTGCACAGGCTAATCTGGGACGACACTTTATGCACATGCATTATAAACCCAGTTTTCCAAATAAAGAGACTAATGCACTTTGTATTGTAGTCGGTAGATCAAATGTAAGTAATGTGTTCTGATTTTATTTGGCTTTTTTTGGCTACCTTTCAGAATTTTCTTTTCCTTTCATCGTTCTAACACATAAAATCAAGTAAATAGAGGAATGTTGTTGATTACAAGGTGAGATATAACAATTTTATTTGCTAAAATATCTGTATTAAATGACCACAAAATAAATGTTTATACAATTGTACACTAAAACCAACAAATATTATTTTTTTACAAAGGTTTTGAAGAAAAATTAACAAATACAAGAGATATGCTTATGAGTCGTCCCTTACTGTTTTGGTTGGAAAATAATGCTTTATTTTTAGCATAGTTTTGGTTAATTAGATGATTTGATTGAACTGCACCCTTTTTTCTACTGATGAACATTTTGATTTAAAAAAATATCTATATACATATTGTTTTATTTAAAAACAAATTGAAATCCCAAAATCCTAGCACTACACAAGAGTGAACAGATTTGGTTCCCATCCACTGATATAGCACACTCATTCACCACATTCCATTAAATAAAAGTAGGTTGTTTACTGGCAGAAAAATAGTGCATGCTTCATGTATTTAGGTTTAAACATCTCACATTATTTAATGGAGAAACTAAATAGATTATCATACAAGCATGCACATACTGGTTTAATGTCATTGATATTCTCTGCAAATCTCATCTTGAACAGCATGGCATTGAGACGAGGCATCACTTTCTTGATGGACGATATCTGCAAGTGAAAAGAAGTTCAGAAAATCAATGTTGCATCTAAAACCACCACACATCTAA
This sequence comes from Dreissena polymorpha, assembly GCF_020536995.1. Lineage (NCBI taxonomy): Eukaryota > Metazoa > Mollusca > Bivalvia > Myida > Dreissenidae > Dreissena > Dreissena polymorpha. Next base: position 104,775,265 of record NC_068358.1, read on the forward strand.
TAAAAACAAGCAAATTCGTTGAATTGATATCCTCCGCCTATATGCATCTGGACACAAGAGTATTATATTTGACACTCAAACAAGCATTTTTTCAAGATACAAAGAGCCATAACTCCGTTATTAACAGATGGTGTTCAATGCCATTTGGCATGCATTATCCTCTTATCCATATATATACTCATACGAAGTTTCAATGAAACACGCCAAAGCACTTCCAAGATATGGCTCCAGACACAAAAGTGACAGACGGACGGACAGCCGGACGGACAGCCGGACAGACAGCCGGACAAGGCAAAAACAAAATCCCTCCTCCTCTGGCGCGGGATATATACTCATACCAAGTTTCAATGAAATCCGCCAAAGCACTTCCAAGATATGGCTCCGGACACAAAAGTGCCTATAGTAAAAAGCATTTTTCAAGATACAAAGGGCCATAACTCTGTTTTTAACAGATGGTGTACAATGCCATTTGGCGTGCATCATCCTCTTATGCATATATATACTAATACCAAGTTTCAATGAAATCCGCCAAAGCACTTCCAAGATATGGCTCCGGACACAAAAGTGCCTATAGTAAAAAGCATTTTTTCAAGATACAAAGGGCCATAAGTCTGTTTTTAACAGATGGTGTACAATGCCATTTGGCGTGCATCATCCTCTTATTCATATATATACTCATACAAAGTTTCAATGAAATCCGCCAAAGCATTTCCAAGATATGGCTCCGGACACAAAAGTGCCGGCCGGACGGACAGCTGGACGGACGGACAACGCTAAAACAATATCCCTCCGCCTCTGGCGGGGGATAATTATGACTAACATGACTCATACAGATGCACTGTTTCTTCAGCGAGATTTAAACACAATTAAATCTAGAATGTGTCGATGATTGGGCATAAAAAAAAAATCTTTCAAATAATAAATTTGGTGTTATGACATATTTGATTCAAACAAGAATATCAGTGAAACTGATGGATGCTCCCCGATGATGCGGTCTGTCAATTTTTGTGTTATTAACCACCTTAAAAAAAAAATTATTAGCCTCGGTGACCTTGACCTTGACCCCAGTGACCTCATCAAAAGGTAGAGGTCCATGCAAGGTACCTACATGCAAAATATGTAAGAGATCAGAAAAATATTGAAGGTGCTATGAGAAACTGTAACAAAATTGACGGAAAAATCTATTTTTAGCCTCGGTGACCTTGACCTTGACCCCAGTGAACTCAAACCTCATCAAAAGGTAGAGGTCCATGCAAGGTACCTACATGACAAATATGTAAATGATTGGTAAAATATTGAAGGTGCTATGAGAAACTGTAACAAAATTGTGACGGAAAAATCTATTATTAGCCTCGGTGACCTTGACCTTTACCCTAGCGACCTCAAACCTCATCAAAAGGTAGAGGTCCATGCAAGGTACATACATGCCAAATATGAAAGACATCAGAAAAATATTGAAGGTGCTATGAGAAACTGTAATAAAAGTGTGATGGAAATATCTATTATTAGCCTTGTTGACCTTGACCATGACCCCAGTGACCTCAAACCTAATGAAAAGGTAGAGTAATTTTCACGAACTGACCTATAAAATAACCAAAGTGACCACCGCAGTGACAAAAATTACCGAAAGAGTGACCAATCTGACTAACAGAGTGATCAACCCAACAAACAGTGGCCAAACTGACCAACAGAGTGACCAAACCAACCAACAGTGGCCAAACTGACCAAAAGTGACCAAACTGACCAACAGAGAGACCAAACTGACCAACAAAGTGACCAAACTCAACAACATAGTGACAAAACCGACTAACAGAGTGACCAAACTGACAGAGTGACTTAACTGACTAATAGGGTGACCAAACTGACCAACAAAGTCTTAAAAAAACTAACAGTGGCCAAACTGACAGACAGACAAAACTGACCAACACAGTGACTAAACTGACCAACAGAGTGACCAAACTCACCTACAGAGTGACCAAACTGACCATAGGAACCAAACTGACCAATTGAAAGACCAAAATGACCATTAGAGTGACCAAACTGACGAACAGAATGACCATACTGATCAACAATGACCAAACTAACCAATAGAATGACAAAACTAACCAGAAGATTGGCCAAACAGACCAACAGAATGACTAAACTGACCAACAGAGTTACCAAACTGACCAGCAGAGTGACCAAAGTGACCAGCAGAGTGACCAAAAGGACCAACCTTGTGACCAAACAGACCAACAGAGTGACCAAACTGGCAAACATCAGAAAGACCAAACTGACCAACAGAGTGACCAAACTGACTGACTAAGAGAATGTATCTTACACTATACTTCTAATAGTCTGTTTGCAAGGCTCAGTCAGTACTTACCACCACACAGAACTGTTCCGGCTCGGCCAGGCTGTCATACTGGTCCTGCAGGCCGGCCAGCTTGTTGAGTGCCTCCTGGTCGGGCATGTACTTGAGCAGCTGCTCCACCATGCCTGCTGTCAGGTTCTCCTCGTCCATCTCTATAATACGCCTGTGTAGCTCCTTGTATGGCACCTTGATAGAGCCAAGCAGGATCGCTGCAAACAATTTAGTCTTCCTCTGTGAACATGGGGTTTAATAGTCCCTTCTTAGCAAAAGTCCAGTTGTTTGATGCATGTGTCCGCACAGGCTTATCAAGGACAACACTTTCCGCTATAAAGGAATTTTTTTTGTAAAAGGAAAGTCTATATTTAATGAAGTCTTTGCGAAAAGTGTCCACCCTGATTAGCCTGTGAAGACTGCACAGGCTAATAAGGGATGACCCTTTCTGCTTTAATTGTATTTTTGCTTAAAGATTGACTCTTCTTGACAAAAATCCAGTTTAGACGGAAAGTGTAAAGGCAAATCTAGGATGAGACTTTACGCACATGCATTTAACCCTTGACTGGAACTTTCACGTGTAACAACCTGACAATTTAAATAGGGGTAGTATTCTGCAGTAAGTTTCGATGTAATTTCAGTTTAAGAATTTGGAGAAAGCGTTCAGATGGCAGACGGCGGACGACGAGCTGACTATGACAATATCTCGGGTTTTCTCCGAAAACAGCAGAGCTAATAAAATTGATATAACATTTTAACAATCATACTTTTCTATAATTTCTCAAGAATGAAACAATGAAAGGGATTAACAACATACACAGATTTTGCCCTGACTTTGGATCCAGCACTTTGAGTTCTTTGCCCTTCTTGACTGGTTTGTCTTGGTTCTGTTCACTGGTCACATTCACAGGAGCTGTAACAGACAACCAGTCACCATGCACATTTCCCTTGTGTGACTTACAATCATATGAAAGTCTTGCTTTGAGAAAACAGGGCTTAATGCATCTGCATAAAGCGTCATCCCATACTTGCCTGTTCTGTTCGCACAGGCTTATCAGGGACGACAATTTTTTATTTACTGAAATTTTCGTGTAAAGTTTTGTCGTGTTGATTAGCCTGTACAGATTGCATAGGCTAATCTTGGATGACACTTTATGCAGATGCATTAAGCCCCATTTTCTCAAAGCAGGGCTCATTTGATTGTGAGTGTGATACAAGAAAAATGTGTTACATGTGATAAGCTTCCTCCACATGGCAATTTATTTTAAACCTACCTGATAAGTAATCCTTTATGGACACGTAAAACTGCTCCAACTGTTATATAGGCTACAGACACTACATATTCAGGATTTTCCCCAGGTGGTTTTAGCACTCAATTTTCCTGACTGATCATGTCTTTATATTTGTTATTTTATATTATTATATATGACTTTAAGTAAATAAAAAGAGTAAATTTCAAAATCTACATGCAAAGTGCCCCCCACCCCTACACCAACCTCCTTCCATGCTGCCTTCCCCCTGTGCCTAACAAGTCCTGGGGAAATGGCTAATATTACACATAAACCTTTCCCATTTGAAAGCAAAGTAAAAATGGCTATATTCAACCAGCCTCAAACCAGAACAGCCTGCAAGTAACTACCAGTCTGTTCAGGTTAAATGTTTTAAGCTGCTCATCAAGCTCTTATGACTGGAAACAAAGCCTTTAAACCTTTAGCGTAATAGCAATGTCTTAAATTTGATTTGATTTTCTACATGACTACAAATGCATCAAAGTTTGTATTTTAGTAGTAAAGAGTAAAACCCACACTTACAATATTCAGTCTGGGCAGAAAGTATTGTCCCTGATTAGCCTATGCAGACTGCACAGGCTAATCTGGGATGACACTTTACGTACATGCATAAAGCCCAAATTTTCAACAATGGCAATGCTCACTACCTGCTTTAGTGGAGAAGTTTGTCTGGAGTTCCAGGAAAATGTCGTCACTCTCAAACTTGTCCTCTCTCGCCACCACCCAGAAGGAGTTCTTGTCCAGCTGCTTAGCTTCAACCTAGCAACATGGTTACAGCATAACTACTGTGAGCAGTGGTTCTGGGAAAATATGGTTTGAATCAAGTGCGTAAAATGATGTTCCTGGCTGTATGGCATATTTGCATTTAAATGAAGTCTCTTCTTATGAAACATAAAGATTTATGCAGAAAGGGTTGCTTCTTTAAAATTTAATTTCGTGGTTTTTCAAAAACTGACGTTTTGGTGTACATTTGAATTCATGGATTTCTGATTTTAGGGGAAAAAGAGAAATTTGCGCTTGTCTTTTTCCAATGTTTTTGTTTTCAAATTGTGGATCAGTCAACCAATGTAATTAATCAAAATGTATGTCCATGATATAAAAATGATTTAAAAGCATGTGAAAATCATAGACAATTACAACTACAATGAAAATGTTAATGTTTCTTATTCAATTTATGTTTACCAAAACATAATATTTTGTGTTACACATTTTCTTTCTCATAAGAACTTATATGATGTTGATTGAATACTTACACTCAAACTTCAAAATCAACATATGGGCTGTTCTCTGTGAAAACAGGGCTTAATGCATGTACGTAAAGTGTCGTCCCAGATTAGCCTGAACTGTCCTAACAGGTTAATAAGGGACAACACTTTCCGTCTTTACTTTAAACAGAAAATATCATAAAAGCCAAAAGTGTCGTCCAAGATCAGCATGTGCAGACTGCACAGGCTAATCTGGGAAACACTTTACGCACCTGTATAAAAAAACCTTTTAACAGAGCACGGCCCATATTATTATTTTGATCCAGATTATAACTATAATGAAATGAGAACAAACTTTAAATTAATTTAATTTAGTAGCATTGAAATTCTGAAAAATTATATGAATGACAATAATCAACGTCACATTCAGGGTCTGTATTTACAAACCGATTATATGACTTAAAGGGGCCTTTTCACAGATTTTGGCATGTTTTAAAGTTTGTCATTAAATGCTTTATATTGATAAATGTAAACATTAAATTTAAAAAGCTCCAGTAAAAAATCAAAAATAAAATTTTAAAAAGGAAAAAAAAAGTAGCCCGCAGCAGGGCTCGAACCAGTGACCCCCTGAATCCTGAAGTAAAAACGCATTAGCCAACTGAGCTATCCTGCCAAGCATACATAAGATGCGTATCTTATACGTTATATAAGCAATCTTCATAGTTTCACAAATTTAAACGACAACAACAGAACTCTCCATATTATTCAATCGTTTCATGTTGCAACGCATTATAATGTTTACGTTTTTAAATCGTCAAAAGATGCATATAATGGCTATATGAGACCATGGCAAATGTTCAGTAATACTGTTTCCTCACAAATATCATAACTAAACCGAAAATTTGCGAATCTGAAACAACTTTTTTCAATTTTGTCAATTTACCAAACCGTGAAAAGATCCCTTTAACTTTCAGATTAAGTTTAAAAATAAAGAATATTATTAAACCAGTTCAGTATGGCATTTAACACCTATAAAATGCAATACCTCACAAAGTTCGACATTAACTTTTTTTACAGCAAGACCGTCGGACCAGCTCCTCTTTAAATGTACTAGCCCGAACCTGATGTCTAATAGACCATAAATGACATGGCAAATGAACACAATTGTGTCATGTAACTGTTTAATCAGGATTTATCAGTAAATAATCAGTGACCACCAGATTTTTTTATGCATAGAGTAAAACAATAAAATAACCCTTTTTTTGCTTTTCTTCGTCAAATTCAAGCCATGGGAACTGACTCGATTTTCCATCTAGGATAAAATTAACGTTTTGGTGTTTCTTCATATTTACGTTTCGTGTCAGTTAAGCGTCCGGTCGGATTCTTTTTTATTAACTGATTTGTCGGACAAAAATCCGAACTTGAACAAAGCCATTCTTTAAGTTACATTATCTTGTCTGCTACGCAAAAATGTTTACATTGACGATACTGATTTTCGATAGAAGTCGTAAAATCATGCTCTACAGTTTTACGACACTGCAGAAAATCAAAAATATTCATGACAACTTGACCAATTAAAACAAGCAATTTCTGCAAGAAGCTCTCCTTTGCATCTAAAAATAGCGATGAATCATGTGAGTGCTCTGCGTTTATATAAATTTACTAGTTCTGTTTTAATGTAAAATAACGGATACAAAAGTAATTTTACACATTAAAAGTAAAGGTTTTTAAAGAAGTTATTTAAAGTTACATGAATCAGTATAGATTTTTTTTTAATTTATGTACGACCAGTCGGACAAGCTAGCCCGCAGTTTTACTAGCCCGACCACCGTTCTTACTAGACAATGTCTGTCGGACGTGCCTTAGTGTCGAACCCTGCCTCATTAAGAACAAGATGTTAATGATATAAGCACCATTATAAGCATGTATATATGCAAACTTGGAGGTATTGTTGGACATGCTCACCTTCTTCCAGTTGGCTCTCTTCATTGGCTGTTTCACTTCATACTTCTTCTTGGGCTTCATACCGTGAGGGAGGCCTTTAGACACTGGAGACATTCCGAAGGCAGGGGGAGGGGCAAATCCTGGAGGGGGAGGGGGGCCAGGGGGTCCTCCCATGCCTGGGGGTGGTGGTGGAGGGGGTGGTCCGCCCCCTGGGGGAGGAGGAGGGCGGGGTATGCCAGGACCGCCTGGGGGTGGGGGTGGAGGAGGAGGGCCTCCTGGGAATGGAGGGGGTGGGGGAGCGGGTGGTGCTCCCCCAGGGGGTGGGGGAGGAGGGGGAGGAGGGGGAGGGCCACCTGGGCCTTTGTTTATCACAGACGATATCTGACTTCCTACTCCGTCCTTTATCTGAAATATAGATTGAGAGATGTTCTTTAGCTACAGCAGAAGGATTAACATTAAAATGTTAACTTATTTTATTAAAATCTCTAATTTACAAGCTTTGTAACACTATGCATATAAAGTCTTATCTGTCTAAATATAGGATATACAATTATAGATAATAGTCAAGTACATGTATATATGTTATTACAACTAAACTATCAAGTTTTTCATGCAATGTACACAACTTTATATTTGATCACATTAAAGCTAGCATAAAACCATTATGCAAATATCAAATAACACAGCTAAACCATACATGCCATAATTTTTTAGACCAATTCCGGGACATTGAGTTAAATTGTCCGGGACTTTTGCCGATTTTCCGGGACATGTATAAAATGTAGCGATATTTAAAGACATATGCATTTTTGGTACGTTTTTTTTTGTTTCGCATCGTTAATAGCAAAAGTTCGAAAGCCTATCCGAAATACACTTGATCTATTAACGTCAAATTAAACATTTCTACTTCCGTTACTAGATACAAGCCACGTGTTTTCAGTGTAAGCTTCTAAACATAGATGGTGACGTCACTGCGTTATTGTTATTAAGACCGGTGTGTGTAACGTGTAGTTGTTGATACGCCTTTATTCATTTATAACATTTATATAATAAAAAAATACAACAATACAGTACCGTTAGATCGTCAACTCAAATCAATTCACAATAGTTTTTTTAACGTTATGTTTACTGGGGGTTTAGAACAAGACAATAATAAACCGTGTGAGGATGACGTTTTTATATGCTTTCTTTTTTACTCAACTTCTTTGTCGGTTAAACGTGCGAACATAAACTGCTTTTAATTTTTTACTCAGCGATATTGGACTTAAGATGTGTGAACAACTATCCTTTGCCCTTACGCAGCGGGAAATAATGACGTAGTAGATTAAAGTCAATTTACAACCACATTAAACAATGCCGCCTTTTCGGTTTGACCGCGAACGTGAGACAATCGATATAATAACAGGACCCCTGTTAATTGATCGATTTTGACACGTATTGTAGTCTGCCTATTCGGGTAGGCATTGTCATGGAGACGCTGCAGATATACACAGATTCGAGGTGCAGTTAAGCTTAAGATAAGGTACATGTATTTATGGATTTTGTAAATTCCGGGACATTTTACAGATTTCCGGGACAGCGGGACAAGTTCTTCATTTCCGGGACTGTCCCGGACAATCCGGGACGTATGGCATGCATGGCTAAACAAAAATTTCACACACAATAACAAATGCAAATTTGAATATGAAACTTTCACCATATACTGTGAAACCATTATTAATCGTCAGGCATTAATTTTCATAAATTTCGTCAGTCTACCGATCGGCGAATTTAAGATACTAACGAACAATCATGCTCTATGTTTGAACGAAAACAAAAAGCAAGTTGAACAATATTTTAAAACTTTACCGTAGACATGAGGCATTAAATTCCAACATTATCCATGCACACATTCACTGCTGTTTCGTAATCAAGATTAATCCGGTTTTGACACAAAGGGATGTAGATTACACAAGGTACTTAACTGACACGTGACACTTCTTTAAAACGCGTGTGCAGTACAGCTGCATCGAATGCGTTGACTTCGTTTATGTAGAATGGTAATGAATTAGCGCTAATTGTTTATAACTTTATTACCCATTAGGTGCATTGTGTCAGGGGTGTTGCATATTAGCCATCACGCAGCGAATGCCGATAAAAGACAATAAACCAAATGAAAAGATGACGATGTGTGATCAACATGCGTATTTATCACAAATTAATAAAGAATATTTTAATTGCTGTTTGTTGTTTGATTGTTTGCGTTTAATCACACTTATTACTATTTTATATGTATCAATTTATTTATTTTTAAATTATTGACATTATTGATTTATATACCGGTAGTTTACTTTTTAAGAACAAACACACACATAGAGTTTATAATTTTAATGTTTATATCAGAATAAAAAAGCATTTTATTTGAAAAAAAAACACTTAACAAACTGGAACCTCTTACGTATAACACAAACAGTTTTAAAACGGTATTGACAGCATTTTGATAAAAATCATACCAACTAGAACACATACCCAAGAAAATAAACAAAAGTGACTAGACTCTAGTTTGATTTTCTTGCAAAAAATAAATTCATGTCATTTAGAGAGCATAAAAAAACAGGAAACAACATTGTTTCATCAACACAACATGGACAATTTTTTTAAATAAGTCCAGCTTTCCTAAAGCCTGCCGTAATTAAATCGGTTCTTCCTTCCATCTTGGAATGGTTTGTGATGAGCCATTCGGCATGGATCGGCTTGAGCGTTGATGTTTTCAAGTAGACGTTGGCCACATGATCATTGTCGTCATCAATCATAGCCGTTACAAACACTCGTTAACGGTTATTCGATCCCACTTTTCCGCTTATCATAACAATGAATGTGTGAATGGCATACATTAAGAGGGTCCATTACTGTCCCTTGATAACAAAAGACTAGTTAATTGGCATGTGACAAACAGGCCCCACCTCCTGCAGTGATTCTCAAGTGTGTTCCCGCATTCGTACGATTTTTCGCAACTGCGATTGATCGCGAATATGTATGACACACAAATCGGATATTGACTGACGCATTTTTTAAAATTCAAAATCAGAAATCGGCGAATTTAAGTGCTGACGAAATCGTCATTTTTATAAAAATGACGAAATTTTGTGCTGTCGAAAATAAATGGTTTCACAGTAGGCCAAAAGCAACATGAACATTTTGTTGTGTTACTTTTTACAAGCACTTATCTTTGAACCTTTTTACATATATGTTGCCTCTTGCAATGAATAACACATGTTGCATAACAGGCTTGAGCTAAAAACTTAGGCAACAAATAACACATCACATGGGGAGAAATAATGAATATGAGGCTCGCTCTGGGAAAACAGGTCTAAATGAAAGTGCATTTAGTGTCCTCCCTGTCAGAGTAGTGGACTGCATTCGCTAATCTGGGACAACACTATACCCATATGCATTAAACTCTGTTTTCCAAGAGAGCAGCTTATATATTTCATGAAAAAAGTACTGGGTCAAATTCTAACCTATACAACAAATCCAGAAAGGTTGCCAAACTAAAAGCTTTAAATAACATGAATGTATGAAAGTATGAAAACAATGTTTCCAATTATCAGATGATTCTTGCATGTTTGTGTGTTAATTTTGTCTTATGTTGTAATTATAAATCTCTATATTCTGAACAAAAATTTATTTTGGTTAAGGTCATAATCACAGGGTTACAGACACATTTAATAGACAATTACATGAAACATTATGGCTTTGTAAGTACAATGTATAAGTATGTAAAGACAACACAATATAGATGCAAATTTAATGTTGGACACATTGAAATAAGGTGTTTGGTGTTTCATATATCCCAGTGATTCTTCAGGACACGCATATAAATCCAGTTTTCAAGAATTTAAATAATAGCTCTTTAAAGACAAATTTAGCAGCAACTTGGAGAATTATAACCTGCAACAGTGTTATATGCTTGATTATTGAACATTAGCTGAATCTTTAGAAAGATGGTTAGTATATAAAAGTTATATTTAAGATAAAGTACATATATTTAGTAACAAGTCAAAATTTTATTCTTGAGAAGCTAGGATTCCAGAAATAAGTTAATATGAAACATAGCCCAGAAACATGAAACTGTAAGTATCAGATGTATTCCTATTTATTGTAAATAAAACCAGATTAAAGACAAGAATTCTTGAAAGAGAATTAACCCACAATGCCATCTATTTATGATCTGTTGGTATCCAGTGAGGATACAACTAATGAATGAAAGTCCTCTATAGACAGGTCATGCGTGGAATAAAATAATGAGAAGTCTGGTCGCAAAAAGCTCTGGGTCCTTTTTTTCAAAGCTCCTTATTGAAAAACTTAATTAAATCATAACAATTCTTCACATTTTTTTATATATTATAGTATTTAAAATCAATAACTATTGCAAAATAATTTCATTCACCTTTTATAAGCAGAAAAAATGAATTTTGCAGAATCAAACTTGTATTAGAAATTTTCTTTTATAGTACAACTTAAGATTAGTTTAAGATTTCCCAAGAAGCTTTGCAAACAAAGGCCTTGGACTGCCTTGAAACACATTTCATAATTCACACTACTAAAATATTGCTTAACAATTTAGAACAGTTAAAATTCCATACAAGCAAACAAACAAACTCAAAGTTGAATATAGGTATTTTCATCCAAGGGATATAACTTTAAGAATTCATTATCATTCATCTTAAGTTAAGTATTCACGAGCTATATAGGTAGGAAACCACTAAGGTCATTATGGTGCCTTTGTACAATCACTACAATCATCTTTTAAATTAAAAGGAAACAGGTTTGAAACAATTTATTACATAAAGAAATAAACCAACCCTTTATTTCACAGAGATTGAAAATGTGTACAAAGCAATCTTAGCTTAAATGCCAACCAACACGACACACAAAAGGTTTCTGAAAATCACAGCAAGTGCAGAGGTTGATGTCATATTTACACGCACCACGTCAGAAGACAAACTTTTACTTGCTGCCTCACATTTCAGGCATACTACGTTAACAGTCTTGGGTGCTTGCGCCTGAGCTAGTTTCCCCTCCAAGGCATTTTTCTGCTCAACCTTCATCTGATTGGCATGTATGCATAGTCATGAGATTGAACATTTGCACATTATAGGAAAATATCTACATTTATTTTCACATTTACATGATTTTATAAAAGTGCTGTAATTAGAAAAACGCCATAATCTTAATAATGATTGTATATGCATGTCAATAAAATATATTTTTTTAAATAAATGATTTTTTGGTAAATTCTGCCGTAACAGAACATCAAACCGGTTGGTTAAACAGCTGTCATTTGGACTGATCAGCTAAGCACCTAATAGCTGATCTCCCAATGTGAAACATGAGTCAATAATACACCATAACATTTCAATATAAGCCATAAAGTTTACTCTACGTATAACCATAACTATCATCCTTATAAAAACAGTATCCGATTGAACTCCATAAGACACACTTGTAGAAATCTCGTATGCATCCTGTGAGAAAACAGACATTTAGGTCACAAATTAATGTCTTACATACAGCATGCAGATCATTGAACCCAACTGGAAAAGCTCTCAAATCCAACACAGCCATGATGAGCATGATTCAGCCAGTAAACTAGGGGCCATAAATAATGTTTAAAATATTTGAAGGGAACATTTGTGTTTGACTGTGTATAGGATTTCTACCCTTCAAACTAGCCCCAAGTCTATGGACAGTCTATATCGAAATCTTAGTGCTCGGTATGAATCATTCATATGAGCTGCCTTCTGGGAAAATGGGGCTTAATGCATAAGCTTAAAGTGTCCTTGCAGATAAGACTGCGAAGTCCTCACAGGTTCACAAGGGATGAAACTTTCTGCTTTTTGGGGATTTTCTGTTTTTAGGACATCTTTTCTTAACATAAATCGAGTTCAGGCAGAGAGTGTAGCTCTTGATAAACCTGTGCGGACTGCATTAAACACCATTTTCCCAGCACGAGGCTCAGCAGTAGTCTGGGTCACCTTATTGTAAACAGCTCATGTATACAGCTAAGCATGAGCCATGCAATATCTCACCTGTTCATTCTTTGTGAGCTAACAGACGTACGCAGATATTTGAGGTGTAAAATGTCGCAAGTTAAGACAGTAAGCATAGAATGTATGCACTTTAACAGTCATTTCTTACAAATAACTTCAGAAATTGTAATTGTTTACTTTTGTGAAGAATAATTGGTCAATCATTAATTTAACTCGATACTCATGTCAGAAGTACACTGCACCTCAAGAGGACCATACAAGGGCTCACCTGAGTTCAAGGGTACACCAATCATCAAGATTAGACATGGAGACATTGTCTTTTTTACTTCATGTGCCCCAGATTAAAATTTTATCTAGATATCGCCTTGACAAACACTCAGGCTAAGTTTCATTAAATTAAGGTCACAAGAAAAGGCATTAAGAGGGTTTTTTAAAGAGTTTTCTAGGATTTGACCTGGTGTGCTCACTTTTCAAAGATTCAAACATGGCATAGATAATGCAAGAATACGCATTCTTATCTTCTTTTATAAACATTGTGACATCAATTTGGATTTTAAAGGGATTACAAGATTTTTCTTAGATTTGACCTTGTGACTTTGTTAAGATACACATAACCAAGACTCAAACGTGTGCTAGATATTTCACAGATCAACATTCTGACCATTATATAAAGTGCCATCAAGACTGCATGGGTCATAAATTTGGCTTATCAAGTGGCACCTTTTTTTCTTTTATTTGTCCTAGTGACCTATTTTTTTAACACACTTGTCTCAGATTCAAATTTGGCCTAGATATTGTCAAGATAAACAATCTGATCATGATTGGGTCATATTTGAGACTTCTAGAGATGTTATTACAAGGGTTTCCTAAGATTTGACCTGGTCACACACAGATACAAGCGTGGCCTAGATATTGGCAAGATAAACATTCTTCCAAAGTTTAAACAAAATAGGGCATAAATTGTCTCTGAAGTGATAACAGATGCCAGAGAAAGTGCTCATGATGAGCAATTTCTCCTTTTATCACAATGATTTCTACCCCATCCAGCCAATTTATAAATAGTCCTTTACAATATTATTTCTCGTCTGCAATCTCTTTAAATTTAGGACAGTCCAAAATGTGTCGTTTGGTAAAGGGTTAACATTTATGGATAGTTAACATGTTTGTCTACCTTTCACGCTCGACATGTATGCATTTATCTCTTTTAATTAAAAAGTTATTCCAAGTGTATTTTGATAAACTTTTAGTTTGAGAAGAAAATAGTTTATTCATCCCATAATGAATAAATAGCAAAAACGCATAAACATGCAAAGTTCAACGACTTCCTGTGGCCATGTTTTTGGACGAATTAAATTTTCTTGAACAACTTTTAATGGGAGCCTTCAAGGGATAAATTTGGCCCCAGGGGCATAATTTGAACAAACTTGGTAGAGAACTATAAGATGTCACTACATGCCGAATTTGGTAGCCCTAGGCCCAATGGTTATGGACAGGAAGATTTTTTAAGTTTGCACAAAAGAGGCTTTATATAAGCATATGTTCAGTTTTGTGACCCCCGGGGCAGGGTCAAATTTGAGCCCAGGTGAATAATTTGAACAAATTTGGTAGAGGACTATTAGATGTCTCTACATACCAAATTTAGTAGCCCTAGGCTCATTAATTTTGAACAAGAAGATTTTTTAAGTTTGCACAAAATAGGCCTTATTTAAGTATATGTGCATTATTGTGACCCCCGTGGCAGGGTCAAATTTGACCCCAGGGCATAATTTGAAACGAGAGCGCCGATGGCGCTGAAAGCATAGTTGCAAGATACAGGGAAGTTGCTGCTGAAGCAAATGTTTAGGTTAAAATATAATAAATAGTTTCCTTATATGTTTTGATGTTAAAGCGACAACTTTGAGCGAAAATAAATACAACATTTTGCACATAGAGACCCCCATAACCATACCTTTTCTTGACAGGCATTCTTAGCTGAATCGATTTAAGCAATAAAAAAGATATGTCATGTATCAAAATTGACTGTTTTTGCGCCTTTTTTTCGGCCGTTTTCTAGTGGATTGTAACCTTTTGTAGTGCCATTTTTTTACTTTAATCTCCAACTTTATCCTATTTCAGGGATTTAGTAGTGAACACCTATGCTTACCCTATCAATATCTCCAAACGATAAAACCAGAACAACAGTCTAAAGTGTATAACATGCCTTCGTGGAAAATATGATGATTTGTTTAGAGAGTACAGCCCTTCATGACTCGATTATTTAGTATTGACTTGATTATTAAGTATATTGTAACCTTAACGATTGCTTACATCACGAGTCGCCCCCCTTGTTACCAAAATGTTCTATTTTTAGAAACGGGAATTCCAAATAGTGACGAATGTGAATGGTTACAAAATGACATAACTATGAAAATAAATACGTAGAATTACATTATTTCACGCATACCATTATGAAACCATCCGTTTTCTTTTCCGACTTGATACATTTACAGCTTTCCATTTAATATTTTACAGACACAACACTCGTCCAGAATTCGCGCGAATCCATTTAATCCGATGCCACATTTAAAACCGTTAGCTCTACTCGTAACGTTAATTTCTGGCTCAAAGTAAATCATTTTAACTTCAATTAACACATCTCTATTACTTTCAAACTCTACTTCATCAAATCCATAGAAAGGCAGGTCAGAATCCATGTCATAAATCAGAAAACATTCATCGTACTCCGCCATTTTTTACACATTTTCAAAGAATAAAAGTGCTTTATGCCCCACTTCCTGCTGAGAATATGTTTTAATTTCTATTTTTAATTAACTGATGAAATGTTACATATCCTTAAACCAGGGCCTTATGAATTCAGTTATGTAAACATTTGACCTCTCACAGAACAGTAAACAAAGGAAATAGAAATTAGGTGTGAGGTCACTATCAACAAGAACAGAATTGTTTTACGAACAAAATTTGTTTTAGTTTAGAAGGTTTTTTCACGTAAAACGGTCTTAGAAAAATTCACTAAAACGGTGTCAGCAATATTCTTGGAAGAAAACGTTAGAAAAACGATTCCAAAAAAAAATGTAAGAATTACCATATACTAAATTAAATAGATATTTCGTCTGATTTTTGATCAGGTAAGGCTTCATAATGGTCAACCGATCGATGTGGGTTTTCGAAATGTCGTATATACCTTAAGCATAGGTGCGTTGCACCTATGCTAAAAACTTGGTCGAGAACTTTAAGATTTTAATACATACCAAAGTTGGTAGAAAAAGGCCCAATGGTTATGGACAAGAAGATTTTTAAAGTTTGCACAAAATAGGCCCAATATAAGCATAATGTTCAATTTTGTGACCCCTGGGGAACGGTCAAATTTGATCCCAAGGGCTTAATTTGAACAAACTTGGTAGAGGACTATTAGATGTCACTACATACCAAATTTGGTAGCCCTATGCCATACGGTTATGGACAAGTAGATTTTTAAAGTTTGCACAAAATAGGCTTTATATAAGCATATGTTCCAATTTATTGACCCCCGGGGCGAGGTCAAATTTGACCCCAGGGGCATAATTTGAACAAATTTGAAAGAGGTTCACCCCAGGAACAGTTGTGAGAAGTTTTATCAGAATTGGACTTGTAGTTATGGACAGGAAGATTTTTAAAGTTTGCACAAAATAGGCTTTATATAAGCATATGTTCAATTTATTGACCCCCGGGGTGGGTCAAATTTGACCCCAGGGGCATAATTTGGACAAATTTGAAAGAGGTTCACCCCAGGAACATTTGTGAGAAGTATCAGCATTGGACTTGTAGTTTAGGAGAAGAAGATGTTTAAAGAAAAAGTTAACGCACGGACGCACGGACGCACACACGACGGACACAGGACCATGACATAAGCCCCGCTGGACAATAAAACTATTAAAAGTAGACAATTTAAAGTAGCTAAAAAAAGACACAAATTCAGAAATATTTATATTTTAAAACCACCTAAAAGTAATACTTTTTTGACAAATATTTCTTAAGTGTCCTTGTTTTCTCACCTTTTCTTTCAAGGCGGCCAGTTCAGCTTCATATGTCTTTATTTTTGTTTCCATGGTCACCACTTTCGCTTCAGACTCCTGTTTAGCAGTTAATGCTGTTTCTAGTTTGGAGTTGATTTCCACTATTGACACCTCATTGTCTTCAAATTTGGACTTTTCAGTCAAATTGTCTAGAAAGGGATAACTTGCATGTTAACAGGCATGTGGTTCCTTTTTTTTAATATCGTGTAAATTCTGAATAAAATAGCAAAGTATAATGAGAAGTATAATGAAAGATTGCTTGGTACTTATCTATAAAAGCTAGAAAACCTAGACATTTATTAACAAGATGAATACTGTTCCAAGTGATGCTATCTTCCATCAGTTACAATTAATTATGTTAGCAGCAACAGAGATCTGGATCTGAAAGTGTCTCACCAAGAAGATAGTTAACGTCAATTTCAAAGCGAGGTTTCCTAAAATCTGGGTCAAAACCATTCCGATGTAGAACGATTTGCGTGACACATTCCTCTATCAGCTTGTAGAACTGGGGCCTGGAAGAAGTGACAATTTTTACAATTTGCAATTTAATAAACATAAAAAATAGATATATAAAATAAAAAGTTTCATCTCTGGCATAAAACATCTCCTGCACCTAGTACACAAGTCTTCTGTGGTAATGGCAAGAAAGGAAGAATCCCAGCTCAATTGTTAACTTTTTGAACCTGATTTTTGGAGGACCAGGCATAATGCTTGTGTGTGGTGTTGTCCCAGATTAGCCTGTGAAGTCTGAACAGGCTAATTAGGAACAGCGCTTTCTGCTTTTATTATCTTTGTTGTTACAAGGAAGTCTTTTCTAAGCAAAAATCCAATATATGAGGAAAGTGTCGTCCCAGATTACCGTAATTACTCTAAGTTTTTTAAAACTAAGTTTTCAGACACCCTCTTTTTTAGACAATTATTTATTTTTCGTGACTATATTTTCTGACATACGGATTTTCGTCCATAATGAATAACTCCAATTTTTCGGACAGTATATTTTACAGCGCTAGTTTACTAGATTTCCGCCTAGTTTTCGCTTTTCGATCATGAAGTTTTACAACCTGATTAATGTAATAAAACCTGGTATGGAATGCCCTTAGGGCAATGGACCATTACAATTGCATTATTGGGTAGATTACCATGTTTACTTGTAAAATAAACAATGGTTTCACCCAGCCGCATTTGAAATGATATTGTATACAGAAAGCACTATGGTTGTTTTTGACTTTTTTTATACCTTTTTAGGTAAGAGATTGCAAATACCTGAATGTGTACTTTATTTAAAGAAGGGAAAGAGGAGTTTAACACAATACAATTATTGCACATTTATTAATTGGTTTTATTTCATTATAATAATTGACAAACAACCATAACATGTCTCTAAATTTTCGGACACTAGTAATTTTTGAATGTTTTTCGTATCTAAATTTTCGGACAAGAAAAAAAATAATTATTTTTAAGTGTCCAAAAACTTAAGAGTAATTACGGTAGCCTGTGCAGTCTGCTATAGCCTACACAGACCAAAGCTCATGTACACAAACAGTTAGAGGTCATACAAGTAACCTACCTGGCGTAGAGGTCATCCCTGACACACAGGAGATGCTGCAGTATGGACAGGAAGTAGGGACCGGCCACCGTGTCCCGCACTGTGTTGTTGATCAGCTGGAAACACTGTTCTGGGTCACTAGCATACAAGTCAAAGAATATACATACAAGAGCAAGGGACTAAAGAAATATGAATTTGTGGCAACTATAATTATTTTTGCAAAACACCCGTTATTTATAACATTCCTTCCATTTAAAAGTGTTTATAACTGAGTTTCAAATAAGCTAAATTCGAAGATCAAACGTCACTTTTTGAATTAGCACCATAAAACACAAGTTAAATAACAATTTTGTTGAATTTATTTCCCCTGCAAAATGCTCTCAACGCATCTTTCATTGATACACTTTAATAAAGGTTTTATGAAACCTATGAAAGTAGGTATTAATGAGGCACCTCATAAACAAAATCAAAAACAAAATCAAAAATTAAGTAAAAAAAAAAGTTAAGCAACAAAAGATGATGTTTAAAGGTGGTGTTATTCAAAAATTGTGTTAAAGGACAATTACTGTACCTCATTTACCTATCTGTGTAAATACTCCAAACCAAGTTTAAATTATAAAGTCTGCAAAAAAAAATACTTGAAATATTTTGAGAAAGAAATGGTTATAGGTATTGTGCAACAATTTTGTTTAACCTTAACTTAAGCCATATGGGCATGTGTCTTGCATGTGATAATGATGAACACTTACATCAGGGCATTTGAAAATCCCTTGATGTATAGTAGAATCCTAACCAAATTAGGCATATTTAATCAAAACACTTTACCCCATATTGTAACCTTCACCCTACAGACTTGAGTCTTACTTGGACACAAAGCCAGATAAAGAAGAACAATTGTTAAAAAATAAAATAAAATCCCTTGATGCATAGTGAAGTAACTGCTCAATTAAGAATAATTCATAAAAGTTTAGATCTTTGACCACAATGTGTGACCTTGACCTTGCCTCTATTGTTATGGGTCTTGTATGTGAACTCAGCCACAGATGATTGAGAAATACTGTGGCAAAATGCATGGCTGTGGCTCATATGTTTTTGGAGATACAGCTTAAGGCAGCAAAAATAATACTTATTAAGGGGTTTTTCAAATCGAAAAGGGCTAAAGCTTTTGTATTTACAAATGGCTGGCCTTGCATATTGTCATGCATCATCCTTATCCATATATAAACTCATACCTAATTTCAACAAAATCTGCCCAAGCAGTTCAAAGATGTTATTTTCAGTCAAAAAGGGCCATAACTCAATTATTTGCAAATGGATTGGGATGTCATTTGGCATGCATCATCCTCTTATCCATTGATATACTCGTACAACGAAATCAGACCAAGCAGTTCCAAGAAATGGCTCTGGACACAAAAATGTTGCTTTCATAGGGAAGAACGGACATTGCCAAAAACATATGCCTCCATGTACAGGAGGGATTTAAAAAAAAGAACACTACTTAAGACAGTTGAAAACAATGGAAGAATGGCGGAGCTATATTTGACCATAAAGGATACTCAAACTCGATGCGTGCATTTTCGTATCTGTGTGAGAACTCGTCGTAGTCTTCGTCCGTGTGTTCATGGAAGATGCTGAGATGTGTCTGCAGCTCATTGTCCCCAGGTGTGTCCAATGTCTGACATACAGAGAAATGTTATCATACCAAACTAGTGTGTAAGGATTACCTGAGACTCTTAATACCATCACAGTTCACTGCATATCATTGGCAAGAATGCATGTCATTGTGAACAGATATCTTTGGGTGGAATTATATGAACCTAATTCTGGGGAAACCGGGCTTTATGTATCTGCGTAAAGTGACATCCCAGATTAGCTTGTCCAGTCTGCACAGGCAAAGCAGGGAACACTTTCTGTAGAGACTGAATTTTTGTTCAGAAAGGACTTCCTGTAAACAAAAAAGTCAATAAAAGCAGAAGGGGTTGTTTCTTATTCGCCTTGCAGACTGCACAGGCTGATCAGGGTACACATAACACACCTGCCTAGCACATGCTGATCAGGGTACACATTACACACCTGCCTAGCACATGCTGATCTGGGTACACATAACACACCTGCCTAGCACATGCTGATCAGGGCACACATTACACACCTGCCTAGCACATGCTGATCAGGGTACACATTACACACCTGCCTAGCACATGCTGATCAGGGTACACATTACACACCTGCCTAGCACATGCTGATCAGGTACACATTACACACCTGTCTAGCACATGCTGATCAGGGTACACATTACACACCTGCCTAGCACATGCTGATCAGGGTACACATAACACACCTGCCTAGCACATGCTGATCAGGGTACACATAACACACCTGCCTAGCACATGCTGATCAGGGTACACATTACACACCTGCCCAGCACATGCTGATCAGGGTACACATTACACACCTGCCAAGCACATGCTGATCAGGGTACACATTACACACCTGCCCAGCACATGCTGATCAGGGTACACATTACACACATGCCCAGCACATGCTGATCAGGGTACACATTACACACCTGTCCAGCACATGCTGATCTGGGTACACATTACACACCTTCCCAGCACATGCTGATCAGGGTACACATTACACACCTGCCCAGCACATGCTGATCAGGGTACACATTACACACCTGCCCAGCACATGCTGATCAGGGTACACATTACACATCTGTCCAGCACATGCTGATCAGGGTACACATTACACACCTGCCTAGCACATGCTGATCATGGTACACATTACACACCTGCCTAGCACATGCTGATCAGGGTACACATAACACACCCGCCTAGCACATTCTGATCAGGGTTCACATTACACACCTGCCCAGCACTTGCTGATCAGGGTACACATTACACACCTGTCCAGCACATGCTGATCAGGATACACATTACACACCTGCCTAGCACATGCTGATCAGGGTACACAAAACACACCTGCCCAGCACATGCTGATCAGGGTACACATTACACACCTGTCCAGCACATGCTGATCAGGGTACACATTACACACCTGCCTAGCACATGCTGATCAGGGTACACATTACACACCTGCCCAGTTTTCCCTAAACCTGGTGCAATTATCATTGACAAAAATGCATGCCAATTAAAAAAGGATATCTTCTTATTAAATTATATTATAATAAATAATGAATTCTAATTCAAAAAACATTGTCACAAGCATTTATTTCAACCATTTTAAAGCAAACTGTACACATGTTATATATAAACAACTTGTATCTGCATCAGTTAGTGGAAAATTTATTAGTATGAGATCCTTTATTTAAAGTGAAAGCACTAACATTTGCCGAGTTCAAATTCGCAAACTTTTACTCACAAAATATTTGCATGAGCCTAAATAGGCACAATTCTTTCTTTATCAAATATGCATAAATTAATTAATGTTATGTCCTATCTGGTAAACACCTCTGAAATGGCCCTAAACGACAGCTGGTTTATTGCCATAGATATATGCACCTGTCGGTTATAATTAGGCCCCTTAGTGACAGAGGTCCATGTTAAAAAGGGATTGCTCAATGAGCTGTAGACAAGAGATATGCTTATCACATCCTTTAAAACTGAAACCTTTTGTTTTATTGAATACCATCTTAAAAATTACAATCTACATTGAGCCCATGTATTCTTTACTCACTATGACAACACTTCAATTCTTAAATTAATGTTTTGCGCAACCAAACATTTATACAAACGTATTGATCCCCTTGTTTTCTGCACTACAATGTTCATTATTAGAATTGAAAAATCTTCTATGCTTTCCATGCAAAGAACATGACAATGTAAATGTCTGCAATATTTCTGTACACTCTCTAGCAGAGCAAATAACTCCTGGGAAAACATGTGCAATAAAATATGTGAAATATGTTTTGTTTATGTATTTTTTCAGACATAGAACTAATAGAACTAGTATTTAGATACTCATTTCCAAAACTAAACAACATTTTAAGTATAAATACTTCAAAGAAAATATTTCATTTATGAGCTATTTTCCGCACAAAAAAGTAACACACAACACATAATTACGAAAAAGACAATTAACCTTATATCACAAACATTAAAGCAGAAATCAGATATGTCAAGCTGTAAAACACCATTCATTATTATGTGAGACACAACATATATAGACATATTACTTATTAAATCCTACATCAGCATTTCCTTATATCCACAGAAATCCAAGTGTACACAATATTAACAAGTAAATTTGTTGAATTGATATCCCCGCCATATAATTTTTGTTTATGGATGGGTGTAGACCTTTGACCTCCATGTGTGACCTTGACCCTAGCCCCTAGGATTATGGGTGTTGAATGTGAAGCAACCCCAGATGATAGAGAACAACTATAGCAAGTTTCATGGCATAATAAAGGAATGACTAAATTATAAATAATGAATAATTGATCAAATTTGTGACCTTTGACCTCAATGTGTGACCTTGACCTTAGCCTCTAGGATTATGGGTGTTGAATGTGAAGCACCCCCCAGATGATTGAGAACAACTATGGCAAGTTTCATGGCTCTGACTCATGTGTTAATGGAGATAAAGCTGTAAGCTTATATTAAAAAGCATTCTTTCAAGATACAAAGGGCCATAACTCGTTTATTAACAGATGGTGTACAATGCCATTTGGCGTGCATCATCCTGTTAGCCATATTTATATACTCATACCAAGTTTCAATGAAATCCGCCAAAACACTTCCAAGATATGGCTCCAGACAGACGGAAAGACGGAAGGACAGACGGACAGACAACGCCAAAACAATATCCCTCCGCCTATGGCGGGGGATAACAAGCTGTTAACAAATTCAGGTTGCAATAGACATATCAAAATGAGTTCACATTATACATCTCTGTTACCTTTTTGTCAACAGCAAATATGGGCAACTAAATATAAAATTGAGCCATGCTTTGTGAAAAGGGGGCTTAATGCAAGTGTGCAAAGTGCCGTCCCAGATAAGCCTGTGCAGTCTGCTATGATTATATATTTTGTTTAAAGAAAGTCTCTTCTTAGCATATAACCAGTTAAGGGTGAAAGTTTCGTCCCTGATTAGCGTGTGCTGACTGCACAGGCTGATCTGGGATGGCATTTTGCGCACATGCATTAAACCCCCTATTCACAGAGCACAGCTTAAATGCATTCTTGAAGCTGCATGTGTTGGGATTAACAGCAATTACTTGAACTATTCAAATGACCTTAGAATGAATCATACTACATAAATAATTACCAACAAGACTATTGCCCAGCAATATAAGTCCCCTACCGGCTCCACCATTGTCAGAAATTCCATATTTTTTTTTATATTTGTTGCCATAGCAACCAGAATTTTTGACGAAGTAACGAAATGAAATGACGTGCATAATGTCCATATTGCCATCTATCCATGTTTCAAGTTTAATGAAAAAATATTAAGAACTTTAAAAGTTATCGCAGGATCCAGAAGCCACCATTTTCAGCAGTATTTTTAGTCTATTTGTTGCCATAGCAACCAGAATTTTTGACGTAGTAAAGAAATGAAATGACGTGCATAATGTCCATATTGCCATCTATCCATGTTTCAATTTTCATGAAAAAATATTAAGAACTATAAAAGTTATCGCAGGATCCAGAAAAGTGTGACGGACTGACTAACAGACAGACAGACTGACAGACAGACTGACAGACGGAGCGCAAACCATAAGTCCCCTCTGGTGAAACCGGTAGGGGACCAATAACCTATCAGCTGCGCTCTGGGAAAACCCATCTTGATGCATGTGCCTTAAAAGATTTTCAAGATTAGTCTTTGATGTGCACACATGCTAATCAAGGACAACACTTTCCACTACGACTGGATTTGTCTTAACCCTTTATCCCTTAGATACGTATTTTGACACATTTTTGGTCCCTTAGAAAGTTAAATTTAATTAAAGACCTTTCTAACTAGATTCAAGTTTTAAAGGCTTCATTTCCATCCCTTAGATACTGATGAGCAACAAACAGCATAAAACATGAACAGACTGCAAAAGACTCGCAGGCTGTTCTGGTTTTATGCTGGTTGAAAAAGCCATTTTCACTTCACTTCTTATGGGGGAAAGGGTTAATAAGAGACTTAAATAAACAAGACATGTGTTTGTCAGAAACACAATGCCCCCTATTGCACTTCTTTGAAATAAAATTTCAATATAACATTTGGCAGGTTTAGTAATTATCTCCCTTTTAAAGCTTTTTACTTCCCTTGAATTATTTTTTAGACCTTTGACCTTGAAGGATGACCTTGACCTTGACCTTTCACCACTCAAAATGTGCAGCTTCATAAGATACACATGCATGCCAAATATCAAGTTGCTATCTTCAATATTGCACAAGTTATCGCAAAACTTTAACCAAGGTTAAAGTATTGGGACACACACAATGAATGACAGACAGTCAGGCCAAAAACAATATACCCCCGATTTTTGATCCGGGGCATAAGAATACAAGAGAAAAGTTTCTTCCTTGTTTAGCCTGAATGGACTGCAAATGCTAATCTGGGACGACACGTTACGCACATGCAGTAATCCCCATTTCCCCAGGGCAAGGCTCATACTAAAATGATCTCAAAATCACAGTACATATATTTACCAATATCATACATCATGATTCATAATGACTATTGCCATTATTAACAGACTAATTGGCATAGTATCAATATTATATTGCAGGAGTGCTAGAACTTGATCTTACTTGCTATTCACAATCGCAAACTAAAACATTCTTCATTCATAAATATTCATAAATATTCATAAAAGACACACTTGACACTGCTTTCAAACACATTGGCAAAATAACCATTATTTTCTCTCTTTGTTCTTAAATCTAAGAATAGCTTGAGTTAATGGGGGCCAAGTTTTCGAAACACATAGCCAAAAACATTTTATCAGCTCCCATGCTTACCGGTAACAGATCAATTAGCCCTGTCCTCATGAACTCGTTTCTAAGGTGACATCTGAAATCTAGGTCATCTGGCGTGGACACAAGAGCGTTTACAAGCTGTATACAGGCCACCTGCATAGGCTCGTTATCACGCATTCCCAGGCCCATGATAATTGGCACGAACCGCTCCTGACCACGGATCTCCCCACATGTCGTGATTCCCTCCAGCGCTTTCTTATGTCTGAAATATAACACACACCAAAACATAAGAGCTGCACTCTGTGAAAAGGGGGTTAAATGCATGTTCTTAAAGTGTCATCACAGGAACAACACTTTCCGCCACAACTGAATTTTAGTTAAGATAAGACTTTCTTTAAACATAAGAGCATAAAAATGTTGTCCCTGATTAGCTTGTGCACACTGCACAGGCTAATCTAGGACTATACTTTACGCATATGCATTAAACCCCCTTTTCACAGAGCACAGCTCATATTGTTACGTGACTTCCCACACTTCATTAAATTTACCTTATCTGCCAGAAGTGCTGATTAGTAACTATTCGTCCCCAAATCAAAAATAAAATTTACAAATAATAATCAGCTCATTTACAGTAATAGACACTGCAATTTGCAATTCTATGTAAAAAAAAAAAAAGAAGCTTATTCTTGTGCATCCCAACTGATGCACCGAACATTCATTTTGTATTTACTGGGAAAGGGGTTGACCCAAACAGTTGGATGTTTTTCTTATACCTCATATAACCCTTTACCGCTCAGGTACTAATTTTGACTCTTGTGTAGTCCCTTAGAAAATCAAATTAAATCTTAGACCTTTCTAACTTTATTCAAGTTTTAAAGCCATCATTTCCAACACTAAGATACTGATGAGCAGCAAACAGCAAACAAAATGGACAGTCTGCAAGTGACTTGCAGGCTGGTCTGGTTTTATGATGGTTGCATATAGCCATTTTCACTTTGCTTACAAGTGGAAAAGGGTTACTTGCTACCGTAAAAAGTGTACGCGTAATTTGATTTGCTTTATATTTTACAGCCTGTGCATTTTGGATTGGAAAAAATAGATAAACAATGACAATGGGAAATATGAAACATTATTAATGTGATAATAAATAACAGAATGTTTGACTGCATTTTTTTAATTTATGTTATAAAGTGCTTAAGAGTTATATTACTGTTAAATAAACTATTAAAACCAATAATTGAGTTTATTGGAAAAGTTTGACATCTTTTAGGGACATTTTTTGTCAGATGTTGGTACTTTTTGCCATTGGGAAACAGCCTGTAAGTGGCTGTAATTTTGGGCAAACAAATCCCATGTGTGTTTAACCGACCCATTAGGCGGCACAAGGCAGACGGCGGCTAGAAGCCTGACTGCCTCTAGCATGGTGGTGATGTCCATGGGGTCCATGGTGCGTGAGAGGATCGTCAGGGCCTCCTCATGCTTGATAATCTCCATTAGGCCAAACTAGACGAGAAAAAAAACATATCAGTTTGCTCTGGGAAAACATGGCTTTATGAATGTACTTAAAGTGTTGTCACTTATTAGTCTGTGCAGTGTTTATTTGACCTTGTGAAAAAGTTTTTGACCCCCACATGAACCAGTTTCTAACTTAGCCAAGATATCATTGGGACAAATCTTACCAAGTTTCATGACGATAAGCCAATAAATGTGGCCTCTAGGGTGTTCACAAGCTTTTTTCTTAAATTTGACCTTGAAACTTAGTTTTTTACCTCAAGTGACGCAGTTTTGAAATGGACCGAGATATAATAGGAACAAATGTTCAGACAAACCAAATTTCATTAATATTAGGCAATAAATGTGGCCTCTAGTTTTCACACGCTTTTTTGTTTACTTGAATGTGTGGCCTAGTTTATGATCTCATGTGACCCAGTTTTGAACTCAGCCAAGAAATCATTTGGACATGTGTTCTGAAAAAGTTTCATGAAATTTAGGCAATTAATAAGGCCTCCATATTGTTCACAAGGCTACTTTTTTATCTGACCATGTGACCTAGTTTTTTACCAATCACATGACCCAATTTCAAACTTGGCAAAGATAACATTTACATGTTCTCTATAAATAGAGTAATACAAGAATGAGGGTGGGCAAGCATGTCCAAAAAGTTTCTATCCTGAATTACATTGATTACCATATGTGAACCAAGCACAAAGAGTGAATGCTGCAACAGTTTTTCCTTAACTAAAAAATGCATCTTAATCATGTTCAACTTGGCCCGCTATGTCCACTCATTATCAAAAGTGTTTCACTGAAATAACTAGCTAAATCTTTCTAACAAAGAGGCACAGTTAACAATTAAAACTGACTTTAAAAAAAAAAGAATATCAGAAAACCCAACAATTACAAGTAGTAGAATGAGAAATCATGATAACGTGTCAATTCCTTAACAACCGCTTTTACAACATTGTTTTATCTAAGGGTCAAGCAATCTCTGATTTTATCTCTTCAATGAGAAAGAATTCAGGATTTGCAAACAGCTTCATACCTAGTATTAGGTACCAGCAATTGTTTTGCCCAATTGGGAAAAGTACCTGTACCATACTAATTGGGTAACATTAGCACACAAAAAACCTGAAAATGGGTAAATTCCTGTTGTGAAATCTTAAGATTGGGAATTATGGGTCGTTTTAGTTCCTTGATATTAATTGCACAAATCAATTCAAATATTCATTTACATGCATTTTACGTTGAAATGTTAAGTTTCAGTGCTCTTTTTTTTTGTTAACTTGCAGATAATGCAATTTGGACCAAAATTGCATTTTGTATTTTTTCCTGCATTGGGAAAGTACTTTTACAGGTAATTTATAAAGAAGGAAAAATCTCTGCTTACCGAATTATTCATGTACGCTTTCAGGCAGCGAACACACTCATAGGTGGCTTTCCTTTCAACCTTGCTAAAATTTGAAGAAAAATAAAGCATGAATATTTCAAATACTAATGTAACCACAAGCTCAATTCCATTGTCCAACAAAACAAGCAAACATATATCAGCCCTAGCAAACCATCATAGTGCAAGGCTTCTCAGCCAAACCATGCATACATTAACCTTTTACCACTTAGCTCCGTATTTTGACGCATTTGTAATAATTAAATTTCTTACTTTATTTAAGTTTTAAAGGCTTCATTTCCAACCTTTAGTTACTAATGAGCAGCAAACAGCGTAAGACTTGCAGGCTGTTCTGGTTTTATGCTGTTTGCACATAGCCATTTTCACTTTGCTTCTGAGTGAGAAAGGGTTAATTGTGGCATTTTGTTCTTGAAAATTTGAGCTTTTCTGTAGCATACAAACTGATACAACTGTAGGCAACAAAACCCATGCCTATTTTTTACTTAAATTTTTCTTTTACTGTGAAACATCACAGAAACTACAAATCTGTACAGGTTACTCAGCGTTATTGCGTGGTCTACAGGATAACACAATGAAATACATTGACCAATCTTCACAGAATCGACTTACTAAGTAAATTAAAAATTACCATTAAAGCAAAACTAAAATACATTAACCCTAAATAGAAAGTTCTATGAAATACTATCCTTGATATACTTTTGATTTTCATGGGACATTATGCAAAGAGAAAGTCAACATCACTACTGTGCTCTCCAATCAGAAGAACGTGTAGCAAAGGAACAATTATAGCACATACATTAATTCATTAAAAGGGGAAGTAATTATCTAAAGATTACTTCACATTCACTGTAATGTTTTGCACTCAATTGTAATCTATTTACAATTTTATGATAACGTATGTTACAATTTGACACAGTCTTATCTCCAATGTACATACAATAACAAAAGTTCCTTTGTGAGCATTTGCAAGAAGTCTACAATAAGGGCTTAATCCAACACCATCATCCCTATCCGGCTCCCTAAATAAATTTGCCCTGCTTGACCACGGCATCATACAGACCAAAAACTATATGAGCCTTGCTGACCACGGCATCATACAGACCATACACTATATGAGCCTTGCTGACCACAGCATCATACAGACCATACACTATATGAGCCTTGCTGACCACGGCATCATACAGACCATACACTATATGAGCCTTGCTGACCACAGCATCATACAGACCATACACTATATGAGCCTTGCTGACCACGGCATCATACAGACCATACACTATATGAGCCTTGCTGACCACGGCATCATACAGACCATACACTATATGAGCCTTGCTGACCACAGCATCATACAGACCATACACTATATGAGCCTTGCTGACCACAGCATCATACAGACCATACACTATATGAGCCTTGCTGACCACAGCATCATACAGACCATACACTATATGAGCCTTGCTGACCACGGCATCATACAGACCATACACTATATGAGCCTTGCTGACCACGGCATCATACAGACCATACACTATATGAGCCTTGCTGACCACAGCATCATACAGACCATACACTATATGAGCCTTGCTGACCACAGCATCATACAGACCATACACTATATGAGCCTTGCTGACCACGGCATCATACAGACCATACACTTTATGAGCCTTGCTGACCACGGCATCATACAGACCATACACTATATGAGCCTTGCCCTGCATGACCACCGCATCATACAGACCATACACTATATGAGCCTTGCTCAGGGAAAACTGGGTTTAATGCATGTGCTTAAAGTGGCATACCAGAGTAGCCTGTGAAGTCTACACAGGCTAATCAGGGACGACATTTACCGCTTTTATTATTATATTGTTTAAAGAAAGTTTCTTCTTAGCAAAAATACAGTTTAGGTGAAAGTGTTGTCCCTTATTAGCCTGTGTGGACTGCACAGGCTAATCTGGTACGACACTTCACCCACGCCTAGTTTTCTTTGAGAAGGCTCATAAAGTGTATAAATGGTCTGTATGATGCCGTGGTCATGCACAACTAGTTTTGGAAGACTTAGATGACTTCTAGAAGTCTTCAAACATGAAAGCACTTGTTGAATGCATCAAATCCAGTTTATCCATATGAGGCTTATATATAATATACAAGAAGTAATTCATTAATCACATGCTTCCCTTGGTTTAAGGCTATTACAACCAATTAACTAATTTAATTAAGCATAGAATTAAATGACATCTCATGTCATATCTTTTATTTAAAATAGACGCAATCAAGTGATATTTGATATGGTAAGCAAGTTAATACTAAGAGGGATAACTAAGAAGTACATATGGCAACAAGCAATAGCACACAACATTAATGTTGTATATACATCTAGATATGAATGCAAATTCATATCACATAGAGATCTTTCTTTGAAAACTTAGTCACAGAGACAAAATGGAGGCAAAATATCAGATTTAAATTTATATGATTATTTATTGCATTAACTATCATTTAATCAGTTTGAAAGACAGCCCATTACACACAAGTGAAATAGTTTCCGAAGATACCAATACCAGTGATTTTCCTCATTTTTCGTTTTAGGATCTGTCAACCCTTGCCAGCTAAGAAAATGGATTAAAGTGGCTTTATGCAACCAGCATAAAACCAGAACAGCTTGCCAGTAACTGGCAGTCTGTTCAGGTTTAATGCTGTTTGCTTCTCATCAGCCTATTTGAGCGTTAAAGGGTTGAAAGATCAATTCCCAGTCCCCTTACCCCATAGCAAGGCTTTTTTCAGACAATTTAATTCCTTTTCAAGTATGCACTGACAAATGCAACAAAAAAGGAAAAACTTGATTCTAGGTAAATAATTATTACCATTATGTTTCAGTGAAAATAAATATATGTAAATCACATCAATAAATAAGACATGCAAACTATTTCTTCCAATATTGGACAAATCACTGGATTTGAAGGCACCATGCTGCAAGCTATCACAAGCAAACTTGTATGTAATTACCTGGCAGGCAGGGGTGGGCTCTCATTCTTGACCCTTAAGCACATTGTAAAAACTAGCACCCAACAAAGCACAACAGAACATGATGTTTTAGAAATGGGCCATGCTCTGTAAAAAGAGGATTTAATGCATGTGCGTAAATTATCATCCCAGATTAGCCTGTGCAGTCCGCACAGACTATTGCAGGACAACAATTTACACACATTCATTAAATCACCTTTACATAGAGTGCGGCTCAAAGCATGTTTACACATCTGTGTAAATGGGGCTTAATGCATGTCTATAAAGTGTTGTCCCTGATTAGCCTGTGCAGGCAAATCATGGACGAAACTTTCCACTTTTGGGATTTTTGTATGTAAAGGAGGTCTCTTCTAAAGTAGGAGGCAAGTATTGACCCTGATTGGCCTGTGCAGACTGCACAGGCTAATATGGGCTGATTATATATGAAAACACATGCATTAAGCCCCATTTTCCGAGGTCAAAGCTGAATTTCAAAGATTATGAGGACAATATCCTGTGATTTTTGAGTAAACCAGTTCATTCCTGAGTAATGAGATCCTCTTTTCCAAATTTGTGTAAACAATAAATTGTATAAAAATGTGGCTCCACAGAGCACTGCAGTTGCAGTAAAACATAGTAAAAGCCATGCTGGCTTGCAAAGATAAAATGTCAGTGAAGCAATCTAGGAGCTCTGCTTATTGTCCTATAACTAATGTCACCCATGTATGCAGAATATATGTATATGGTGAGATATTTATAATTATTATGACACCGGAAACATAACAAGAGCACCGCATAACGGGTGCCACGCTTGGCTGCGAAAGCTTGTCAGAATTTTTTTTTTAGAGGTCACAGTGACCTAGACCTTTGACCTAGTGACCCAACAAGAGATGTGTTTGTCAGAAACACAATGCCTCCTATTGTGCCGCTTTGAAATAAATTTGCTATTTATCATTTGGCAGGTATAGAAATCATCTCCCTTTAAAGCTTATTACTTCCCTTTAATTTTGTCCAATCCAACCGGGGGGGGGGGGGGGGGGGTCTCACAGTCAATTATGACCATGTCAGACATCACTGACAACCAAGGCCTGTGGTTTAAAAGAGATCATAGCCAGAGTTTTTTTGTTTTTTTCTTTTTCATAAAATATACATAAAATATAAAAAAAACATAAGTCCACAGGTATGTACTGAACATCAAAGAAATTATAATTATATCATTTAAAAAAAAACTGTGACAAACCAATAATTTTAGTTATAAATAGTTAGTTAGTGAAAAGAACTTCGATTCTTGGTAAGGAAATATATAATATGAGATTTATAATTATATAAATTACTTCCCTTGAAAATAATTGTCTCTAACAAACCTCTATTTTTAGTAGCAAATAATTAAAAGCCACTACCGTGACTGTGATTGACCACTCGAAATGTGCAGCTCCATGAGATACACATGCATGCCAAATATATAAAGTGGCTATGTTCAATATTGAATAATTTTCTCCCTTTTTAAAGCTTATTACTTCCCTTAAATTTTTATTATTTCCCGTAGACCGTAAAGGATGATCTTGACCTTGACCTTTTACCACAATGTGTTTGTCAGAAACACAATGCCGCCTACTGCGCCGCTTTGATTTATTTTACAAAAATATATACGTGGGCAGGTCAGATAACTATGTCCATTAAAAGCTTATTACTTCCATTGACTTTGTTTTTTCGACCCTAAACCTTGAAGGATGATGTTCACCTTGAAATTTTACCACTCAAAATGTGCAGCTCCATGAGATACACATGCATTCTAAATATCAAGGTGCTATCTTTAATATTAAAAAAGTTATGGCCAATGTTAAGGTTTTAGCATGACGCCTACGGCGGACGTCAGACATCGGACGGCGGACGACGAGCTGGCTATGACAATAGCTCGGGTTTTCTCCGAAAACAGCCTCCCTAAAAATTACTTAGAAAATACAATGAAAAAAGAATTTCATTAAAAAAAAGCATACATAAGTGCGGAACTACTGAAAATTATATAGAGGAATGAACAAAAATAATATTAAACAAACAAAAACATTAACAAAGAAATGTGTTGTTTTTTTTTCAAAAATAAAAAAAAAAAGCTTTCTCTCCAGAGCTCAGCGCTATATTATATAGGTATGGTGCATATATTTTACTTTTTAATTCAAATATTTGGTAGATCACTTTAAAAACAAAAGCACACTGAAATAGGATAACTAATCTGACTCTTTTAAAAGTCAACTATAGAAATTTGAGTTTTTTTCTGCTATTATTTGTCTTTCCCTATTGTTTTTTTGGATATTGCATTCTATTAAAAGCTCAAGGGGAGGGGAGACTTGAGTCATACTTCTGTTTACTTTGTAAGTCCAAAAGCATATGGGCCATGCTCTGTGAAAAGGGGGTTTAATGCATGTGCGCAGTGTCCAGACTGCACAGGCAAATCTAGGATGTTGTAAAGTGTGCGAACTGCACAGGCTTATCTGGGACAACACTTTACGCACATGCATTAAACCCCCTTTTCTCAGAGCGCTGCTTATACATTTTTACATAGTAAGTCTGTAAGCACTTAAGAATAAAATAGCTGAAAAATTAACATAAAGCTGCCTTACCCTCTTTCTACTT
Organism: Dreissena polymorpha; assembly: GCF_020536995.1. NCBI lineage: Eukaryota > Metazoa > Mollusca > Bivalvia > Myida > Dreissenidae > Dreissena > Dreissena polymorpha. Next base: position 104,809,150 of record NC_068358.1, read on the forward strand.
TTCTACCAACCAAATAATCGTGTTTAATGTAATTTATTGAGTGAGGTTATATGAATACAACTTTTTATCTACTTTGAGCAATCTAAAAAGGTCAAGAAGCTAAAAATCTACACACTCCTATAAAAGCCATGTTGTTGGTTCATGTTTACTTAATACTATAACAAAAGGGCCATTATCCACATTAAATGCTCACCTGAAATCATATACACAAATTGTTCAAGTTTACACCTTATACAAGTTATAGAAGGCACGGACTTAGTAAGAGTATTATATTAGATTATGTGTCTTAAATGTGGCCTCTAGAGTACCAGGGCTCGACATTAACTTTTGAAGCCACTTGTCCAGTTGGACAAGTAGACCATAATTTCACTTGTCCTGACCAAAAAGCAACTTGTCCTGACCATTATAGATTATTCTGCTCAGTACTTTGCAAAATAATGAAATAATACAAAATGCTCAAATCATAAAGACTTGAATCGTTCAAAATACATGTAAACATAATTGTAGGCAATTTCAATAAAAAAAAACTGACTACAATAACAGGAAAACTCAAGATTATTGATTTTTAAACATTATAAAAAGCCATAATACCTGACAAAAACTTGTGTGTTGCCAACATCAAACAAAAAATGTTAAAAGTGATGTATATGTACAGTACTTAACTGATATTTAAACAAAACAAAATCATTCTATACATAGAGAGGATGTCACTATGTTAATTGTCTGTAAGATCGGTGTGTACCAGTGTCGTAAAATGCATATTCTTTACAAGGAAGAATATTCTTGTTATCTTGGCAAAGAAACAAATGTTAAGGGTTGCTTCCCTTGTGAACAGTACAGTGTAGTACATGTATCACATGGAACTATCAGAATATCTCGGGCTTCGACGATTAAACGTATACAAAATATACTCAGAAAAGTTGAGTGATATCTCCACAGAAATAATGGCTTTAAAGGCATTTTTTCTAAGTTATACAATAATAATGACCACTTGTCCCGTCGGACTAGCAAATTCTTTATTTACTTGTCCGGACTAACAATTTGGTTGTCCCGGACAGACGGACTACCTTTAATGTCGAGCCCTGAGAGTACTCAAAAGCGTTTTATAAAATACCCATGGTGACCTAGTTTTTTTACCAGTGTGACTCTGATTCAAATTTGGTCTACATTATGTCCAGATAAGCATTTGTACCAAGTTTCATTTAGATTGCATACAAAAATGTGGCACTCTAGAGTGGTAACACTAAATGTTTACAAGGTATCATACATATTTCACACTGAACAATCCCCCCCCCCCCCCCTCTCCTGGACAAAGGATGATCCCAATAGCTTACCTTGAGCACTTTGTGCTCAGGTGACCTAACAAGAGCACCGCCTTGCGGGTGCAGACCGCTCATCTATTTTCTTTTTAAAGGTGAAGGGACTCTCATTTTCAATCACAAAGGAGGGAGGGGTGGAGTGAAGAGGGGTGTATAGTGTGGGGGTGTGGACATTTATTACATTATCTTCCAAAAATGCGGAAAAACATGAAACAAAAAAAATCGGGGGGGGGGGGGTTGGTGAGGGGGAGATTCTTGGGTGCGATGGTTGGATGGTATTTCAAACATAACATTTTTAACCGTTAAAAAAAAAATAAAACTTGGGGGGGGTGGGGTGGGGGGGGTATAGTGTGAGGGTGTGATGGTCATTTGTGAGATGATCTTAAAAAAAAAAAAAAATTATGGGAGGGGGGGGGTTCGGGGGAGGGTGGAGGGTGGAGGGGGGTGGGGTGGGGGATTCTTGGGTGCGATGGTTGGACGGTATTTCAATCATAAAATAATAAAAATAAATATTTGTGTTTTTTGACCGTTTCAAAAAAAAATTGGGGGGTGGGGCGGGGGGGTATAGTGTGAGGGTGTGGTGGTCAGTTGTGAAAAAAAAAAAATTATGGGGGGGGGATTAGGGGGGGGAGGGGGGGGAGGGCACGGGGATGGTTTGGGTGGAGTCTATTGTGGTATGTCAGGTAAGAGTAGTTTTGTCAAAGTATCAATCAAATCTAATCATAAATAAAGAAGTTATGGCAATTTTAGCAAAATTTAATAATTTTACCTTGAGAGTCAAGGTCATTCAAAGGTCAAGGTAAAATTCAACTTCCCATGTACAGTAACCTCATGATAGCATGAAAGTATTTGAAGTTTGAAATCAATAAGCTTGATACTTAAGAAGTAAAGTGGATCGAAACACAAAATTTAACCATATATTCAAAGTTACTAAGTCAAAAAAGGGCCATAATTCCGTAAAAATGACAACCAGAGTTATGCAACTTGTCCTTTTACTGTACCCTTATGATAGTTTGCGAGTGTTCCAAGTATGAAAGCAATATCTATGATACTTTAGGGGTAAAGTGGACCAAAACACAAAACTTAACCAAATTTTCAATTTTCTAAGTATAAAGGGCCCATAATTCCGTCCAAATGCCAGTTAGAGTTACATAACTTTGCCTGCACAGTCCCCTTATGATAGTTAATAAGTGTTGCAAGTATGAAAGCAATACCTTTGATACTGTAGGAATAAAGTGGACCTAAACACAAAACTTAACCAAATTTTCAATTTTGTAAGTATAAAAAGGGCACATAACTCTGTCAAAATCCCAGTCAGAGTTACATTACTTTGCCTTCACAGTCCCCTTATGATAGTTAGTAAGAGTTGCAAGTATGAAAGCAATAGCTTTGATACTTACGGAATAAAATGGACCTAAACACAAAACTTAACCAAAATTTTCAATTTTCTAAGTATAAAAAGGGCACATTATTCAGTCAAAATGCACGCCAGAGTTATCTAACTTTGCCTGCCCAGTCCCCTCATGATAGTTAGTAAGTGTACCAAGTTTGAATGCAATAGCATTGATACTTTCTGAGAAAAGTGGACCTAAACGCAAAACTTAACCAAAATTTTCAATTTTTAAGTATAAAAAGGGCACATATTTCTGTCAAAATGCACGCCAGAGTTATCGTACTTTGCCTGCCCAGTCCTCTCATGATAGTAAGTAAGTGTAGCAAGTTTGAATGCAATAGCATTGATACTTTCTGAGAAAAGTGGACCTAAACGCAAAACTTAACCGGACGCCGACGCCGACGCAGACGCAGACGCCAAGGTGATGACAATAGCTCATAATTTTTTTTCAAAAAATAGATGAGCTAAAAATGACCATCAATGTTTAACATAAATTAATATGTATGGTATTTAAATTGTTGTCTCAATACTTACGAATCACAACAGTAGGTTAGATTGCGTAATATGGCTTTCAGTCCTGCCTCACCGAAATCTTGCACCCAGCTGAAAAATAAACAATTTCAATTGAGGTATATTTCTGTTATCAAAATGTCATCGTTTCTTACAGTGATGTTCAGTCAACCCTTGTATAAAAGCTGACCAAAGCAGCGTGTTTGACTTCTGCCTCGTTTATAGTATAATGTTTTCTGAGAGACACCAGATTCAATGCCACAAAGACATTTTTGAAGTACACTTTATGCGGGGTTTTTTTCCAATTGGGAAAAGTACCTTTATCTTACTAATTGGGAAAAATTTGTGCAAAAAACTATGAAATTAGGAAAATTTGCATCATAAAATCTTCAGATTTGGATTTATGGGTCTTTTTAATTGCTTAGTACAAATTGCACTAATCAAGTCTAATATTCATTTACATGCATTTTGGCTTGAAATGTTCAATTTCAGTCCTCATTATATTTGTTACTTGCAGATAATGCACTTTTGAAATGAAACTGACAACATTTTCCTTTCTTCTGGGAATTTCTCTGATGACATAGGAATATTGCAATTTTTCCACAATTGAGAAAGTACCTTTTATAAAGAAGCAAATTGCATCTATTTTAAGCAATATTGACCTTGACTGTAACCCAGCTTGCCCCATAGACAACCCACCTTTGGTCTACATGTCAGCTACAGGTAGGAGATGTTGCAATGTAAGCATTTACATGAAATAACAAGCTAATTCCTTGAATTGGTATCCCCCGCCAATATGCTTCTGGACACAAAAGGATAATATTTGACACTCAAAAAAGCATTTTTTCAAGATACAAAGGGCCATAACTCCGTTATTAACAGATGGTGTACAATGCCATTCGGTGTGAATCATCCTCTTATCCATATATATACTTATACCAAGTTTCAATGAAATCCGCCAAAGCACTTCCAAGATATGGCTCCGGACACACAAAAAAAGCATTATTTCAAGATGCAAAGGGCCATAACTCCATTATTTACAGATGGTGTACAATGCCATTTGGGGTGCATCATTGTCTTATCCATATATAATAATATATACTCATACCAAGTTTCAATGAAATCCGCCAAAGCACTTCCAAGATGGCTCCGGACTGACGGAAAGACGGACGGAAAGACGGACAACGCCAAAACAATATCCCTCCGCCTATGGCGGGGGATAACAAAGTACAAAAAGGGAAATATTTCTACCGTACTAAATTAGCCCCATCCTCGTACCTATACCTGATACCCCCCTCTCACCCTCCCGTCCTTGTACCTATACCTGATACCCCCCTCTCACCCTCCCATCCTCGTACCTATACCAGGATACCCCCCTCTCACCCTCAACTTCCCTCTCCTTACCGCTCAGAAAAGCACTTTGACATGTTTGTAGTTACTTAGAAAAGTTATGTAAATGTAAGACCTTAATTAAATCAAGTTTTAAATTATAAGCTTCATTTCCAACCCTGAAATACTTATGAGCAGCAAACAGCATAAAACCTAAACAGTCTGCGACTTAATCGCAGTCTGTTTTGGTTTTACGCTGATTGCTAACAACCATTTTAACTTTGCCTTTATGCAGGAAAAGGTTAACAGCCGCCTTTTTCTTCAACTCCCCCGTTACCTGACAGGGTTGCTGGTGAGGGAGACCCTCAGGGACTCCAGCACTCTGAGTCGCTTTTCTCCCTTGAGATCGGCATTCCTCAACTCAGCCACAAAACTGGCCGGGGTATCCAGCTCTCCCTGTAGAAAACATACAAACAGAGTTTCTGTAAAAACAGGGCTGCATTCATGTGTGTAAAGTGTTGTTCCATATAAGGCTGTGACAACACTTTCCGCTTTAATAACGATATTTCTATTAAAGGGAGTCTCTTTTTCAACAAAAATCCAGTCTAGGCGGAACATGTCATCTTGATAAGACTGCCCAGGCTTATCTGGGAGGATAATTATAAATGTGTTTGCATGAGATGGGTCCTGAAAAAATTATCAACATTAAACTTATGCACATACATAGCCTGTATTTGTGTGATTGTCAAATAAAGAGTTTATTTATGTGATCTTTCAATAATAATTTGTATATGAGTGATCATTTCAAATTAAGCTTGTATTTGTGTGAGTTACTTCTATGTTCCCTATATAAATTACACATACAGTGGCCTTGTTGTGCATGACTAGCATGTGGGCTTTAAAACTCATGTGCCTGGATTACTAAGAACATGACCAGCAAACTCAGGTCCCTGCACAGCTTACCCCTAAAGTAGTGCATTTCCAGCATGTGGCGTTGTAAATCTCAGGTCCCTTTCTAACTTATCCCTACAAGGGCCTTGTAATGAATTGCAAGCATGTACTGTTTGAAACTCTGGTCCTTGTATAACTTAACCCTACAGGGGCATTGTTGTGCATTTCCAGCATTGCGCATTTAAAACTCAGTTGCCTGTATAAGTTAACGCTACAAGGGCATTGTTGTGTATTTCCAGCATTTTTCATTTGAAACTTGGTTCCCTGTATAAATTAACGCTACAGGGTCATTCTTGTGTATTTCCAGCACTGTTCATTTGAAACTCGGTTCCCTGTATAAATTAACGCTACAGGGGCATTGTTGTGTATTTCCAGCACTGTTCATTTGAAACTCTGTTCCCTGTATAAATTAACGCTACAGGGTCATTCTTGTGTATTTCCAGCACTGTTCGTTTGAATCTCAGTTCCCTGTATAAGTTAATGCTACAGGGGCATTGTTGTGTATTTCCAGCACTGCTCATTTGAAACTCGGTTCCCTGTATAAATTAACGCTACAGGGGCATTGTTGTGTATTACCAGCACTGTGCATTTAAGACTCAGTTCCATGTATAAGTCATCAGCCTCTGTATAAGTTAACGCTACAGGGGCCTGGTAGTTCAATTCCAGCATGTGCTGTTTGAAATTAGGTCCCCGCATAACTTACCCCCACAGGGGCCTTGTAGTGCATTTCCAGCATTGTGCGTTTGAATTTCAAATCCCTGTCCCTCAGTGGAGCCTTCTTCTCATTGGTCAAGTTCATGTCATCCTGCAATAGACAATAACACTGTCATGTTACATATCTCAATGACAATGTCATGTTACATATCTCAATGACACTGTTATGTTACATAGCTCAATGACACTGCTATGTTACATATCTCATTGACACTGTCATGTTACATATCTCATTGACACTGGCATGTTACATATCTCAATGACACTGTCATGTTACATATCTCAATGACACTGTCATGTTTCATATCTCTATGACACTGTCATGTTACATATCTGAATGCAGAATGCACAGGCTCAACTGAGACCATAATTTACACACAAGCATTAAGTCCTGTTTTCCCAAAAAGAGGCTAATTTCTGGCTTGGTTTAATCTAAGCATCTGCTAATGTTTTTATTCAGGATGTTTCAGTCTGAAACACAGGTAAAGAAGGGTGTGTAAGTACAATTGTTAATGCAAACAGGAAATCTCTAGAACGGTAAACCCATTTGCTTCTTAGTTGTCTAGATTAGTATTACTGTTTGTTACAAGTAATTCTGCAACTTGACAAGAATCATGGCAACACCAGGAAAACATGTTTTCTAAAGTTTTTATATTTATTTAAATAAATAATTGCTTAATATACATGTAAATAACCACCACAAACATTTTCAGCACAAACTCCCAATCTACATTTTAAATTTACAGTACAGGCAACGTGTTACTTTGACAAACGCCACTCGTTGCAGTGTTCATTTTACGGTGTTCGCTTACCAAACGACCCCCGCGATGGGTGTTCAGATAAAATATTCGCGGGGGCCGTTTTCCATAAGGTGGACACCGCGAATCACCTCGGACCCATAATATCTACCGCAGTGTTCATCGTGTTCGCTAGAAATAAAATAATTGAACATTAACATAGGTCGGTACCAATTTGCAGAAAGAATCTACCGTGCGTTTGCATGTTATACATGTAGGTGTCATTTGGTGTCTAAAAAATTAACAACGATTACGAACAATCACAATCGATTACCGCATACATGCAAAAATTCCTGTCTCTGTCCATTACCCGATAATCCCGAGATTTCCGATTTCATGCAAATTCTGGTCAATGTTGAAGATAAAAGTGTGATAGAAATGCAAAAATCACAAACAGTTCGCCATATCTCTAAACTATCAAATGAATTTCTGCATATGTTTCTATTTAAAGATTTGATGAAATAAGCGCCCAATCAGAACAGGTGTATTATAACATTCGTAAATCACCTGACGCCAAGTGAGCGCGTTCTGTAGAGTTCATGTTTTGTTACAAATTGTAGCCACAAATAAATACATGTATATATGCCAATGATATTTTCATTTTCTTTGTTCTGAACGATAAAAAGCGCGCGAAAATTGGCGTGGGTGTATTTATTTTTGACACAAAATCTTCGTAGCGCAGACAACATTGGGATCTTTTAATTTCAATTTAAAGTTTCGTAGTGAATTTCTTCTCGAGTACCAGGGTAGCTCGAGAATGATTTGAAATTGACAATTCATCTGAATAAAATAAAAATCAAACACGCTGTAACACGCTATATTTAGATTTCATGCAACATGTACATGTACAAGTCATTTTCTGGAAATTGGGAAAAATGAAACCCAATTTTGTGAAAACAAAAAGGGCAATTGCATTGATTAATACCATAAAAGTTAATCGTATTGATCATCTCAACACTTAGTTTTAGTTTCCGACTTAACGTACTGCCCGAGTTTAAGTACACATAAAAAATGTGCACATAATATCTACATGTACATGAAGTATATGATTTTATTTTGTACATGTACATTTAAAACGTGTGAATGACCCTCGCAGACATGTGTTTACGGTGGCTGCGCAGCATCGCGGTGATCACGGGTGTTGCCGTTAACGATAGCGTGCAATCGCCGCAATTTCGGGTGTTCGCCGAACACCGCGGTCAGTAGCGTGTCCGCCCCCCGCGAAATGTCACCCATCGGGAAAATTGAACACCGCGGACACGTGTTTTTGTCAATGTACACATTGCCTGTACTGTAATTTAAAGGCTTCATTTCCAAGCCTTAGATATGTCTTATTAAATCACCAAGGTACTGTGACATCATTATTCTTCATGGGAAATAAATTACACGCCCACCAATATAAATTATTTTAAAGTTAATTGTTTGTTTCTATATTTTATTTTTTTATGTGCTAGTTATGAAAAACGCAAAAGTTTTACACCATGGAAAGTTAGCTTAAGTGCCTTGAATGATGCAGCTATTGACTGATTTATAATTTGGCATAATCTCAGAATCACAACATCATCACATATACTATGTTATGTATACACAACAACCAACAAACACTTCTCAAATATACATCATTTCCAAGTGCATTTACAACCTGTGAATTATTTGTAATGCAGCCTTTTAAAAACAGTTATTAACTTATTTTATGGGTTGGAAATTTCATCTCTTTTATAACCAAATGTCATAAATATACCCTTACATTATAACTTCCTCTTACACACTCAAATTCAATTCTCAAGGCTGCTCACATAAGCTAGCCAGATGCGTAACTCATTTGATATTCTGATGAAATAATACCATGTTTTTAATGGGCTGTGCTCTATGAACAGGTGGTTAAATGCATGTGCGTGTCATCCCAGAATAGCCTGTGCTGTCTGCTAATCAAGGATGACACTTTCCGCCTAAACAGTATTTTTGCTAAGAAGAGACTTTCTTTAAATGAAAAATGCCATAAAAGCAGAAAGTGTCGTCCCTGATTAGCCTGCGAGGACTGCATAGGCTAATCTGGGACGACACTTTTCGCACATGTATTAAACCCCCTTCTCACAAAGCAAGTCCCAAATTGTTTCATTCACATTTAAATTCAAACTCATTGGACAGTTTTATGGCAGTGGTGATGTGAATGTAATATCCTTCACTATCAAGTTAATTATGCTCCAACAACCATGTTTACTATATACATATTTTCTGCATTAATCACGTAAACCAGAAAACATTCAACCTGTTTTATATAAATGTAAATGTAAAAGTAGTTCGTTTTCTATACACCTTCATTATCATAATTTTAATATATATGAAACTTGCAATAGGTCTATGTGTGGTGTCTATTATGGAATGTCCCATTTACAGTTCATGTTAATACAAACTAGTTTTCATACATCTGAAATGGGCATTTATTTGCATACTAAAATTGTACTGTTCTAATAATGGAGACACAGTCACACCAATTATCAATTCCAACTATATACATTTAGAAATTACAGCATTTACTCAATAAATCAGATATTAATCAAGTTAATAACATGTTCCTTGCCAGACTGTTTGGGTATAGGCATTTATCAGATAAAATAAACAAGCTAGAGATAGAATTTTACAGCTGATTTGAAATGAAACAAGATGGCCTAAAAGGCCTAAAGTCGATCACCTGAGATAACAAGATTTTATTGGGACAAATTTTCAGACCAAGTTTCAAGACGATCCGAAAATTAATGTGGCCCTAGAGTGTTAACAAGGTTTTACTAAAGCCGTATAAGAAAAAATGCCCCGCACCCTGGCAGACATTTTTTTCAACCAACCGGCATCATTTTTTAACATTTCCAAGATATTATCGAAATGAATCTTCTGGCCAAGTTTCATGAAGATGAGTTAACAAGATTTTACTAAAGCCATATAAGGAAAAATGTCACGCCCATTGGCAGCCATGTTTTTAAGCAAAAGTAACCATTTTCAAACTCATCCAAGATATTATTGAGACCAATCTTCTGACCGAATTTTTCATGAAGATTGGACAATAAATGTGGCCTCTAGAGAGTTAACAAGGCAAATGTTGACGCCGCACAACGCACAACGGACAACATACGACGCACGACAGACAACAGACAAAAGGCGATCACAAAAGTTTACCATGAGCACGTTGTGCTCCGGTGAGCTAAAAAGTGCCAAAATATAGTCTTGCTTAGACGGTTGTACCTATCTTTAATCAAGACATTAATTCAGAGGTTTGAGGTATTGACATAGAACTTTGTAAATGATTCATGACCCACTAAACTGAACACTGGGAAATAACCAACATGATATTGTTTACAAGTTATTAGCCATCACTGTTCTTAATCTCATATTAACCATAGCAATATGGCACACAGTTTACTCAATACCAGATAACAGGCAATCTGACCATTTGTGGGTGGCTACCATGTTTACATTCCTCGCATAACTTTCTTCTTATTGATATTCAGTATCAACTTACAAATGTCAGTTGGTTTCACAAATTGCACAACATGCCCATTCTTTCATTTTTCAAATTAACTTGACTAACAGAAAGATCAAGAGCAAAAAAGCAGGATGCTGCTACTTCTTTTTTGCTTCCCTTCTTCTGTCCTGGAATCGTCAACACAACAGAGTATAAATCTTTTGAAACTGTATATACATGAATGTTCAATGGCAAATGAAAAGACTACGCTTTACTACCTTTATTAGAAGACTAAGTGAAAGTAATTAATTAAAAAATGTCATCAGGCTGGACCAGCTTTTAACCCTGCTCATTTATAGCAGCAACCTGTACCTTTTATGACCCTAATTCCTTCCCTATTAAAATATGAAAAACAGAAAAATTAGTGATTTCACATAATAAGTACAATGTTTTGCCACCTGTCTGGGTTTAATCAAAGCATGTCTTACTGTAGCCCTAGACTAAGTACTGAGATATTGCTATTTGTCTTCAAGAGAAATAGTGGTCAATCAGAGCTAGGTTTTGGGAATACTGTGCTTCATTCGTGTGCGTAAAGTGTCATTCCAGATTAGCCTGTGCAGTGAGCACAGGCTAATCAGGGTTCTCACTTTCCGCTTTTATGGACTTTTTTGGTTAAAAGAGGTCTCTTCTAAAAAAAATCCAGTGAAGGTGGAATATTGCTGTCCCTAATTAGCCTGTGTGAACTGCACAGGCTTATCAAGGATGAGACATTACGCACATGAGTTAAGCCCAGTATTCCCAGAACCTGGCTCAGTCATTGCTCACACCACTAACAATTAAGTATGTGTGGGTGTGGGTGTGGCAGCTTTGTTATCCCAACTTCAAGCAGAATCAGCAGATATTGAGCAATATACTGCCATGCTATACCAGAATATCTAGTAAAAAAGCTCTACACTAAACTCTTATCTACACCATGCCTTTGGCGCTAAATAACACAATTTTTCAAACATATTGTGTTGCCTTCATGTATGTGTATTTGTTGCATGTACTATCTTTATTATTATCTATTAATAAGTCACAAAAAAATATGACGCCTTCATACATGAGGAACTAAATTAAAATATTTGTGTTTTAAAGCTTTTTTCTAGGTTATACCTCTAGCTGTTCAAATATTGACCAGAAATCAAATACGGCTGTACAAGCTGTCGCATTATTGATCAGTCAACATTATGCTGAATTTTGAAAAACAGATGGAACATTAGCTAGAAGTTCAAACAGGGAAGGTAGTGAATTTAATAGTCAAACAGATGGAACATTAGCTAGAAGTTCAAACAGGGAAGGTAGTGAATTTAATAGTCAAACAGATGGAACATTAGCTAGAAGTTCAAACAGGGAAGGTAGTGAATTTAATAGTCAAACAGATGGAACATTAGCTAGAAGTTCAAACAGGGAAGGTAGTGAATTTAATAGTCAAACAGATGGAACATTAGCTAGAAGTTCAAACAGGGAAGGTAGTGAATTTAATAGTCAAACAGATGGAACATTAGCTAGAAGTTCAAACAGGGAAGGTAGTGAATTTAATAGTCAAACAGATGGAACATTAGCTAGAAGTTCAAACAGGGAAGGTAGATGGAACATTAGCTAGAAGTTCAAACAGGGAAGGTAGATGGAACATTAGCTAGAAGTTCAAACAGGGAAGGTAGTGAATTTAATAGTCAAGTTTAGCACTGTTCATAGGAGTACATGAATCAACAGCTTCATTTTCTTGAAAAGTAAAATTTACCGAAAGCAACATTTTTTTTTATAGAATTATCACCTGATATTGCTTAATACATTGTCCTTGTAAGTATTTAAATAAGCCTTCATCTGGGAAAACTGAGCTTAATGGCTGTGCATGTAAGTGTCCTCCCAGATTAGCATGTGCAGTTTGAAGGAACGAAACTGGCTGCTTTAATAGAATTTCTATTTAAAAGTCTCTTTTTAACAAATCCAGTGTAGACAGACAGTGTGTTGTCCCATATTAGCCTGTCAAGACAGCACAAACTAATCTGTGACCACATCTAATGCGCATGCTTTCAGCCCTATATTACGAGAGCAAGGCTTACATGTATAGTATTTTACTTTTGGCTACTGCATTAGAAAGCATTTCATAAAAGCATATTAGATGCAAACAAATGCAGTATTTCCTTAGGACTTCAATGTCATGCTGTGTTTAGATATAAATCTAATGCCTGATTTTCAAAACCCCATGGTTCAATGCTATGAAGTTATGGTGTGGATTGTCGCCAACATAATACTGACAGCAAATCCTTTGCTATCAATTTCAGCTCCAGCTGTGATAATACTGTGTGCAATGGGACTGATCAACGCCTGCATCAGGCCTGGAGGACAATAGCAAGCTCTGACTAATAGCCAGTCCAATCAAGTGACAACATCCTGACTTGAAATACAAGCTTAAGAAATAACTGACTAATATTTACATGAAATCTGTTTACATAATTAAAGTGTAGCCATGAAAAAAAACTGTAATTCAACTGGGCAAGAAATTAACATTGATTTTAACATAGCTTTAATACATATCGTTTCAATATGTACCATGCTTTTGCATGTGACTTGCTCTGAAAAAATTGGACTTAATGCATGTGTGTTTAGGGCCTTAATACAGTGTAGACTGCACAGGCTAACCTGGGACTACACTTTATTTACATGCATTAAGCCATGTTTACCCAGAGAAAGGCTCATATACAATGAGATATACCTCTAGTATCACATGTATATACATCTGTATTGATGGCATATGTTTTGTGTCATGCTGTTACCATTTTTGTTATCATATAGCTACCAATTATCTCAACAATTACAAATCTCATTGCATAATTAATGCAAATGACACTTGCTGGAAACAACTGGTGCATAGAAAAAGTACTGCAGCATTTACTTCCTAGCTCAGTAAAACTCCTACAATCAAGCTGCATACTTTTTGTGTTTCACTGCTGTAAATCTATCATTTAAGCCCAGTTCTGCAAAAACCAGGCCCCGTGTTCACAAAACGATTTTGCAATCCAAAATCGATTTTAACTGACATTGATTTTCTTTTTTGCCTATCCACTACAATGGAAATCCATTTTCAATGACAAGCAAAATTGATTTTCAATGGAAAAAATTGTTTTGTGAACACAGAGCCAGGCTTAATGTATGTGCGTAAAGTGTCATTCCGGACAAGCCAGTGCAGTCTGCAAAGGCTAATCAGGGACGACACTTTCCACTTTTATGGATGTGTTTTGTTTAAGGCAAGTCTATTATGAACAAAAGTCCTGTTTAGGCGGCAAGAGGTTTCCCTGATTAGACTTTGCGGATTGCACAGGCTAATCTGGGCTTACACTTAATGTACATGCATAAAGCTCTGTCATCCCCTGAGCAAGGCAAAATCATTATTATCAACCGGTTGAACACTTTACATTTGAGTCGCGTTCTGAGAAAACAGGGCTAAATTCGTGTCCGTTAAGTGTCGTCCCAGAGTAGCCTGCGCAGTCCGCACAGGCTAATCAGAGACGACACTTTCCGCCTAAATTGGATGTTTGCTTAGAAGAGACTTTATTTCAATGAAAAATGTCATTAAAGTGGAAAGTGTAGTCCCTGATTAGCCTGTGCTGGTTGCACAGGCTAATCTGGGACAACACTTTACGCACATGCATTATGCCCAGTTTTTTCAGAACACGACTCATTTAAATATCACACATTTAAATCACGAAGAAGGGGTTATTATAATTGTTGTAAAGAAATAAGATTATCAAAACCCCAATACAAATCCAATTTATAAAGACCAAATCAGGGATCTGCACTTTTAAGGAAGGACCTGAATGGTACAATAGTACCATTATAAATCCCCTTCATAAAATTACAAAGAGGTTATATTTCTACTTAGTATCCCATAGAGGTTTGCTTAAATTTCACCTCACAATTTCTTTTTTTCTTTCAATTTGGGGACCAGCATACGGCCCAATTCCTAATGGAACAAGAGATATGTTTGTCAGAAACACAATGCCCCCTAATGCGCCTGCTTTTCTTTTTTGACCTTTGACCTTGAAGGATGACCTTGACCTTTCACCACTCGAAATGTGCAGTTCCATGAGATACACATGCATGCCAAACATCAAGTTGCTATGTTCAATATTTCAAAAGTTATTGCAAAACTTTACTGTAAGGTTAAAGTTTTGGGACAGAATGGCAGAGTGACAGAATGACAGACAGACAGACAGGCCAAAAACAATATACCCCCGATCATTTGATCCGGGGGCATAAAAAAGGATATATATTTCCAAAACGGGACCAACAAATTCCCAAGCAAAGGCTTCAAACAAGAGATGTGTTTGTCAGAAACACAATGCCCCCTATTGCGCCGCTTTGAAGCCATAAATTTGAACTTTGATCTTGAAGGATGACCTTGACCTTTCACCACTCAAAATGTGCAACTCCGTGAGATACACATGCATGCCAAATATTAAGTTGCTATCTTCAATATTGCAAAAGTTATGAAGAAGGTTAAAGTTTTGGTTTAAGTTTTTGAATTTGTTTTTTTTACCTTTGACCTTGAAGGGTGACCTTGACCTTTACCTTTCACCACTCAAAATGTACAGCTCCATGAGATACACATGCATGCCAAATATCAAGTTGCTATCTTGAATATTGAAAAAGTTATGACCAAGGTTAAAGTTTTGGTTAAAGTTTTGGGACACACACACACATACAATGACAGACAGGTCAAAAACAATATACCCCCGATCTTTCGATCCGGGGGCATAAAAAAAACTTTTAGATCTCAACATGTGGTTTATCTCCCAGCTCTATAAGTTGAACCTTAGTAGCTATAATATTGATAATTCTTTTATGCTCAATTTTGATGCATTGTCAGCAAAACAACAACGCAAATTTGCCAATTAAATTCAACCTAATTTACCTTACACCTTGGTATTTTCAATTAAACTGATATTTTTATTTTGAGCAATTCATTAATGATCCTAGTATACTGTAACACTATTTCAGATGCATCATGCGAAATTGTTCTTATGCCAAATGCCGCTAGCGTAGCTTCTGACCAGCCATCCTGGCAGTCTGGTCATGAACTACCATGTCCCCTATGAAGTCAAGCAAGGTTTAGTGGGTTCATTAGCAGACAGGGTAGCCCCTCACAAGACTGTGCGGATGCACAGGCTGGTCTGGATCAACGTTGGCCGCATATGGCATATGATGCGGGTCATCTATGCATTGTGATTCAAACAAATGAATGAAAATAAATAATGTGAAGACTGATATAATGATTATTAATATATCAAAATATCTTAAGAACTTACCAGCATCTTTTCAAACTTTTCGTGCACCTCCTCCTCTGACATTCCAGAAATAATGAATTGCGCTGTAGGGCCATTGTTTTGGCCATAGGACTCCTCATTGAAGGAAGGCAAACGTTGACCTGCTGGGAGAGTGGCCGTGGGTTTCTTGTCTTTCTTGTCTTTAGGCTTACTCTTGAAAGACAGCTGAAACCATTTATATCCTTTTTATTTAATGTCTTTCAAAATTAAAGCAATGGGGAAACTGGGCTTAATGCTTGATTGTGTATTTCCAAGATTAGCCTGCATAGTGTGCATAAGCTAATCAGGGACAAATCTTTTCAGTAAGACTGACTTTTCAATAAGAACAGACTGCCTTTAAATGAAAAATTCAATAAAACAGAAAGTATCATCCTTGATTAGCGAGAAGAAGCAAAAATATGGTAGAGAAGAAAAGAAACTCTTTACTAGAAAAAGGCACTTCTTTTAACAATCATGGAAAACGATGTGATTTCTGAATGCTTTGAGCTTATAAGAGTACTGCTCAATCATGTCCTTCCTGGCAGAGAAAAATTACGTAAAAAAATATACAACAACATGTACATACCATATATCAGGGCTCAACATTAATGGTTGTCCTATTGCCCCTGGCAAGTAAAAAAAAATTGGGTCCGGGCAAGTTATTGTATAATCTAGTTGTCCGCAAGTGCAAAAAAGAACAAAGAGCATTTAATTAAGACTTTAATTAGACTTTAATTGCTCTTATCATTTTGTTAAATGTTCAAAAATAAAAAAGGTTTTTTGGTGTATTATTTTGATCTTTATTAACAAATATTAGGTTTACAGTTAATGTGATATTTCATGTTTGGGCAAGTGGCTTTAGGTTCAGGGCAAGTAGATTTTCTAAGTACTTGCCCGGTAGGGCAAGTTGGTTTCTAGGTTAATGTTGAGCCCTGTATATATCTATAAAATTGACTTCAATCAACTTTATACATCATAAAAAACACAAGACTGTAACCATTTACATCAACTTGATAATTTGCCGCTGGAAAGAAAAAGGATACACTGCAGTGCTTATCACAGGTTTTATTTAGATGCCCCAGGGCTGTTATGAGTGGGTAGGGGGGTTCATCAGTGTTCATTGGTTTGATTCGCATTGTATATTAATGATTCTTATGAAAACAAGGGCTGTTTGTAAAACATGCATGCCCCCCATATGGGCTGTCATTTGTAGTGGAAGTCATTGTGTGAACAAGTTTTTTGTCACTGTGACCTTGACCTTTGACCTAGTGACCTGAAAATCAATAGGGGTCATCTGCCAGTCATGATCAACGTACTTATGAAGTTTCATGATCCTAGGCCTAATGTTTCTTGAGTTATCATCAGGAAACCATTTTACTGTTTCGAGTCACTGTGACCTTGACCTTTAACCTAGTGACCTGAAAATCAATAGGGGCCATCTGCCAGTCATGATCAATGTACCTATGAAGTTTCATGATCCTAGGCGTAAGCATTCTTGAGTTATAATCCGGAAACCATTTTACTATTTCGAGTCACTGTGACCTTGACCTAGTGACTTGAAAATCAATAGGGGTCATCTGCCAGTCATTATCAATGTACCTATGAAGTTTCATGATCCTAGGCATAAGCATTCTTGAGTTATCCGGAAACCATTTTACTTTTTTGAGTCACTGTGACCTTGACCTTTGACCTAGTGACCTGAAAATCAATAGGGGTCATCTGCCAGTCATGATCAATGTACCTATGAAGTTTCATGATCCTAGGCAAAAGCATTCTTGAGTTATCATCCGGAAACCATTTTACTATTTAGAGACACTTTGACCTTGACCATTGACCTAGTGACCTAAAAATCAATAGAGGTCATCTACCAGGCATGATCAATGTACCTATGAAGTTTCATGATCCTAGGTCTAAGCATTCCTGAGTTATCATCCGGAAACCATTTTACTATTTTGAGTCACTGTGACCTTGACCTTTGACCTAGTGCCCTGAAAATCAATAGTAGTCATCTGCCAGTCATGATCAATGTACCTATGAAGTTTCATGATCCTAGGCCTAAGCATTCTTGAGATATCATCCAGAAACCATTTTACTATTTCGAGTCACTGTGACCATGACCTTTGACCAAGTGACCTGAAAACCAATTGGGGTCATCTGCAAGTCATGATCAATCTACCTATGAAGTTTCATGATCCTAGGTCTAATTGTTCTTGAGTTATCATCCGGAAACCATCTGGTGGACGGACGGACCGACCGACGGACAGACTGACATGTGCAAAACAATATACCCCTTCTTCTTCGAAGGGGGTTCATAAAAATATTGTTATTTTCAATGTTTTAAGCAAGTCTTGTTTTCGAGATTAGAGGCCAACGCAAAGTGCATTGATCAAGTTAATTTGGTCCAAATTTTCAATGTTATAATCTACACACGTTGGACTTATGGGCCTTGCTTGGGATATTAAGTATTTAAGCTAATAGTATATAACGCAGGGCATACGGCAACTGCATGGATCTGATTAATTTTACCACAAAATGATCATGAAACTATGTGACCAATTGACAAATGAAAGGAAAGACATTTGAAAACTGCAGAATTGCCAGAATGGCTAGTTGAAGAAACTGAAAGACTACACCGATTGGAATTTAAGCCCCCCAGGACTCAGATCTTAAAATTTTAGCGCCCAAACGAGGGATCTTTATACATGTATGGCCTAAGGAAAGCACTGCACTGCATTGAACTTCTCAGTAGCCCTCGATGTCCATGAGTCTGTAGTTATGGCAATTCTTTCTGCAGAATTAAGTTGCATCATTACCCTGTCTATAACCTTTTTTAACAGTGCTGGCACAACCCTTTCACTGAAATGTGTACAAGGCAGTTTGTACCTGGGTTCTAAAGTATTAATCATGTGTTTGAAACCTTTGTTCTGTACCGTGAAATATGGTCTCATGTCACAAGCCAAGTACCCAGCAATAGATTTGGAAATAGATTCTGTCCTTTCAGGGTTTAAGTCAAATCTCTCCATGTCAGTAACTTTCAGCTAGCCACTTAACAAATTCCCAACAGAAACAGAACTACTTTTCTGGCTGGCGACTTGAGTAGTTGCACTGGTGCTATCTCCTGCTAAATCAACGTTATGTTTGCATTTGACATGTTGCATTAGATAAGTGGATGCGCCAGACTTAGGGTACGCCACGTCCATGAAGCGCAGTTTACATTTAGCTTTATCAGGAGGGCTACCATCCCGAAATCCAAAATACTGCCACACTTTTGATTTAAGTTTCTTTGGCACTTTGTCGGCCACAACTTGTTCAGCCATTTTGGTGCTTTTTCTGAAAGTAGACCATAACGCGCTTATTGATTGGATGACTAAAGTAATAAGTAACCAATTGCGCGTGTTGTAATTACAGGTTAAGATAAAACCTACTTCCCGTATAAAATAGTCAGAGTACAGCGCGCTTTACGTATCTATGTCTATGTTAAAGAATCGAATCGAATTTGGTAGGGTTGGTATTGTAATCGAATCAACGCATTTAAAACCGATTTTCGATGCATCGGATCGAATCATTGCAGCTCTAGCATTGATGTTTTTCACTCTGGTGTCTAATGATCTGGTTTTATGCTAGCAGTTGAAAGATTATATAACTGTGTTGTTTTAATTATTACACATATTTATGACAGTGTTATACTTGCATTTGGTTTGTTGGTAGATGAAAAAAACACCACATGTAAAAAGATGTTGTAGTTGCAACTCCCATTGAACCAGAGGGTCAGTAGCTGAAACACGGGGGATCTACTTTATCAGAGTTCCGATATAAAAATGGGTCACATTTCGGCAGTCTCAGCGGGACACCCTAGCTAAAGAAACTTCAGCGTACAGTTTATATAGTATTGACAGACCTGTACACTGAAGCCAACCTCGTATCGAAAGTCAACCAGAGTCATAACATATTTATGTCACGCTATAAATCAAAGAAAGCTCATTTTCTTGGATACATTTCTACATATATTGGTGAATGAATATAAATTACTGCATCATGGATTATTTTAAAGTTTGAATGTTTCAAATGCATCTTACAATATATGAAAATAACTCTCATCAGTCTGAAATTCACTATTTTGACGCCATTGTCGCTTTGTCAAGTGACGAGTTTTCATTTGGATACTTTCAGACGACCTTGACATTTTTTGCTGAAATTGTAAACATTACTTTTGTATTCAGAAATCTATTATTTGTGATAAACAACTTACGTCTGGTGGATTAAAAGACTGAT
The DNA here is from genome assembly GCF_020536995.1 of Dreissena polymorpha. NCBI lineage: Eukaryota > Metazoa > Mollusca > Bivalvia > Myida > Dreissenidae > Dreissena > Dreissena polymorpha. The sequence goes on from NC_068358.1 coordinate 104,829,240, forward strand.
TTCAGTGTGAATCAGGTAGTTTTAAATAATATTTACTTTGAGTTTGTATTTACACTACAATTTGTTTACAAAACAAGCCAGAATAATCTAAAATACCGGAAAATGTCATTCTAAATTTGAAAACACTTGAGCACATGTTATGTTACTAAAATAGAAATAACGTCATACGACCGTGAAATCTCGGGAGATTCGCATTTCAAGTAAGTCTGTCACATCGCTGTTTTCCTTGATATGTCAGAGCAGAATAGATAATTTTAAATGTTTAAGATAGTATTTTGTGAAAGAATATATCAGTTAAATGTGAAAAATGTCAATCTTTCCGATCAAGTGGTTGATTTGGGCCAATAACTGCATTTAAAAGCTGTTTTGGACCGGTCCTTGTTAACTGTCAACTTTTAGGGAATTTCTGGTTGACTTTGTTGTACCGGTGCCCGGTCTACAAAATGCGCACATACCTCGTGATTGGGAACCAGCAACAAATTGGTATAGTGCATTCTGGGCAGCACGAGTTAGTACGGTCTCTGGTGTAGGGGTGATTGATGCGAGTGGACGTGTTTTCCCTAGCTGAGTATTATTAGGAGTAATTTTGAGCCTGTGATTGCTTATGTTAGCCTGTGGCTGTGTGTGAACACATTTTTCTCTGGAGGGCCATTCCCAGAAGGTATAAGTGCCATTCTGTGACCGTGTCAATAATACGTATTTCTCTGTGATGTGCAACCGACAAGCCGACAAGACGAGCCGACGAGTTCCGTCTAAGACGACGAGGACGATTGGTGCCATCCTGACGAGCATTCCAGTCGATGCCAATGTGAGTATTATATTTAATGTCCTTACAATTAATTGCTGTAGTTGTTGACGAACCCCACAAAGAGCTAACCGTGAAAACACTACAACTTACCTAATGGTTATAAAGTCGCGCCAGTCAAAAATCATAAAAAGCGACATTAAAAGTTATGGTAGCCAGAACTATGGGACACCCCTACCCTAAAATTTGGGAAGTTACCCCCCTGGGAGCTGAAAGTTGGATAATTGCAAGAAACTATTCCGTGTAACAATATATTGTTATTGAGTAATATTGTGCAAACTGACAACTTATACTTACAAAGCTATTTCGCTTGTCCTTTTTGTCTGCCATTGCAGGTTTTATGTTTAGTTCGGTTTTATCATCGCATGTAAAGTTCAACGTGTATTACTTTATAGGGACGTCAATATCGAACAAGACAGGTATGAGCACTATGACACACCGATACAGTTATCAATACAGTTTCCTTTATAACGCAGCAAAAATGTCATTTATAAAAACACATTCATGTAATTATTACTAAACATTTATATCAACAAACATTAAATGACACATCTGAATGTTTTCATTAACTTTACTTCCGCCATTTTATCCTCCCTTTAATGAACCAATGAAATTGAATTTTACAAATATTGTGGAAAACACTACCATACAGTAGCTAATTTGGCTAACATCAATCAAAATAGAAGAGAAACGTCAGTTCAGATCCTACCACCGCTTCAAAATCAGACACAAGAAACTAGTCCTGATTGTAAATGTTCTGAAAATAAGCTTACTGAGTAGTTATATTTTAAGTCCAAATAAAGCCCAAGTTTTTTTTATTTTAACAAAAATAATTTAGAAAAAAATGCACCAATACTTTTAATATCCACAAAGACCTATAGAATACATGTATTCTATAGGTCTTTGATATCCATGGGTAGATCAACTTTAATTAACTCGTAGATTTATTTGTTTTCAATACGTCGATTTTGAACACATTTTGCATTGCGCATCTTATCATTCAATCGTTTAATGCTACTCTGGGTCTAAAAGGAAATGTTACGACGATACTCTAGTATTTTATGTTTTCATATCGTGTAGTCCTGTAGGCTTATCAGTTAACCCAGATAAAATAAATACGGTTTCTAGCAGAACTTAAGTTCGAATGTCAACTATTTCAACGCACCGCATACAAACATAGAGATTTTATAAGGTTCTTGTATTCGTAATCACTCGTTTTCCAAAAGTGTACAGGGAATTCATAACAACTAAATCTGAAACAAAAACGCTGATCATAACCATGTATCTAACTCTGAGTCAAGTTCGATCGAGGAACCAATGAATAGTCCTCCGAGCTCATTGCGTCGCTAAGATAAAATGTACCCGTAATACATTCTAAATATTAAGAAAAACAGGAGCCATCTTGTTTAAAATGGTACAAGGAAAATTATAGTAAACAATATATATGGACGTGATGTGAATGACTACAAATATTTTTTTATTTGCACAATCTTTGCCAAAAATGAAACAATTTATTGAAATGTATTGAGCGAATACTATTTGAAAAATTATTAACATGTTTTTTTAACCAGTAAGCAAAACAAACAAGTATGCATAAATACCGTGTTTGATCAAACATAATACCTGCCATAGTTTCTTCCACATGATATTCCTCTCTCGTATTTCCTTTAAATACTTCTTGTTGTGTTCTACACTTGTATTAAAATAGTATAATTTATCAAATACGAAAGTATGCGGACAATAAAAGTCGTGTTACAGTCACATGGAATTTAATACTATATTTAATATTATATGCACGCACCCTTAAAACAGATCCATGCAGGCGACACAATATTGAACGGTGATTCTCGAGCCAATGGATTTCGTAGTTTTCTTTCTTTAAAGTAATGTTTAATTATTCGAATGTGTTATTATCAACGTTCAAATGCCCATATATGTGTCAGTAAATTACACAAAATCCACAAAAGCACTAACATTAAATGTTTCATATTTTTTTCTCATTAATGCCGTATTGTTTAACAAGTTAAAGACGCTGGTCGTTTATTGCAAGATTCCATGCGTTAACAGTCCAAATTAAATAATTCTTCAAACATTTATTAAAGTAAACGGACAATTCTAAGCGATCCAGCTATTGAACTTTGGAAGTGGCGTACGGCGTCACAATCAAGTTAAAGCACGTGAAATGCCTGATTTAAAAATCAGCAATAAACTAACACATAAGGAATTGTTTAACACAATACTGTAAGAATATATTATTTAAAAAAAACGTCTATACTTGTGCTCCATGACAGCGATAATTCACCAAAAACCAAACAAGTACTAAAATAACTTAACAAAAACCAAACAAGTACCAAAGGAGTTCGTTGCAAAAAAGGCACGAAACATAAAGTGTCTATTAATCCGAAATACTGCGCTGCATTCAGTATGGCATTTTACACTTTATTGTTTAATGTTTTGATATGGTAAATGTATGATTATATTATAGATCTATGCCAGTTGTCAATACGGTACTCAAAGCAACTGTTCATAATGTTTTTTCTAATACTAGGTCTCGTTAAGTGCCCGTGTGTTTTTGTTTGTGTTGTGTTGTTTTGTTGTTGTGTTGTTATGTCTGTTTTGTTCAGTGTCAACCAGCGCCCCATTTCAAATATGTTTACATTTGGATGGAATGACTATTTGACTTTTCACGTGGGCATTAATTTAAATTATGACGCCCACCCCCGATACGTTTTGGATGCGTATACTGTAATCGCCACGGACGTCTGACTGTTTGTCCTTCTTCTGTCAGTCAGTTTTCTTTAAATTTTCAACGTAGAACATTCAAACGTACATGCAATATTCCTCTAGGATGTGAAGTTGTACATGGACGTTTTATTTCATCCTACATGGAAGTGTAAGTTAGTTATTCTTAAACAATAGGCCAAGTGGTTTAATTACTAAAATGTAATATAAGTATCTCAAAAGTTCGAAAAACAAGTGTGGACTTAAAACTTAATAGATAGATCTTACTTTTGGGTTAGTTTAGGACAAAGATAATAATAATATAATATCACATATTTTAAGAATCATTGTTCTTTGCTCTTTTTGTAATTAATGAGCATTTCAAAGCTAAAATATGTACTAACTTGAAACTAAATCGGTATGTATATCTCATTGAGGGGATACGAAGTTCACAAGAAACATAACCCTTTCTTTCAATATTTGTTTGAGTTATTGTCCATCAAAATGTTTCATACTCTGTTTCATAAATGTTTCGTTAAAAGAATTTCTTGCGAATTATAAGACGTTCCATCCCCGACCTTACTATGTACCGGCCCGTAGGTCTGACCTTACTATGTACCGGCCCGTAGGTCTGACCTTACTATGTACCGGCCCGTAGGTCTCAATGCAGGAAGTTCAGTGCATAAGAGCCATAACTTTTAACAAGTTTTTATACTTAATTCTTTGAAGCATATTTGAATATTATTAGAGGTATCATCTCGCACTTACTACGTAGATATGCCTCAGTGAGGTGAAGTGCAGCTTACAAGAACCACAACTCCCGCTTTAATAGTTGCAAAGTTATTGTCCTAGTTAATGTTCTTGCTGATGTTGTTGCAGAGCATAATACTATAGGAAGCCTGATTTGTTGGATTCCAGTTTTATAGCTGAGTTGCCATGCCCTCTGATAATGTGGAATTTGGGGTCATTTTAGACACGACAGTGGCAGTTCGTATATCTATTGACGTAACATATCTATTGATACATACAATCCGTGTTAAGCAGGCTTATGAACGCATACTTTGCGACTTTGTTAAATGGTATGGGTTCACAAACATTATTTATTTGCGTTAGATACCTGTACCAACGTATACATAAGAAAATATATAATCACTCAGCTAAATGTGCAGTAAACTACTAATTGCTCATTATTTAATCTGGGAGAGGAACTAAAACTGTTGTAAAGACTTGTATTGCAATCTTGCTGCATGGTTTATGCAAACAAATATGTGTTAACTATAACATGTAAAAGAAATTGTTTTTATTTAAGTTAAATGACGATTTTCAAAATAACTAAACATTGTAGATTCAAACAAGAATACATACACTATTTTAAAACAATCGAAATGACACTGCTAAATAAAACATGTTAAAAGTATTTGTTTCATAAAAACTGATCACTCGTAATCGGTTAAATAATAGAGCGTTTTAAAACTTCTCGATAAGTTGGCAAATAAGAGTTGAGTACTAGGATAGCGATTGCGTTTCGCTTTGAATACTTAAATTGTTTTTTGCTTCTAGAGGTCCCGGGTTTGCATCTTGGATATGACAGACTTATATCAACTATTTTCTTGCTATTATAATAATTAAAGAGAAGTCAAGGCATGATAGACTAGTCGGGACACATATTAATTTTTTTTCAAAAATACGAAAATCTGCGAACATGTTCCTTTAATGATACATGTATTTTATACCTTTTTGAACAAGTAACTTTAATGCTGTATGTATTTTATACCTCTTTGAACAAGTAACTTGAAGCTAGCAAATGCAGTATCCAGTCCGTCACACACTAATTTTATGCGTGACCGGTGATCAACTGGCTCACAGGTAAATAAGTTTCTTTAGCACACTTCACTACTTCTGCATTCCATCTAAAGTGTTAAACTCGAGAGAAACATTCGGAAAGGATTTTTATTCACGATCATGCACGCATGAATACGCATTAATGACAATATTATGTCTCCCCATTGGAATAATGTTTGCACACATGTATTAGAACCAGGTACGAGGATTTGGTTCAATACCCAACGGTTTAGCCAAGTTTATAAAAACATAATTTAGTGTTTATTCACTTTAGTTGCATTTAAAAATCATGAGCTATAATTATCAACAATGTAATAATGTCATAAGTATTTAATAATATACACAAACGACTATTTGTCAATCGTATAATTCAATGACATACGACACTCCTCTGTAAGCCTGCACCATTGTTCACCGTTTCCAGGCCTTATGTTTGTAACAACTGTTGTATATATTTAGGGAAGGACTCTTACAATACTCCTATACAGTATGTAGTATCAATCAAACGTTGCATATATACGGTATCATACATGTAAACATGTGCATTCACCCTTGATATTTTAGTATCGATATTACAACTTTATAAGCAGTTTTTTTCTATTTTTTGAATGTGCACATAGAAAGGATTTTGCGAAATATTTCATTGAAATGCAAAGTTAAACAGCATGTTGTAAATTCTGAACAATACCATCGTGATTGTCTATGACAGTCTACAAGAGATTCTCATACACACACGTTGAAATAGCTGTGAGTTATTTGATCTACAAAAAGACAGAATATTTAACAATTCAATTACAAGTTTTAACTATTTTAATAATGTAATTGTACCATCAATCTTTGTTTTATTTATCACAAGCAATAGGTCCTCACTAACCTTTCTAACAAGCCTCGAATGCATGTTTAGGTATATCCAAATATCCAATTAAGTGTCTTTAATATCATATTTACAGTTCTGAATCACATGCTTAAGTGATTCAACTACATGCATACATAGCGGTTTATATGAATAAGATCCGATAATCTTCATTTATGATTGTCAAAGAGCTTAAATAGCACATTGTCATATTGTCATTTTCCTACAATTTTGCGAGGACGATGTCGCTTCGCTATTACTTGTGTCAATTTGTTTTGAGAGCTTATTGTAGTCGAGGTGATGTATTTATGTGCCGGTAAGTGGACACGTAAGATATATAAAGAGTACTTATTGTGCATTTTTTGTGACAACTTGACCGCCGGACACTACTATAATAAGATGTAACCGTTGTCATCTGGCCACCTTCGCTTTCTTAAAATTGAATTAAAGGCGCGAATATAAGTGGGCCGCTCTCTGGAAAAACGGGGCTTATTTCATGTGCGTAAAGTGTCGTCCCGTTTTATCCTGTGCGGACGTCTATAATCACACTTGTTCTAACTTTTTGTCTTTCTTTTGCGGATTGCACATGGTAATCTGGGACGGCACTTTACGCATATGCGTAAAGCTCAATTTCCAAGAGCGCGAATCGAAGTATTTTACTGACGATTCCCTTTTTTACTTGTTCTGTTTTACAATACACGACACCCAGAAAACGTATACCAGGAGAATAATGTGTAATATGGAATGTACACTAGTTTTAAACCAGCCATTTTCAAAATGCGTTTAATTAAATATCGCTGAAGAATATCTTGATTAGTTGGAAAATAAATGGCAGACATATTAGCAAATTCAGCGCGTTCGCGAAATTCGCAAACATCTCCACACCCCAAGTCACTAATTTAACCTCTTATACAGTATACTCATTTTCTGCGCATGTTTTACACACAGGTGGAAGTAACGTACCTTGGATAGTATTTTTTTAGGAGCCCAATATATTCAAATAAATATGTAAAATCATGGTTAATGAGAAAAAAAATTGACAAAGAGCCATGAAAAAAAAATACCCACCCTCTGATATTGGAATCATAACAAGGTCATTAACTAGACTTTATTATAGACCTGTCTTCGCGGGCCGCAAAAATGTCAAAAATAGCTTTAATCCAAAGCATCCCTTGATCCTCCTATGGGCAATTGGACAACCTTTCCAAAAAAAGTTAACTTCAAAAATATCTGTCCAGCCGTTAACTCACAGTCAGTCGAAAACCGAGCAATATTTCGAGTCCGTTTGTCAACCCGAATAAATCTTCTACAGATAGCTCGCGTCCTATTCATTTAAAACAACGAGGCGTGTCACATAATGCATGCATATGACCCACTAACCCCTAAAAACTAATTCCAAAATGTTATTTATTTTCTTTGCAACAACTGTTTTAACTCTAAATTTGATTTACTTGAAAACGAAAGTAGCCATCGCTCTTGAACCCGGCTTGCCGGTGAATTACACTGACAGAGCCAGGCACATAAATATCCAATCAACAACAACAACTATGTTTTAATAAAAGTAAATAAATGAAAAATACTTATCATTCTGATTGTTTTGGAATTAGTTTTTAGGGGTAAGTGGTTGCATATGCATGCATTATGTGACACGTTGTTTTAAATGAATAGGACGCAAGCTATCGAATAAGGGGAGAAAAGTCAAAAATATTGTTTGAAAGTCTGTAGAAGATTTATTCGGGTTGACAAACGGACTCGAAATATTGCTCGGTTTTCGACTGACTGTGCGTTAACGGCTGGACATATATTTTTGAAGTTAACTTTTTTGGAAAGGTTGTCCAATTACCCATAGGAGGATCAAGGGATGCTTTGGATTAAAGCTATTTTTGACATTTTTGCGGCCCGCGAAGACAGGTCTATAATAGAGTCTAGTTAATGACCTTGTTATGATTCCAATATCAGAGGGTGGGTATTTTTTTCATGGCTCTTTGTAAATTTTTTTCTCATTAAACATGATTTAATATATTTATTTGAATATATTGGACTCCTAAAAAAATACTATCCAAGGTACGTTACTTCCACCTGTGGTTTTACACTAACAATAAATCAGTTGATTCTAATCCAATCTTATTTATCCCTTCACCACTTAGATACGTTTTTTGACGCATTTGTAGTCGTTCTGAAAGTTAATTTAATTGAAGACCTTTCTTACTAGATTCAAGTTATAAAGGCTTCATTTCCAACTCTAAGATACCAATGAGCAGCAAACCGCATTAAACCTGAACAGTATGTGAGTTACTTGGAGGCTGGTCTGGTTTTATGCTGTTTGCACATAGCCATTCTCACTTTGCTTCTGAGTGGGAAAGGGTTAAAAGGACTTTAATTTTCTCAAACAGAAGGCGGTAACTCTGGTATATTTAGCATACTGATGCCTATGATGCTTAAGTTTGATCTTAAATCCTATTGTCATATACCAACTGTGCAAGATAATTAACCCATTTATGCCCAGTGGACTCTCACATCCTTCTAAAGTTGATCCAAAATTAGGGATGTCTAGTATATTTAACTCTATAATTAGAATATTTCTTACAGAAATTCCTTCAAGCAAACAGCGCAGACCCTGATGAGACGCCGCGGCGTCTCATCTGGGTTTACGCTGTTTGCCAAGGCCTTTTTTCTAGACGCTAGGCAATAATGGGTTAAAGAACGAGATGTATAATGAAGCTTCTACCCTGAATCATGTAAATTGGTAAATGTGTTCGTGTTTACTAACAAAAAGCAACAATTCCGGTGTGTGTGTGTTGCAATTTGACCAATTAAGCTTCTTCTATGTTTAGTTCATAAACTAAATGAGTATATGTCATTAGTGTTATTTCGCCCAAATATGTGTTCATTGTTTAAATCATGACAGCAATTTTGAAAATTGCCGTTGCGACAATTTGTGAACAAATTCCATGTATCGCATGCAGAAACTAAGTTTAACTTTGCGAAATGTTGATTGAATTGTGAATACAAGCTTACTGCACGCGGCAATCCCGTGAACAGCTGAACAAAAAATAAGGAAGTTTTTGTTAGTCATGTGATTCAAGCGCGTATTCGAGACCCATATTAGATCACATATATATGCAAAATAATAAGTCGTCCTCTATTGGTGGTCACGAAATGTGCGTGTCCGATTACAGTTTTACTAGGAATGGGAAACTAGTCATGTGAATTTATGATTACGTAAGAATTAAAGAAATGCATGCCTTGTATGAAACGAAACTGAGATATCACACTCTTTCTGCAATGATGAACACAGTCAATGACAATTGGATCTACTGTTCGTGTAATAATTTAGGGGAAAAAATATTCAATGAAATTTAAAGATTGAATTGAAGGACATGAAGCGCCAGACACGGTCATGCGTATTTATAAATTATGACACAGTTCAAAGAGAGAAACTCACTCTACAGTTTTATTAAATAATTGATTTCAACCAAACTGTATAGTTTTACTTTGGGGTTTCGCGCACATATTGGTCACGGGGAGCTTGTAGGTTACCGTGACGTCCGTTGTTCGTCATTTTTTGCTTGCGTGAGTCCGTCGACTTTGTATTCGAATTACCTCGCCTCCGTACGGAATACCGTTAGGGCCGTCGTGGTTACATGTTAAATCCAGAGGACAACAATGCGATAGTGCGATAGTACGATGGCGACAATGCGATAGTACGATGACGACAGTGCGACACTACGATGGCGACAGTGCGATAGTACGATGGCGACAATGCGATAATACGATGGCGACAGCGCGATAGTACGATGGCGACAATGCGATAATACGATGACGACAATACGATAACGCGATAGCACGATGGCGACAATGCGATAATACGATGACGACAGTGCGACAATACGATGGCGACATTGCGATAGTTCGATGGCGATAATGCGATAGTGCGATAATACGTTGACGACAGTGCGACAATACGATGGTGACAGTGCGATAGTACGATGGCGACAATGCGATAGTGCGATAGTACGATGGCGATAATTCGATAATACGATGACGACAGTGCGACAATACGATGGCGACAGTGCGATAGTACGATGGCGACAATGCGATAATACGATGGCGACAGCGCGATAGTACGATGGCGACAATGCGATGATACGATGGCGACAGTACGATATGGCTATCGCATTGTCGCCATCGTACTATCGCACTGTCGCCGTCGTATTGTCGCACTGTTGCATTGTCGCCATCGTACTATTGCAATGTCGCCATGTCACCATCGTATTATCGCATTGTCGCCATCGTACTATCGCATTGTCGCCATCGTACTTTCGCATTTTCGCCATCGTTCTATCGCATTATCGCATGTAACCATGATGGCACTAACGGTATTCCGTACCTCCGGAACCTCTTGGCAGATTTTAATGAAATTTCTCTGGAATGACCCGATTGTGACTCTCGTTTAAAATTTTCCATATTTTCCCGGTCCGTTGCCTTTGCAGGTTCCCAGGGCTTAACATATTTTTATAATGAAAACATTACAAATCTTCTTTTTTGAATCAATAAGGATCAGTGTTTAGTATTTGATGTGTAAGATTGTATAGTGGTCCTCTAGTTAGATTGTTCAAATCATGTCCCGTGGGGAGGGGGGGGGGGATTGCCACGATTTAGGAGTCACATGATTTATACATAATTAGTATAATCTATAGTAATAGTATTTAAACAGCTTTTCCTCTGAAACCACTCTAACCATAAAGGTGAAGTATTAGGAATGCAGCATCCTATGTTTCCTTTTAACCCATTTGTGCCTAGTGGACTCTCCCATCCTTCTAAATCGGATCAATTTATTTCCAAAATTAGGGATGTCTAGTATATTTATTTCTTTAATTAGAATATTACTTACAGAAATTCCTTTAAGCAAACTGCGCATACCCTGATGAGACGTCTCATCTGGGTCTACGCTGTTTGTAAAGACCTGTTTTCTAGACGCTGGGCATAAATGGGTTAAATGTATACAGTGAAAACTTCACAAATCTTCTCATTTGAAACAACAAGGCCAATAGGTTTGGTATATGGAATGAACCATCACATAATGGTCCTCTATCATTTTTGTTAAAAGCATCAATTTGAGGTAAACATCGGCTTCGCCCTTGGGGCTATTGGTTTTCCTTAAATGTAAATTGTGACATCTTCTCTGAAACCACATGGCCCAAAGATTTGGTATTAGGAATGTAACATCGTATGAAGGTCCTCTACCAATTCAGTGTCTACTAATAATGCATATTGGATAAACACTGACAGCCTACATGTATATAGTGAAGACGACTTGGAAGATCTTCTCAAGGTTTGTTAAGTATCATGTAACATCATACGGCCGTTGTCTCACCATCCAAACAAACAACACATGCGACTGATCCTCGTTCTGGGAAAACGGGGCTTAATGCACGTGCGTAGTGTCGGAACAGGCTTATCAGGAACGACCATTCCAAATTAAACTGGATTTTCCTTTAAACGAAAACAAAACATAAATAAAAGTGGAACGTCCCTGATTATCAAGGCCCCCTTTTCCAAGAGCTCAAATACAATATAGCATTGAAATTGAACTTAAAAAATAACAGCATAATATCAACTATTAATTTCAACACATTCTTCATAAGATACCATATCAGATCATTTGTTTCTAATACTGCACGAGTCCATATCAAATCGGGGACATGTATAGTGAAAACATCGATACAGGGATTTCAGTAAATTTTGAAAAACCGAGTCAAAATGACCCAAGGTCTCAAAATTATGAGGGGTCAAAATTAACATGATTATGGTCAAAATACTGAAGTAACTTGAAATGTTCCTAAATGCATGTTTAAGGTTTTGTTATAGCTTATATATCACCATAATGAATAAAACATTTTCACAAAAGCTTTATTATTTCTATAAGAGATCATATCTGGTCCTTTTTTCAAGTTGGATTGTGGAAATTAAATGTGTGAAAATTATGCAAGGCTAATTTTTTGCAAGTCAAAAATAAGAAAATATCAACTGGCTTGCATCAACATGTAGGATTCTGCTTCAACCAGCGATGTTGAGCTTGATATTCTAATTTTCGGTAATACACATCTGAACGAAACTGACAACTCTTTGTCCTTCATGTTCAACAATTTATAAAAGAATCCCGGCGATTTGCTTCACAATCCGGGTACGATTAGTCGTTGCTGTTTTTAATCCTAGTCCTCGCAGCTTCAATCCTTCATCCTTACTTGCCTATTTGCGTAATGTTTTCCTTATTTTCCAGTTTGTTATGTCTCGTTTTTTTCTATCTCTTTCAAAACCAACGTATATGTTTCACTCATATTTCCTATGTCTAGCATCAACTAAGTTATATTATTCCTAATACACTGCCAATAATGTGTAAATATAATCCCAAGGAAAGGAACTATATAAGAATTATTTCTTTCGTTTCAATCTATTGTATTGTGTATTTTTAAATAAAGTACTTGACAAAAGAAATAAATATGTTAAAAGTAATTGAAATCCCTGAGCGATATAAACCTTAATGTCTCACGTGGGCTACCTATGGCTATTCCTATGGCTGTTTGGCCATTTTGTTTCTGATATTAGTGGCAATGCTTTGTTCTCTGTGTATACCGATATGAACCATTTGCAAGAAACAATCTCTCAATACAGCATTCATAGTTATAAAATAAATTCTGCGTTAATTTCAATTATCAGTTATTTAACGACGAAAAATAAGACATACATTTATATCTATATCGCTCCGACTTTAGCTTCTTCCAAGGATTAAAGGAACTCGATTTCGTGATTCAGTAATAATGTGTTATTTTTGTCCTACTAACATATAAAGTTTATATACTCATGCTTGGTGAAGTCACTCGTTGCCTTACACCCATTTACTGTTCCAAAAACAATAACTCACTAATATACCGTCAGATTTTAATAGAACAGGCGAACAATACAATCTCAAAACAGACGACCGACGCTTATAGTTGATACATACATGCACATTAACAACAATTCAAATACTTAAACACAATAATATATGAATACGTTTGCAAAATATTCCATATAATTCATATAAGTCGATTGCATTTATCTTAAAACAAATGATGTTTTAAAAATATTGTTAAATAACAGTAATAATTTCTTAATAATAGTATTTTCATATTTCAATGCTGCACAGCTTTGACATTCAAATAAGATTAATGGAATAACAGTTCTATTGATAAAACAACCATATACTGTCTACTTTCTACAAATTAGGAACCCCAACTAAAAACATGCAAGTCCATCAAACAATGTACAGAGAATGTGACCTACAAGGTCAATACATCCATAACATGATAAAGCAAAATACTCGTACACTTCTTCGCGAGAGTTTAAAGGAACATAATAAATCAACAGGTCGCCAAAAGTTCACATGCATCTTCTGTCAAGTGTGTCATCTGAACATAGCAAAATAAAAATCATTATGAAAGTTTATATGAACATAATACAATCAAGGTTCGCCTTTATCTTCTGCTAAAAGCGTCGTCTGCTCAGTGCGTCGTCTGCCCAAAGCGTCGTCTGCTGCTCTACTGCGAGCGATTCATCTGCGGCCTGATGGAGTCAAGCACCTGGATGATGTCTCCGTTCTTGGTCTCCAGGAGGTTCGTCAACCAGCCGCCGTCGTTGTTGAATCCCATCGCCACCATCTGGGCAAGGGCTTCCGCGATTTTAGGGTTTGCAGGCGGGTAGAGCTGCTCACGCGGAGCCGATGGGCCGGGCTCCTGTCTGGTCGGTGGCCTCGGCATTTGCGATTCCGGTCCTTGGGTCGTCGGTTGACCACTCTCGTTATTGATGTTGATGTTGAGAAGTGTCCACGACTGATCATCTGCCTTTCGGGCATTCGGGTCCACCTCCTGTCATGAAAAGAAACAATAAATATTTATTCCAAGTCAAATCAAAATTTCGCTAACAAATGTGATTGAATTCGCGTAAATTCCATACATGTAGGACGACGCGTAGAAATTTAATGTCTCGTAATTTAGATCAAAGTATAATCTACCATATGAGCTGGCGACTGTGGCCTTTGTTCTCCGGCGCTTCCTGCGTCGTTCGTCTTCATTTCCGGTGCAGTCTGCGGTACTCCCTCATTCTGCGATGTGGCTTTCTCTTGGTCTCTCTTTTCCTCCGGCTTACGAGAGCCCTTCTTTTCGCCCCCTTTTCCGCGATCATTGAACATTGGGCACCCACCTCCCATGCCCCAACCCCACATTCCCCATGGGTCTTCCCCGCCATGGGGACCGCCATTGGGACCACCGTTGCCATGGGGACCGCCGTGGGGAAAACCGTGGGACCCAGGGAACACACCCCACCCGCCGAACGGCATCCTTGGGCAGTTTCCACTACCGCCCCTTCCGCCACGTCCTCTGCCACGCCCTCCACCACATCGGCGGCCTCCCCAACCCTTTCTCTCGCCACAAGGTGATCCTTCCCCACCAGTCTCGCCAGCTGGCTGGCCGCCTTTCTTTCTCTTTTCCACTTCAATATCAACATCAATACCTGAAACAGACAATACAATTACTTTTATTGAAAATAATATATAACTAGTACACTTTATTATTCAGTGTTCGACACTAACGGGAGTCCGGTGGTCCGCAACTCCTGGAAATGAGACTCGGACTCCATGTTTTTGTGTCAAGGAAGTACGTCGGACTCCTTCAAAATCATCTTTTGAATTATAAAACAAATCCCTTCGTTTCGCAAATTCAGAATGTCTGTACAAAACATCCCACTCAGAATAGTCATTATCGAACACTGTCTATACAAATGTTAAGTTGCATTTGTTTATTGTCACATTAAAATTGTAATAATTTAATATTCACCCTCTACATATTGCAGAAGGAAGTTTTTAATACCAAGTCATAACCGCACACTTTAACAACTGCTTTTTAACAAGGAAGATTATAGACAGTCTTGATAGTGAGAAGGGTTCAATCAAAACTAAGTAATGTCGGAAGCATATACAAAACCAGAACAATGCCATCATTTGGACTATGCAATCGAATAAGTACTTTTCTTTCATCCCATGAAAACCCCTGTCTGGTCTACAAGTTTGTTTTCAGAAGATGCATTGTGTATACTTATAATTGTATTACAATGATGAAAATAGTTTTTTTTGAAATTTTATAGTGTATGTACGCAAAACAAAGATATTCCATTTATCAGTTTTAGTGAAACAACTTGGAATGCAAAGGACCCCATTCAATTTATGATTAAGATGTGTCAAAATTTTAGAAAGAGTGAGTCCAAAGAACTCCTTACTCAGAATAGTTAGTGTCGAACACTGTAATACTGTATTGAAGTCAAATATAAAGCACGTTAAATGCATGCAGGCAGAAAGATTTTTTTTAATACCGGGTTATTGTTTATAACGAGGATAACATTATTCATATTACAGGTAAAAGAGAACAAATATGTATTGCATCAAAGTACTGCGCCATAAAAAAAAGTCTGACACAAAACGCATATCTAAGTTTACACACCCAAAGGATCGAGCATCTCGGCCACTGACTCGCCGACATTTCTCAGGAACTCGTCACCGGAAGAGTCCCCGGCCTCCTCTTGCGCCTCCGCGCCGTCGTCCATCTTCTCGGAGGTCTCAGCGCCCATCTGGCAATCCTGCTCTCCCTGGCGGTTGTGCCACCTCCTCATAAACTTCTGCATCCAGCGTCGGAAGTACGGGGGCGGGGCAAACCTCTGAAGATATTCAATTTATGATAACATTACTATTAAGTTTCCGATGCCTATTTTTTAAGCTATGCAGTTAAGATTTTTGTTTTAAGAGTTGTAAAATACTACAGAAGCAGTAGATAACAAATCATCTCTTTCTATACATAACTTTATGCAAACTCAAAAATATTTAATATAAGCCACACGCCCAAACATTCCCGGCAAAATTAAGTTTCATCTCGCCAAAGACAGTTCATATAATGCCTCTACTCACCCCTTGACTCATAGGTCCAAACGGGAACCCCGGGGGCATGGAGCCGGGGGCGGTGATCTTCATCATGTTGTGCTCCAAGTGGAGTCCCTTCGCCTCGCAGCTACGACACAGGTCGAAATCTGGACACACCATGCACTTGTAGCGCGGCCCGGTAATCGGGCTAGCTTGACAGCCGTCGCAGGTGACATGAGGATGCACGTGGTCGCCTTCCGGTTCGTGGCTTCCGTCAGTGGAAGCTCCGGGCGCTTTGTCGGTGATGTACAACTTGAACAATCCGTCGTTGACGAAACCCAGTGCCTCCATCAGCTCCTCGTCGGTCGAGAAGCAGACCAGGTCGCCATCGGGGTCTACAGATAAATACCATCGGCATATAAGAACATGCATATTCGAATTTAGGAAACATACCAATTAATATACAACTTCAGTAGTTAATTTTTGTTCTGGTTTCATTTGATGCGATGGTCTCAGAATTGCGCAGCCGTTTGATCTCTCCATTTATACTAAATTTAATCCAGCTGGTCTGGGGATGGACTTGCGCAAATGGCATAAGATCCATTTTCGCAATACGCATCTGGCATAAGACCAATTTTCGCATGACTCGGTTTATAAGCAAGGTTACCTTACCCCATCCGCTATTAAAACGTTTTTACTTTTTAAGGAGCGGAAATATTGAGAAGCCGTTGTTGGTTTTTATTACGTTAGTATGTATTATTGGGACGACATTACGACATAAGTGTACTTGTTTGATAATCCAATTTATTTAGATTGGAAAACGCCATTAGTTAAATTGAAAATGAGAATCGTCACTGTATTACTTGCATTTACTTTAGATAAAATGCATATGTTCAAACAATGTGCTAGCTTCAAAAATATAAAGCATGTATAGCTAGTTAAACAACACGCTGCTTATTACATTATGTTTAATTCAATGTAATATGTGTAGATCTCACGCACATGTACTGTATCTGTTCTTTGCATTTTGTTTTCGAAAAAAAGGATAAACGATTCAAAGCTACGGTTAAACAAGTAAACAAATTAATTTAATATTTGTTTCCCCATGTAATGCCTCACCAAGCAAAATAATGGCTTATATTACAAATCTTATAATGATATAAAAAATACCGACAGAAGATACATAGTCACACCCCCTCCCCCCCCCCCCCCAAAAAAAAAAAACGAAGAAAACATCAACAACGTATCCGTCTTACATAATGATAAAAACTTCCCGACAGAAGATTTCAACGAAAGTAGCTAAACGTAAAATAACTGCATTTCTGTGTTAGTACATAACTATGCGCACATGAAATTAACCGTATAATACAATGACCACAATTACCCGGTAAAACGATTAATGTAAAATGTCTGAACATTCAAGGACACAAAATTAAGTAGTCTAACCCATAGAAAATTTAACCAACATCGTTCTCACCTTTCCAATACAGGGAGAAGTTGCCCTGTCTGAGGGAGGGGAAGATGCCGCAAAGTTTCTTGGCGAGGTAGTCATAGCTGGACGAGACGTCAGCCGGAACCTGGAACCGCCGGATCTCGGCGTCCAACTTGTCGTCCTTCTTCAAGAACGCTTTCACTGAGAGCGACATATTGAAGACCCGAAATACGTCTACTTATTATCTATATTTGATGCACGAAACAATATTGTATGTACTAGTGTTTTTTACGTAACTTAATTTCTACGTAAATGCCCTTATTTATTTTGCTTTAATCAACACTTCACTGTTTAGTTTCCTCTGCGTTAACAGCTCCGAATGCTCTGCTACGTAGATGTCTAGCTTTTTATACAGTTGACAGGTCACCGATGTGTATTGATCATGTGACCATAATGAATCATTGATACACGGTGCTTATCCAAAACGGATAATATCAGAAACTTTTATGCGGTACACACTAAAGTGCATTTGATGCTCTTGCTAAGTAACAAATCGTCAATTGAAGGGAAAACCTACACCGTCCGACAGTTTATGCACTCAACATTTTTGCTACTGAGCTAGGTTCTTGTTGAACAAGGCAGCATATTTCTTGTGAAGTAATTGCCTTGATGGTTGACGGTATAGCGTGCAGATAAACGAATATAATATGTGTCGATTGCTAGCACCTGATTATGCATAAAATAGAGAGCGGATAATAGCACAGCGCACCCATATATGTAATGTATTAACATATACTTACTGTATATTGTGTGATAACTATTTATAAATACAAATGTAACGTCGCACTCGAAAGGTGGACATTTGTGTTAAGTCATTTAAAAATAGATGAAAGATGAAGTTAAAAAACGCACAAGCTGTTTATTGCCAAATTCGATATGGGACCTCTGAATGTAAACCTTACGTTTGATGAAGGAAAACTAGATGGGTCTTCCTAATGACACCATCTCTTCGCGGTGGTCATTTGTGGTAAGTTATTGTACAAATGTATGATGAATTAAAACTTTGCATCCGAGAGGTTGTTTTATGGCTGAATTTTTCATTTGATCTTTAAATGTGACTTTGACAAGTCGTCGTATGATAATGGTCAATCATTGTCAGATATTATAAAATTGCATGGTGAATGTTAAAGTTAGGACACGCTTGATTAGACGGCCGCACGCATATGCTGCTACTCTTATAAGTGTCCTTATGTTTCTTTTAGTTGGCCTCAGTCTTTTTCTATGGATTGTTCATCAAAATAGTGGGGATGTTCTTAAATATAATGCAAATATACACACATATGCATTTGAACACCATTTTCTAGTACGGTATTAAACGTTAAACGCACACATGTTTGGTGTTATCCGTTCTGGTTAGGCGCCGTGTGGTTTATACATATTTATTACTACGCTAGATCTTTCTAGATCAAGATGGCGCTCAGTATCAAGCTGTTGTTCATAATGACGAGGCTAGACTATTGGTAAATGTAGAACGAAGGTTTAAATACCGGAACACGTGGTATTGTTTGTAAATAGAAATGACGTGTGGGTTTTCTAATTTGCCTCATTTCGCATGATCACGTGCGGTCATAGTTAAAAATAGATCGCAAGATGTTACGGAAGTTTCACATAATTATGGTTAAGTTTCAGTCAGCTATTGTAATTAAGATCTGCATTTTCATGCATATTTTTCCTTACATGTACGTGCGTTTACGTGTCGAATACTTTAATCTATAAATTGTAATAGATCATCGAGTATTGTTAAACAGACATGGACTAAACATCGGTCAAATCGACGAAGATTTTTACATTCTAGTAATTGGCAGTAATACCAGTGCATAAATGCAGCATATATTTAAATTATTTCATAATATCTATCATATTGCTTATATCTTATTAATGAGTCGTGGATCGAAAGCAGAACTAACTCTCGTGTAGACAGACAGACATACAAACAGACAGATAAATTATTCAGACTTATACATTTGAACATCGTCTTCTACTTAAATACACACATTATTCTGTTTAACCTAACAACCGGTAGGCATTACAACATAAAATTAAATATCAAATATTAGTCATTAAATAATACACATACAAATAAATACAATCGATGGTAAGAACACGTAGGTTCTATCAAGTTCTAGTTTAGTTAAATGTGATGTCAATGATGAAATTTCATATATCACATGATAATATTTCACTTAAATGTAATAACTGTTTAATTAATGCAATATATTATCAAATAAACATGAGCCGCGATCTAGGAAAACGGGGCTTAATGCATGTGCGTAAAGTGTCGTCCAGTTTCGCCTGCGCAGTCAACAAAGGCGAATCGAGGATAACGCTTTTCGTTGATATGGGAATTTTCGTCGAAAAGAAGTCTCTCCTTTACGAATTTCGAGTATAGATGATTAGCCTGTACGGACTGCATATGCTTATCTGGGATGAAACTGTACGTACGTGCATTAACAAGACACTTAGTCACTGATTCCGGAGAAAGAAATATCATTTGGTTATATAATGCCGCTTTCAACAGAAATGGTTTGCACTGCACTCTTTGAAATACATTCAGCTACCTACAATGGAAGACACGTTCAACGTTTGTCATCTGTTATGATTGAGTTACAATTTATGTTCGTTATATTCACAACATAAACATAATATCGTAATATACTATTCAAGGCAACATCTCGTGCATTCATTATGTACCTGCGAAATCCAGATATGCTGATCAATTTTTCATTCGTATTATATTAGCAGCATAATTTATGTGTTAAAAAATTATAATCTCACGACTGTATGCTGCAATAATGTTTTCGATCGTCGTTATATGAATCACCATTAAATACATTTTGAGGTTAAACACATTTACGTTTTTGGCCGATAAGTTCATATTTACACAGATTTGTGGGAATGCAGTTTACAAAACGGCTGAAAATATGCTTCTGGGCACCAAAATATGTGAATCCGCTCTACTCACTCGATATGTTTACAGTATACATTATTGTAAGAGCTACGTTTGCGAATTATGGAATTTTCCTAAAGAATGTTTGTTAATACGGGCATATTCTTTTGACCATATTATAATAGCATTATCTGATGTTACCATTTATCTCAAGAAATCTATAACAACATGTGAAGAACATGTATATTGTTTCAGAATTACAATATACAAGTAAACAAAACGCATGTATGAACCGCAACATTAGAATTATGGAGATCAACCTATCTACACAAACCCCTGTATCCGCTTAAAGTTTGTATATCTCTATATTTAGTAGTATTAAGTTACTTTTGTCAAATCTTGACAATTATCTTTAAAGATAAAGGTAGAGTATCGATAAATCAGCGTTGGGAGTATTGACATGAACTCTAGTATAATTGTTTTAAAAAAACGGCTATATAGCAATTGTATGAGTGTTTATGATGATGAGCTTTAGAATCGTTGTTGAACAAACCTCCATGCGGATTAAATCAATCTCGTCAGTTTGTCTGTTAACCACATTAATATCTTAATCTTTTTATTCTTTAATTCAATCACTGTATCGGATAGGATCAAATTTATATTTTCAACAAAGGGTTACTCTTTATTCAATTGGTGAAAGCTTAATCTTTTTCCATGCGCGAAATAATCAGGGTCGTGAAAATAAATATATCCCACGAAACAGCGGTCTTCGAGGCATTAAGCGTTCCCAAAGAAGGTTGTATCAAGGCTTCAAGAAACTGCAAACAGTGATTGAATTCTGGTTATCTTGATAAAAAAATTCCTTTTTATGCTCTGACGCAGTGTTATTTTTATAGAATAAATCGTTTTCAAACAAGTGGATATACTGAGTTACTGACTGCATGTTTTAAGCATACTTATATCTGTGATATTTTGAGAATGGTGTAAGTAATCAAGGGGAGTGTTCAAGTGTTTGAAACTAAGATATAAGACGAGAATTCGTCAGCCGTCGACATCAAGCAGACGTGCTTTGCAGATGCAAACGGCTCAACTGACGTCATCTTACACAACATAATGACGTCATACAAGCCGATTTCGTTTGATAGGGAGTACACTTTGGAACAGATCAACGTAAGTTTTGTCTGTTTGATTTTTCGATTATTTATTGTTGCCAGATGCTCTCTAAATCCAAGCACTTTCTATGTGATCTGAGCCGTAATAGGCTCTAAATATAGACTTAATGAGAGAGAAAAAAGCACGAACCCATTTTCTGATCTAGGATAAACCTATAGATCAGCGTATGTGATAGCAAATAGATTAAGTACTTTTTGGTATTTACTGCCAAGATTTCAGACACCGACGCTCTTATTTCTAGAAAGTGATTTCACACTTTATGCGTGTATCAACGATCCGCGTCATGCGAAAATGGCTATAACGACATATGCGGTCAGTGAATCTCTACACCAGCCTTCAAATCCGCGCATTGTCAGGTGCTACTCTCTCCACTTCAATGTTTATTATGTTTGAGTTCATTTTAAGAGTCGTATACATTTATATATCATACTCTCAAGAGAATAATAACTTACATATAATTTGTAATATCACTTGAGATGAGACAATTTCTTCATGATTCCATATTTGATATTCCTTTTGTAAAACCGTATAACATCGATTCAAACAGGAATCGAGCAATATGATTATCAAACGTGTATGACATATTCTGTCAATATGCCACTAAAATCAATCAATTTGTAATCGATACGCGGTAAAAGAATGGCCAGTGACTGCATTGAATGTCAACATCAATACATAATGACTTACTGCCAGAAGCATGTTCGTGACTTCTTCTTGTAAATATAATGTCGGGATTAAGTGCAAACCTGTCATTAAATCTCAAGCGAGTTACATGTATTGATAACACTAAGGATTGAAGCGTTCCTATTAAGATTCTATAGCCAATTTTGTGATAAAAATAAGATCGTTCTTCATCCTATATACCGTTTTAAAAGAAAGATAAAATAAATAATACTTGGGAAGTTTTGTATCACGAGGCTTGAAACAGACAGTTGCAGTTCGAAAAAAGTTATTTCCAGTTCAAGAAATCCATGAGAAAAAAGGGCATCTGTTGTGTCCTGAATACGTGTTTAAAAACCATCCTAGCCAATTGTTCAATGTTTTAAACTGAATTTATTGCAATTGTTTATTTAAAGAAGTTTATTAGAAGGATTATTAATTCTACATTCTAAACTAATGTTTAGATAAAATAATACCCAGTGTGTCAAAGAAGGTTCAACAAGTTTCGTATTAAGAATTTAATAGTTTTAACGATACTTTGTAACTACAACTCCTGGAGAAAAACGTTATCAAGGGTCTCCCGGTTACAAACACTCCTCATGATTTATCACAATGTCCTGACACATTCGATAATACTTACTTTGCTTCTTTAAACCCGCAGACGGCTCGCTAAGTAAGGCGAGCCAACGAGATCCAAAAGCCCTCGTATCAATGATGGTCGATAAACGGGGGTATGCCATTTAGAATTTGATTGTCTTAAAAGCGTAGGCCTGAAACAACGGTTTGGCCTAATCAATACATGGGCTTTGATTTAACCACCGTATACGACTTACCATGTTTTGAAATGATTGAATAATATGATCCAATATTGTGTGAACATAAATTGGGGATATATAGTTCTACCTTTAAACAATATCGTTTAAAAAAGCTCGTAAATTGACAAAGACGTATATTACATTACCATTATTGGGCATTGTCGTTGGAGTGCAAATACAATGTATTGATTATTATATCGCGCCGTATTGAATAGTTTTACTAAATATTAATAAGCTCAAATTAGTATTTATCGAGTCTGCTGATTTCACATGATAAAAGGACTGCGCACTATGGGATTGCTAAATTGAGCGAGGATGCGTGTTAGTGTTGGACATACCGAGCACGTCGATCTCGTGCTGCCGTGCCTATCGCTCTCGGAATATACTCGCATATACCAGGTAGCGGATACGAACTGTTCATGAGCCTCGCTATGGGAAAACAGGGCTTAATGCATGTGCGTAAAGTGTCGTCCCAGATTAGCCTGTGCGGATCACGGACGACTTTTAACTGCTTTTGTAAAAAAAAGTTCGTTCAAAGGAACTCTTTCCTAAACGAAAATCAGTAAAGGCGGAAAGTTTCGCCCTTGGTTAGCCTGTGCTGACTTCGAACTGCACATGCGTATCTGGGATAACATTTTACCCACATGCATTAAGCCCTTTTTTCCGGAACGAGGCTCGCATATACGATGTTTTTTTCCTCTTGGTCATTTTATGGTTGCTATTATGTTAACACAACTTTTGTTAAGACGTGTTTTCCGTGGTGTATTTTTTTTAATCATATGTTACTTTTTCTACTACTTCTTTTAATTGTACACTATGTTTATTACTATACTAAAGACTCTTTTTTCTGCTACTTCAACCACAAGTAATGATTCTGCAGCTTAGTATTGTAATACAAGAATAACAATAATGCAATCATCTACTCTTTACATGAGATGCGCTCTGGAAAAACCGGGCTTAATGCATGTGCATGAAGTGTCGTCCGGGATCCGCCTGTGAAGTCATAGACTGCTTTGTCGTCCGGGATCCGCCTGTGAAGTCATAGACTGCTTTGTCGTCCGGGATCCGCCTGTGAAGTCATAGACTGCTTTTCCATTTAGAAGAGACTTCATTTAAACGAAATTTCTATAAAAGTGGAAAGTGTCGTCAACCATAAGCCTGTGTGGAATGCACAGATTAATCTTGGATGACACTTTTCGCACATGCATTGAATCCGGTTTTCCCAGAGCTCGGCTCCAATGCTGTCATTCTATTGCACAAAGGTGTAATATAACGATGACTACATCTTTTACCACTGTCGATATACAATTATTTCAACTATCACTACAATATTCAGTGCGTTTGCTTCTCATGCTATACTACTGCTACTATTTCTTCTTTGAAACTTCTTTTACAACTCCTTTTACACCTCCTCATACAATTACTAATACATGTAATGCTGCCTAAAGATTAAATGGAATATTTAAAGTGACCAATTTGGCCAAAGCTAATGGTCTTTGGGATGAAAATTAATAAATATGGGCCGTGCTCTGTGAAAAAGGGGTTTCATGCATGTGCGTAAAGTATCGTCCCAGATTAGCATGTGCAGTCCGCACAGGCTGATCGGGACGATACTTTCCGCTTTAATGATATTTTTCGTTTCAAGAAAGTATCTTTTTAGCAAAAATCCAGTTTAGGCGGAAAGTGCTTCCCCTTATTAGTCAATGTGGACTGCACAGGCTAATCTGTGACGACACTTTACGCACATACATAAAACCTCTTTTTCACAGAGCATCACCCATATATTTAATAATTAGACTAATTCTTAGACTTATTTAACGGTTAAATGATGGCTGCGAAGAAACAGAAATAGGATCATTTCACAAAATGTATGCTTCTTACACGTACATGTACATGCAAATAAACACTTCTTTTGGCACCGTTTTGATCATCAGACTGAACATTAAGTCAATAATGAATCGATGTGCCAAGTTTAATGAAATACTGATTCCAGTCGCCCGTGTATAATATAGTACGATGATAATGGGTTGGACATTCGTTATATATATACATGTTTAGAAATTCACATAACTATAATCGCACGTTGTTTTCGCGCACGTTTCAATTACAAGAACAGCAAGTGTGTGTATTTATCAATTTTAATTTTGAAAAACAAACATTGTCCATAACATTACATGTATAGTAAAAGAAGACAACAAAACTAACGGATATGTATAAACTAAACGCATGTCCATTGTGTTTCGGTGCGATACTGCAAACAGCGGGAGCACATCACTAAAGGCAGGCATTTCACGGTGGTCTCCCCCATTTTGCTAAATATTTACATTGTTATGGAAATTACTGCGCAAAAGTCGGTGAAAATTAAGATATTTAATTTCCTCTGACGTTTTAGTATCAGACATCTACTGTATGTTTCAATACATAATGGCTATGCAGAGAAAGGTATATTAAATTCTTGTGTTTTACTAATTACGGCGTATTAAAGTATGTTACGATTTTAATTTGTCATTACAAACTAAAATGACGTTTCAACAAAATAGAAACTGTATATATATATATATATATATATATATATATATATATATATATATATATATATATATATATATATATATAGGGATTTCTAGTATATTTATTTCTAAATTTAGAGTATTTTTTACAGAAATTCCTTTAAGCAAACAGCATCATGCGGCGTCTCATCAGGGTCTACGCTGTTTGCCAAGGCCTTTTTTCTAGACGTTAGGCATAAATGGGTTAATTGTGTGAAATATTAAACCATATATTGCGTTCTTTGCAGTGGAAGCGCTCCATGACTGAGATCGACCTGAAGCGGCGGCGTGCGGACATGCGCGAGAGGGACCGGATGCAGATAAAAATCATAACGAAACTTGACAGCCCAACCCTGGGCTTCGAAGTCGAGAACTTCCGGTTGTTCAACAGGCTTAGGAAGACGGAAACTGCCATACACAACACGATACCTACTTTAGATAGTAAGCAAAGCATTTTTACCCAAATATTACAGACATTTTTGAGCCGCGTCGTGGGAAAACCGGGCTTAACGCATGTACATACAGTTTCATCTAAGATTAGCCCATGTAATCCGTATCAGGTATGAAATTTCACATTTTTATGTGGTTGTTTTTGTTTTGTTAAAAAAAGCCTCATTAAAACGAAACTCCGGTTTAAGTTGCTGATTAGCCTGTGCGGGCCGCACAAGCTCATCTGGAATGACACTTAACGCATATGATTAAGTTCAGTTATCTCTGGACGAAGCTCATTTTGTTCTTGCGATGTTATACCTTTTGAAATCGTTGCTCGTTTTACCAAATCGAAATCTTCTGTCGTCGGCTCAAGATTTGTGGGATGACTGAGGTTATGGCATTTTTGTTCTCAGGTCGTCGTTATCCGTCATCAACAGATAGTACACGAATAATTAGACAAAAAGACCACTCTACACGTGTTTTTTTCAAAACATAATTTTCATCAGTGTGTTGTTTCCTTATATGTGTACATTAATTTAACAGATATTGAGAAACGTCAAGTCCTGTGTCACTATGTATTGCTGATATTTACGCCCGGTATCACATCTATATCATGGCAAAAAACGAATACCTATATTTCTTTTCAAGAGTAAATGTAAATATCGCTATATTAGATTGTTTGATGTCATGCCGAAAAGACGCGGATAATACAAGTAATTGACTATCAGATTATATATAATTTCTAAAATATGTTCAAAAACAAAAAGCTGATTTCTCTCTAGCTCGACTGGTAAACAAATTGTATGACCATTTACGGACAACATCTATCTTTTCTCTTCTGTTTCCTCCCTAGCCGTGAACGCTGAGAAGGACTACATCACGTTCGAGCGCCTCCGGAAGTCGCAGCCCCACGCCGTCACCTACACCAGTTTCTACAACACCATCCAGGGAGAGGCGCGCAAACCGCGGACGCCCAAAACACCGTCCGCAATTGCTTACTCCGGTATCGAGCTTAGCCCGTCATCCGCGCGATCACGCGGCACGTTACGTCGCTCGTCCCAGTCTCTTTCTGAGTCGCCTGCAAGTCGGCTGTTTGCCATGGACACGGGCGGCAGACAGTTTAACGGTGCATACAAAATGTCCCAGTCAACACCGATAGACGCTCAGACGCCAAGTGCATACAAAATGTCTCAGTCAACACCTATAGACGTTAGGACGCCATTCTCTTGATACTTTTGCTAAGTTGTAGCGAAAACGTGTGTTATAAAGTGTTTATATGTAGCCTCGCTCTTGGATAACCGAGCTTAATGTTTGTGCGTATATCGTCCACACAGTGCGTGCATTATGCCTGTTTTCCCAGAGCGAGGCTCATATGTGTTAGATATGTGCTTTTATGTGTACGAGCTTATGTGCTATGGATTACATGTTATTGTTATTATATACCAATATGTTTTTGTAATATTAGAATTTTTTAAGTTAATCAAAGGTCAATACTTTATTAATAAACATGATAAACTATTTTATTAAACAGATGATAAAACATAAATTAAAATCACATGATAGTTGATTTCTGAAGATGGAAAACATAATGTCACCTAGGCGAACAATGCATTCGGTATAGAGTGAAAAAATCAAGTAAAGCGATCGATTGGGAACAAATATAAATGAGCCGTGCTCTGAGAAAAGGGGTTTAATGCATGTGCGTAAAATGTCGTCCGAGATTAGCCTGTGAAGTCAGCACATGCTAATCAGGGACGACACTTGCCGCTTTTATGATATTTTCTGTTTAAAGAAAGTCTCTTCTTAGCAAAAATCCAGGTTAAGCGGAATGTGTCGTTCCTGATTAGCCTGTGCGAACTACACAGGTTAATTTGGGACGACACTTAACGCACATGCATTATACCCCCTTTTCACATGGCGAGGCTCAAATGCGACTGTATAGTAAACAAATTTAGCCAACTCGATTGAGATTTTATCATTTCGTTATTAGTTGTTCGTTTGCGAACATCTGATGTTAGTAAAAAAAAAAAATCAGTTTGATCTTAACTACGATTAACCTGATTACTGCCTCATCTGCCGCATCCGCGCGAGAAAGAGTTGTATAATATATGCAAGAGGTTTGAGGTCTTCGACTATATTCATTCACAAATAAAACGGAGCGTATATAGAAAACAATCAATAAACAATGTTTGTATTATACGTGTCGCGGAAGAGAATGTTTATGAATGATGAAAATAGTCCATAACCTGCTAAGTCTTACTGACGTAGTAATTTTGCTCAGCACAGGTCATTCATAATCTGAGGCTATTAATAGATGCGGGAAAATAAAACTTCTGCTGATAAACAATTATAGTGGGATGTTGCGTAACATCGTTCATAGTGCATGCTACTACAGCGGGGTTAAATTTGATATGTCTGGGAAACGTTCTTTTGTTATGCCTCGGTCACACTGTCACGAATCAGAGCTACGAACGAGCTACGAAATACTTTTCGGCACAGTTCGTAGCTATCCTTACTGGACCGTGGCTCTCCGTACTTGATCCGTGATCAGTCGTAGTAGTTTTTGGATGTCCGTAGCGACTCTTAGCAAATTTTAAACATGTTCAAAAAATTGCTACGAATTTATCGATCGTAGCGTATCCGTAGGAGTCCGTACTAAACCGTACTAATCCGTACTAGTTCGTAACGACAACCGTAGTCGTCCGTACCTTTATGAAGACCAATTTTTTTAAGGACTTCTACGAATTGATACGAAGAACTACGAAGCGGTACGGTTACGCTACGTATAAGCTACGAGTATTCCACGGATATACCACGGAAAGCCACGGTTCTAGTACGTTGTACTACGGATAGGCAGGAATTTGCACGATCTTGTACGATGTACTACATTTCAGCACGAAAAAGTACGGACATGTACGGTCCACTACAATAAATTGCTACTGAAATACATCATTGAAATTATAAAGCAACCGTACTTGCATTTGTTGAGTTCACAATCATCAACCGCCAGCAAATTGCGTTTGAGATAAATTTGTTACACTTGGATATTGATATGGCACAAACACAGGTGGTTAGCGTGTGGCTATGATATTTATTAGTGATACCATCATTTTAAATGATACATAATCATCTTATAACAAACAAATGATGTTTTCACTAATTAATATCATAGCCACACGCTCACCACCTGTGGCACAAAATGCAGAGGCTTTTGTCGAGCTGCTTGACGATATGCACAGAGGTAATAATGATTCAATATCGTATAACTAGTTAGCTTTGTTCTAAAGGTTACGTATTTTGCAAATATTATAATTTGAACTTACTAGTAATACTTTTTTTTATTTGCAGGTAAGTGTCTGCCTCATATGCCGTTTGAATCTTGCTCTTACTTTTACGCGATTTATTAATTGTTAAAAATAGCCGACATTATAAAATACAAAATTAATCATACTTTCCTAAGCACAATCTTTATTTGTACATCAATAATTACATACTTTATCAGGTCAGAGAAGAAAAAGTAGGTGGTGGATAAGAGACTTGCTTTAAAGACGACCCGGCTTTAGGATGGAGGAGGTAGACTCTTCCCCAGACACGGCTGATTCCATTATTTCTGTTACGCGCTGTTGTTGCCACTGGAATGTTCTCTTTTTGGGAGGCATTATGTGTATGACAATGCAAGAGGCTGTTAGCGCAATGTTCATCCGTAGTTCGTTCCTACCTGTCCGTACCAGTCCGTCGCAATTCCCACTTCTTCGTAGCGGACCGTTTTAGTTCGTACTTACCCGTACTAGACCGTAGCGGATCCGTAGTTATATCGTAATGATTCGCGTAGCATCGTACTTTATCGTACCAGACCGTAGCGGATTCGTAGTTTGATCGTACCGATTCGTGGCGTTCCGTACTAGTAGCAGTACCGAGTACGGCGAACATTTGTGGTTGGATAATTAAACGATTTTCCTCTTATCGTGACACTATACTATTCGCTAGTGTTTGTTTTCTCATCTTAAAAGCAAAACTGTGTTTATCGATAGTCAATTTAATATTCCCCGGACGATTTAGTGAACGAGTACTGACCCTGAAATTCTGCGAGATGGATTTTAACGCGTAGTTGTAACTGGGTCACAATTTGTGTCGTTTGAACATACAGAGAGTAGTTCGGAATTCCTTACAATGAACAGTGCTGCATCCTTTGCGCTGAGCACAGACACAGTAATGTAGCCAAAGTTCAGAGGGTTTTTATCTCGAATTAGCCTATGAAATATTCGAATATATTCATGTGGGTCTGTTGCGTTATGTAAAAGTCATTTAAAATGAAAAGCTGGGTAAAACAGCTACGCCGAAAAAGCGCATTAGTGCTCTATACCCATGTTTAGGTCAGAGTAATTGACACCGTGTGAACTGCTAGGGTAACAAGTAATGCATAAACAACAAAGTACGGGTCAACAAGGCTGTCTTTATGACGACCTAATTCGTGAGTAAAAAGCATTGCCCGCAGATTTATTTTTCATCAATTATCTGAATGTATATTTTGGATTTGTATATGGTGTCAACAATCATAAGTTTTATACAGGGAATTTCAATCATGATATTATTTTCTTAGTGAGATAGGTATTCGATATTAAAACAATATTCATTTAATATGATGGTGATTACAAATTGTCTTTATATTCAGTTCTCATTAGCATTTTCATCATACTTTCTTTGCTATCAGAACGTTAAAAAAAGGGAATGTTTTTTTCTCTATAAAATAAATAGGATGATAAAAAGTGCACACACATATCGACCCGTGCGTTAAGACACACTCTTTATAAATTTGACTGGCTTGTGTTCATTTTAAACTTGCGATTTATTAAAAAAAAATGAGTTACGTCTTAAATAATGAAATAGCGAACAAATTCAGTACCTTCAGCGCTTTGATTGTTATACGTTTTAATTGCACACATATATCTACGTTAACTTCATACACAAGATATGGAACAAACAAAACTGCAATAGCTGATAAGAAGGCCAGGCGGCCTCAAATAGCTTATCTGAATAATTCGTCAATTTAATGTGGTTTGAATGACGATTTTAAGGTGAATTTGAACATAAAGTCCATATATATGAACCATAAGCTTACTTTGGTGTGACCAGAATTGTCCCCAAGGACATGGTTTGAACAAATTCTATAGGAATCATATAAGAGGATACAATTTCATACCTAATATCACAGCTTCGAACCATGCAGTTTCAGAGAATTGTTAAGTTTCCAAAGGCAAATGTTTTGAACAAACTATGCTTGAACTAACTATGTTTGAACTTACTAAGCACATGATCATAATTTGAAAAGTACAGCTCTGGTTTCAGAGGAGATCTTTGAGTTTTCACTTTTAAATATAATCGAGTCACTCAAAATGGCAATATCCCTGACGTGTCGTAATCATTTAGCATTGAGGAGTAAATTTGTCAAATGTTAACGCAAGACAGATCACAAGGCGATCAAAACAGCTCACTATGACCACACATGACTAAGTTGTTATAAAATATACGCGCTATCATTCCGTGCCATCCGGTGTAAGTTCGTCATTACGTACTTTCACTTTATTTATCATTGGGCAAAAACACTTGCTTAATCCTTTTTCGTTCCTGACACCCAGTATCCGCCATCATTTAAAAAAGTTTTCATTTTGTAACCATCAATTTAAATAACAACTATTACGGACAAACACGTTTACCACGAAAATTAACTTAAACAAGACACACTTTAGTGGACTACTTTGAGAACGACAGCCGGAGGCGGACCATTTCGCGAAGTGATTCGATGCGGTCGAAGTTCTTGTAGTTCCTCAGGTCGACGTCTGCGTCTCGCTGCAGACGAGCAATACGACGCAGGTGCTCCTTGTATCTCGTCTGCAGCTCACTGAAATAGAATGAACCACTGGACGATGCGTTAAATACTCATAGTGATCCTTATACAATTGTTGATTGTAGAAACAACTTTTTTAAGGTTTTATGGTTGTTGGTGATGTTCTTTGTTTTCATTTGTTATTTGTTTGTGTGTGTGTGTTGTGTATGTATTTTTCGAGGGGTGGGGCAATTTTGCGACATTTTGGAATTTAAAAGACTCCATTCATTACACTTTCAAATAAATCGTTGTGACCGAAACCAGATAAAGAGATCATTTGGTTTGTTTTGGTTTGGCTACAAAAATAAGAATTTGCAAATCAGATTTTTTAGAGAAATGACAAAAATATAATATCATTTGTTTGCACTGACATCGCTGAAAATAGGGTAGGTAGACCCATTCTTTTTTTCGCTAACTTTTTATATTACAGAAATCATCCAAATCCTTATTAACATAACTTTTGCTTCCCATTTATTGCTTATTAGCAAAAATATAATCATTAATCATATTTTATTATGCGAACAAAATCGGATGCCGAAGAAAAAAACTTAGATAACTCATCGATAAATGCAAAAAAAGGTAAAGTTCAGCACAAAATGTTAGGGTGGGCATGGCAAGAACTGACTCTTTTTTAGCCTTAATGGGAAAACAGGACTTAATGCATCTGCGTAAAGTTTCATCCTAAATTAGCATGTTCATTCCGCATATGCTACCGTAATCAGGGACGGCACCATCCGCTTGAATGGGTGTTATCAGGGACGACACCATCCCTTTTTAATGGATGTTATCAGGGACGACACCATCCTCTTTAATGGATGTTATCAGGGACGACACCATCCGCTTCAACGGATGTTATCAGGGAAGACACCATCCGCTTTAATGGATGTTATCAGGGACGAAACCATCCGCTTTAACGGATGTTATCAGAGACGACACCATCCGCTTTAATGGATGTTATCAGGGAAGACACCATCCGCTTTAATGAATGTTGTCAGGAACGATACCACCCGCTGATTGGATCTTATCAGGAACGCTTTAATGGATGTTATTGTAATCAGGGACAACACAATCGGCTTTAATGGATGTTATTGTTTAAAAAAGTTTCTTCACAACGAAACTGCAGTCTAATCGGAAAGTGTCGCCGTTGATTAGTTAGTGCGGAATGCACAGGCCAATCAGAGACGACACTTTGAACACATGCATTAAGCCCTCTTTTCCCAGAGCGAGGCTCATCTGAATATGGTATAAGATCTATATTTCATTTTGCTGTGTTTGCCATCTGGATATCTTTTTTATGATAATTGTTTATGGGTGGTAAAGGCATATTTTGGTTCTTTATATGCATGTATATCAGCATGTTCAAATTGCGATGTCAACGATAACCCTGTTTTTCGAATAATCAAGTGTGAATTGTTTTATTTAGTATAATATCTTTAACGCTGCAAAATTAATATACAAATTCAAACGTTCATGTTTAATTTACTTGACAGGACTTGGTAAAAAGTAAGATAACCGAACACATCAATGTGATTGTGATTGAAACATGTATTAACTCCCTTTATTCAAACAATACCTAAGACAATGAGCATCGTTCTAGAAAAAAATGGCCTTAATGCATGTGCGTAGCGTGTCGTCCCAGATTATCATGTGCTGTCCGCACAGGCTAAACAGGGATGACTCTTTCCGCTGTTCTGGTATTTTTCGAAAGGGAGTCTATTATTACTTTCTTAGTGAAAATCCATTTTAGGCGGTGAGTGTCGTCCCTGTTTAGCCTGTGCGAGCTGCACAGTCTTATCTGGTATTACACTTTACTTACATGCATACAGCCCATTTTCCACAGAACAGTGCTCAACTTAACTTACGAGAAGTCGACCTGACCGTCCCTGTTAATGTCCAGTTTGTTCATCAGAATGTCCATGGACCTTTGGCTCAGCGGAATGTCAATCTCCTGAAATGTGTTGAGCCTTTGAGCTATTTATATATATATCGCCAAGAACGTTTGGTGGGTAGTCTTCAGACTGTTGGCAGTATGCGTGGTATTTTTGCGGGCTGAAAAATGACCGGATGTTTGCAAACTCACGCCGATGTTACTTTTTTTCTGATTTGCTAATCGTTTATGTAGGCGTCTGTTTTCATTTGTAGACAATAGTTCCATAGAGATCTGTCCGTTGTTTATTTATTAGAAAGATGGCATAAATAGTTGTACTAAGTATTTAATGCACTTATTTAAGGTTCATGTAGAGGCTTCATTTTGACAAATGTGGGACCCCTAGCATTGAACTCAACTTTGCCTAAAGGAAGAGTGCCACATTGAAAATGTATACATATATGCTTGAAAGGATGTTTTTCCTTCAAACTGCTACCAATTTTGTACATAAACGTTTCATAACATCCACAAAATCAATCAAAATACAAAGCGATTTTAACACTAAAATATACATTATGTTCAAAAATCTGAATCATGTTTATTCCACGTATTTCGGTGGAAAATTATATAACTAGTGAATAATATCGACATTGACGAGGGCAATTTACGCTTAAATAGTAAAAAAAGTTTACATATCTAGAAATATCAAAACTCGAACACATGACAATTCATCACCATGGGGGCAGCCATTTTTAAATTAATAAAATAGAAAGAAACATGCTAAAAACTCACTCATCGCCTAATTGACATTCCAAACGGTTGACGATGACAAATGCATTGGATTGTTATCTTTCCTTTGATGTTTGCAAACTGCACGATCAGACCTCATAAACACTCAAAAGAATAACTATGTAAGAAGCATTTCACCAATGCTTACAATCGTTGTCGAATCACTGTACTTTTATTATTGCGCATAAAATAGTACGCTTACAGACTGACAGAAAGATCGATACGTAACTCCGTTCAATTCATCACGGTATACTATTCTGCAGATAATACATAATAATACATCGCTTTAACAATCTAAAAGTAGAAATAATTCTTTTAAACGGAGTTTTTAATAACGAAAGTGAAAACAACGGAAGTTGGATGGATATTCTGTGAGATGCACTTCGGCTCAAGAAAAACAAAACAAATAAACTAAAAAAGACGTGTGGGGGACAATTTTCAGCTGGAAAATATTCGAAATAGGGTGAGTGATGCTATCTCTACGTGGTCATTTCTGTTATTTAGAGCGATCTCTTGCTGATTAATGTTAATAGTTGTTTTACTAGTTGCCGCCCAACTGTCAAAATAAGTACATGTGTTTTCTCAGGTATGTGTATACACATACCCGGTTTTCTCACCACTGCACGTGGTTTCAACCGATTTGTTTTGCACGTTTTTCTACGGATCACAGCGATGGCCACGCTTTCAAAATGGGTAGAAGAAATCGAAATATAAAATCAATAGTTTTGCCAATTTCTTTATTCCTTTACAATTGTATATGTCGTCTGCAATCTATTTCAATTTGAGATGGTTTAAAATTTGCAATTTGGTTGAGAGGTAAATAACAAAATTGTTAAGCCTTTGAAATAGAATTGTGACTCTTATTATCCACCATACCTGGTTTTTTTTAAAGTAGTTACGTTTTAGTTATTTTTAGAACTTTTTTTAGGATATTTATCCAAAAAAGGCAGTTGAATAAAAACTCATTTGTTGTTTTATGACAATCATTTTCTGTGAAATGTTGCTAACTTGACCTTGTATATGTATATAGCTTTGTATTTATTCAGCTTAAGGTAGTGCATATCCTTCCTAACTTTAGATTGAGATTTTGTAAATTAGTGTAAAAATGCATTGGTTTTAAACCAAAATATGAATACAGCACACAAATATTGAATGTCAAAAATGTGTTTATGTTATTCTATCCGTCTTTAGCTTTAAAATGATATATAGTTTGACCATATTGTACCACATTCAATGAAGAAAAACCAAAGCGAAGTTTTAATGAAATTTATCCCCCCCCCCCCCCCCCCCATGAACCTAAAATTGACAAAATTATCTATTCAAATAGTCGGTAAGTATTTGAAATTCATTAAAGCGAAAAATTCGCGGATGCCGACAGCATGGGGCGCTAACGTAGACGATATAGATAACGTTCAGTGTAAGTGTTATGTTTTGCGACCTTAATAGAAAGTCTGTGTGGCGCATTGGTAGCGCATTCGCTTCTTCTCTCAGAGGCCACGGATTCGAATCCACGCACAGAATTTTTTTTACTATTAAAATTCGTTAAGACTATTAAAAGAACAATAACAACGAAATCTGCCTATCTGTTGAAATGAAAATAAAGCGACCGTAACAGTATAAAGAGAAGTAACAAACAAAACAAGCAAAACAAAGATATAACTTTGACCATAACTTGCAAATATTTCAAGACAGTTTTCTGAACCGTTTTAATTTACGCGGGAATATTAACGGTGTGACGAAAATAAAATATCACGATTTGATAGTGAAATGCTGAAAAATATTGCATTTTAAAACATTAACATGAAAGTTTAATTTAACTGGTATCTCCCTATAGACCAAAGGCAACCAATAAAAACAGAGACTTTCTAGTTAATTACAAAATCCACGACCATTCCCACCTCTAATCCCCTGTGAAGTTCCTCTCTCGACAATGTTTCACTGTTATCCTTGTCCAGGTTTTTCAGCAGGTCTATCAGACGTAGATTCTTCGTCTTCACGCACTCGAACAGGATGGTTAGCGGGTCATCCGTGTCCAGTATGACGGCCATGTGACCCTTACGAAGCTCGTCGTGACGTAGCGTAATACCGTGCTTGACGTTCAGCGTTCGGCGTTGCTTGACGTTTCCGAGCAGCGTTAGAAAGTCGGTGTCCACGGTTACATCCTGGATTTTATGACAAAGAGGATTGAAGTTATTGTCAACAGAAACATAAGTTTAACGGCATTTAATTTTTATTTTGAGTTCTTGCACATGTTGCCAAAACTTAACAAAAAAGTACATTAACACTGTGTCTACATGTGCCAATTGTAAAGGTAAACATGTTATGTTTGGTGTAATTTCTAATTTTGTAATTCGGTTCACATGATATATATAATGATGAATAATTCACGGAAATGAGACATTTGATCGTTATTGTAGCGTTGTAAAAATTACAATAAACACTTTAAATCATGGAAAATGGATGCCAGATAGTATTTTTCTCGAACGAATTATTCAACACTGATCTTTCAAACGGTTTATATACCAAAAGCTTAAATTCGTGTAAATATTAATTTGTTACTATCGTTGTCGCTGAAACTTTATTAGTTTTGTTTAAGACATAAATAAAACAGTGGAACCACGCAAAACATGCAGCATCCTCTTACCAACACTTAAACAAAATTCATTAAATATAAACGAAAATCATTATATATAACCTGCGTTCTGCTAAAACGGGGCTAAATGATTTTCGCGTAGAGCAGACATCCTTTAAACGAAGAATACCGTCAATGAGTTGTCTCTGATTAGCATTCACATGGGACGACACTTTACGTACTGGTATATGCATTAAGCACCGGTTTCCCAGTACGCAGCTCGATTAGAACTAGATGAAACGGAACGCTGACTCACCGTGAGGTCGAGGTTACGGAGGGCCTCGCAATGCCCATCCCCCACCGCCCGCAATATGGACACGGCCGCATCCGTGGTGAGCGGATTGCAACCAACCTGAAAACATTCAACACGCCTCTCTGTAATCCTCGGTAACCCATCGTTGATTCACAGCTTATACTTAATAATAATGATGAGCCTCGTTCAGGAAACACTGGGCTTAAAGCATAAGTGTCATCTCAGACTAGTATGTTAAGTCCGCACAGGCTTATCTTGGACGACACTTTCCGCCGTTAAGGAAATTTTCGTTTAATAGAGCTTTATTCTAAACGAAAATCCAGTTTAGGCGTAAAGTGCCTTTCCTGAATATTCTGTGAGGACTTAACGCTCATACATTAAGCCCAGTTTTACAAGAACGATAAACATACAGTATCAATAAATAACATACTTTGGTATTCGACGATGGGATTTTGACTCCTGCTTCGGATTGTAACCCAAACTGCAAATCTTTACTTGAATAAACAATTGACAACTTGAAATAACTTTCTATAAAAATAATTTCTCGTTAAGCCCTATATCACTGTCGGAATAGAGCATCTCACACTATTTTTCATAAACACTGACACCGAATTCAAAATGAATTGTAGGGCGCGAAATATTTAGTTACAGAAAATGCCGAATATTTCCTTTATTTATTTTTTATTTAACAAGTTTTTGTTTCGATTAATGTGCGAGTAAAAGTATAAACGTTTCTGAAAGAAAATGATTGCATTTTTTATTGTTAACAAAAATGTTTTTGCACATTGGACCCATTTTTTGTTAGCTGCAATTCAATAAACGTGTTTACATAAATTGCTGAGCTAAAAAAATAGTAGTACTAATGAGGTGTGCATACCTTCAAAGTTTCAATGTGTTTGTTTTTTCTCAAGCCCCTCATCACAAGTTTGAAGGCATCGAAGTTGATCCTATTAGAGGAAAGGTCAAGGTCGGTCAAGGCCTGGTTGACCTTGAGGGCCTTGCCGAGCTCGTGACATCCCTCCAGCCCAAGACCGTTCCAGCTGAGGTTCAACGTGTCAAGGCCGGTGTTAGCCTGTGACGACAAGACCATTCAGCATCATTGGCTTAATGCATGTACGTAAAATGTCGTCTGATTGGCCTGTGAAGTCCGCACAGTCTAAGCTTGGACGACAATTCCTGCCCTATGGGATTTTCGTTACGGAGGGACTTCATTTAAACGAAAAATACAATTTTTCAGCGGAAAGTGTCGTCCCTGATAAGCCTGTGCGATTTTTTTTCACAGGCTTACCAGGGACGACACTTTACGAACATGCATGAATGCCCTTTTTCAGACAGCAATTTGTCGAAACAACTGAATTATGAAGCGAACAGGTTAAATGCATTTCTTGTTCATGAGAATGAAACACATTCGAAAGATTCCGAAGAAAAGCATGAAATCTTTCTTGGTGCACGACATTGTCGAAATATTGTTTCGTTATGTAAATGTGCACGCGGCATTTAATTCATAACTCGGGTCCTTAAAATTTGCAAGAGATAATATTCTGTGCCAAATCTTTGTTATACAGGTACAACACAGTTTAGTCAGTAAGACTATCGCTTGTTATAAATAATTTATTATTTAAATAATATATGCCATATACAGATGTACCTTGTATGCAGAATTATATTTTTTAAATTACTAGTATCAAACAAAAATGGATATGCAAAAAATGAAATATCACGTCAACCGAATATTTGTCTAAAGCCCACATAACAACCACCCGGTAATCGTATCGGTAACAACTCCCATGCTACATTTTATTTGTCAATCGGCATAAGTCTGCATGTACATTTGCATAAACTGGATAATTTCAATTACGTTTATGAAATTATTTGCTTTCGCACCTAATTATAACTATTTATTTTATGCTTTCCGGTGGTTTATAGAGAAATATCAGTGGGTAAAAACTGATTTTCAAACAGTGAAAATTAACAGTAAAAACTACCGATAATTTTAATTGTTTACTGTGAAATTACGTCATTTTTTACGAAATGACGCCATTATCCCAACGAAATTCATTAGTTAAAGCGGATATATACGATTTTTATATGTGCTGAATTGTAAAATATTGATACAAATATGTTATAATAACACACAATATGCAAGAAAAATGATACATTTAAGACGAATTTCATAAAATACAGCAAATACAAATTAGCGCCCCGAGCCGGTTGTGACGAAGATAATTCGTAATTATTTTCCTACAATAACCGATGCATTCGTCTTTTTAGTAAGTGTTCGTGTGTCGTATGAATCGATATCGCTGCAGGAATTTCAAATGAACCGTTAAACTAAATTTAGATTCACATTGTACATGCATGATATACATGCTGGCGAATTCGGCTGTACAGCCTTTTTCGATTTCAGAATTAAATATCTGGCTTATTTAGCATTTTTCGACACATGTTCTTCTTTACTTTTATTTTAGTTTATATTGAAATATATGTATAACAAGTTTTTTACACATTTTATATTTATTAACAAATATTTGACAAGATCGTATATACCCGCTTTAAAGTGTTTAAAGCGGGTATATACGATCTTGTCAAATATTTGTTAATAAATATAAAATGTGTAAAAAACTTGTTATACATATATTTCAATATAAACTAAAATAAAAGTAAAGAAGAACATGTGTCGAAAAATGCTAAATAAGCCAGATATTTAATTCTGAAATCGAAAAAGGCTGTACAGCCGAATTCGCCAGCATGTATATCATGCATGTACAATGTGAATCTAAATTTAGTTTAACGGTTCATTTGAAATTCCTGCAGCGATATCGATTCATACGACACACGAACACTTACTAAAAAGACGAATGCATCGGTTATTGTAGGAAAATAATTACGAATTATCTTCGTCACAACCGGCTCGGGGCGCTAATTTGTATTTGCTGTATTTTATGAAATTCGTCTTAAATGTATCATTTTTCTTGCATATTGTGTGTTATTATAACATATTTGTATCAATATTTTACAATTCAGCACATATAAAA
Source organism: Dreissena polymorpha (assembly GCF_020536995.1). Classification (NCBI taxonomy): domain Eukaryota; kingdom Metazoa; phylum Mollusca; class Bivalvia; order Myida; family Dreissenidae; genus Dreissena; species Dreissena polymorpha. The sequence goes on from NC_068358.1 coordinate 104,869,875, forward strand.
ATCGTATATACCCGCTTTAACAATGTATATAAACGGTGAAAAAAGCATAAAATAAAAAGAAAATTTGTTGGATTCGGTGGAATATCGATTTTTATTCACTCGTGATCATAGAAAAAAATATATTTTCTATGCTCACTCGTGAATTAAAATCGATAATTCACCGAATATACAAATATCCCCTATATAATTATTGACGTGTGATTTTGACACGTTCAATTATTGAACATTATAATGTCTCCTGTAGAAACGTTGAAAGTTTTGAAATAAACAGCATCCTTTGCGCCGTACCTCGAGTCCACAGCAGAAGTCGATGGCGCTGCGTTGCCGGAAGTGGTTCCAGCTGACGTCCAAGAAACGCAGTGTGGTGTTCTCACCTGCAGGAAATACACGTAGACGGTAATGGATGTATTATATGGCGTCCTTCAAGGAAAAGAAGTGGTGGCTTTCTGCGACCATGCTTGCAGTTTGAATTCGTAGTAATTGTATACGCATTCAACACAACACTTATTTAACAAAAACTTAATATTAGTGGGAAATCGTATAAGATTGTAATATATTTAAGTTTAATTGTTAAATATCAGCCAATATTCAACCAGTTGGGAGTCCGGATAAAAAGTAATAAAGAACGTCAACGCGAGTTACTTCATAGCAACACATCGAAACGACCTTAAGAATATATAACGATGCTGCGATACTTTTGTCGCAATTAATGATGTACATATATATCAACGATTTCTTTAACTCGATATGTATAAACCAAAGTTTTACCTAGCGCTGTTTTGAACATTTCACCAGCCTTCTCTCCCAGCGAGTTTTTCCCAATATGGAATGCCTTCAGGACTGTGTTCTCCTGCAAACCAGATTGTGAAATGCACTGTTGTTAATTTAATTACACCGGTGTTCTCGTGGTCATAACAGCCAAATATTAAACAGTTAAGCAGTTTACATGCACGTCTATAGCTAATTGACCATGTAACAACGAGTTGTGTGATATCTATCAGGAAAAACAGGGCTTAATGCATGTGCGTTATGTGTTGTCTCTTATGAGCTTGTGCAGTCCGCATTTTGTTTGCTTTAAATGTATTTTCCGTTTAAAGGAAGTCTTTTCTAAGAAAAATTCTAGTTTTGGCGGAAAGTGTCGCCCCTGCTGAGCATGTGCAGACTGAACACATGCATTTAACCCCATTATCCCAGTGCAAGGCTCACGCCTCACTGAAGTTAACAATAAGGACACTTGGTTATTAATTGTGCTACAGATTTAAATAAACCCAATTTCTAGATACAATAGGATAAATATAGGACAATACCGTTAATATTTCTGCCAAATATCCGCTAGCATCGTCTCTGAGGCCTAAAGCTGAAGGAATAAGCAGACACAGTAAACGTCAATGTAAGCAACGCGATATTCAGTATCAAATATGTATATGGAAATAATGAAACTCGAAAAACATGATAAGGAGATCTATTCTCTAGTATTTTATTACAGGTAATTTGCAAAATGCATTAACACTTCAAGACAATAGATAACAATACGACATTTAACATAACAGAATCATTAAAGATCATATTGTTAATTGTGTAAAGTGCAACCACGCGTCTGAACGGCTAGAAAAATGTCGGATCAGGGTAGGGACTTCATATTACAAACGCGCGGTTGCACTTTACTGAAAAAATACTTATTTGTTTAAGAAGATCATGATACCTATAGAAAACACTCACGAATGAGCGGGCACTCCAATTTATCCCATTAAAAATGGCGAACTATTTAAAAAGAAATCATGAAAAATGTTAACTGGGTCGCGCTTTATTCTCCCAACACAGATCTTAAAAAGTCACGTGGTATAGGCACCGTTAACATAGTCCTGTATCTCCGTATAACAAAACATATTAGCCTCGCTCTTTGAAAACGGCGCTTAATGCATGTGCAAGAAGGCTCGCCCCAGATTAGCATGTGCAGTCTGCACAGGCTTATCAGGGAGAACAGTTTCCGCCTAAACTAGATTTTTGCGAAGAAGAGGATAAGCTTAGAGAGAAAATTTTCACATAAGCGGATGTGTGTCGTCGATGATGCACAGTGCACAGGCTAATCTTTGAGCCCAGTTCTAAAATCAACGAGGCTAATATGTACTACCTGTAATGTCTAGCGCTATCAAATTCCGGTTGTGGATGAGGCTGTCTCTCAGGTCTACAGCGCCATCGGGACCGATCTCGTTATGGGACAGGTTCTGAAAACGAGCCGCACCCAAACCTGACTTTATAAAATATATATGCCGTACTTTGGAAAAAACGGGGTATACTACATTTGCGTAAAGTGTCGTCCAAGATAAGCCCGTTCAGTCGGCAAAGACTTGTCAGGGACGACACAATCCGCTGTTCATGTATTTTTTTGTTTTACGCCAGTCTCTTCTAATAGGAAATCTAGTTTTGAAGTAAAACAAATTAAAACTGCATGTGTCAAATGCACATACTTGTAGTCAAAATAAATATTTAAACGTATTATATAGTCAGTGAATTTATGATTATAATGTAATATATTATATAAAAGATGGATTTGCCCTTTAAATAATACATATTTCAAGTCACAAAGAAATAATACATGTATTAAATTAGTTTGATATATTCCTATGATCAGACATTCGCATGTTTATTGCGTAAAGAATATTTTGGTCTTTAAAAGATCATATAATACAGCAAAGTCACATTAGGAATATCAATCAAATGCCTAATTTGCGAAAGATAATTCTAAACTCCAGTTGACATATATACTCTTGCTGTTTCAAAACATGCTTGTAGTGTTGATAGCGGTTAAAACTTTGAATTTAGTGCGATTGCTTTGTTGCTTCAAACTGTATGACATCTATTATTATACCAGGTCGCGGATGCTGGTGTTGACCCAGAGCATATCCAGTATGTAGCGGAGTCCAGCCAGCGTCATGCCCGTGCACGAGAGATTCAGACAGCGAACCGACAGGTTGGACTACAATAAATCAGCGATAGAAGCAGTCAGTTATCATTTGAACCGCGCTCTTGGTAAACGGGGCTTTTGGAATGATCGAAAAGTGTCGTCCAGTTTTACCTATGTGCAGACTGCACAGGTATATGGACTTACTGCACAGGCCGATCTTGGACGCTACTTTACGCACATTCATTTAGCACGGTTTTACTCAAATCGCGTCACATGTTGTGTTATTGAAATATCAGGCTACAAGACAGACGTCTGCTGTAAAGAATTGCATTTATTAAATGCGATATGTTGCCATACATTAAAGTACCTATCTGCATACTATCGTCAGCAGAAATACGTCTATAATTGTGCATTTATAAAACACAGAAAATTGCAACTTCGATCTTTTCTATTCCGAACTACCGGTATGTGTACGGTCCTAATGACTAAGCGGGGTTCGAGTGTATATAAGTTTACAATTTTAAATGATGTAGGGTCTGGTTTGTCTTGCTTTTTTTGGCGTAGCTGTTAAACCCAGCTTTTCCCCTTTAATAGCCGATCTTTGTAAGAGTCCAATGAAATTTGAATAAAATGTTCCGCAGTGAAGCTCAGAAATTGTTCGCAATAGAAAACGTTCAATCTTTAAACCGTTATCACATTTACGTTATTAGGTAATTGAATTGACTTTTGATTTTGTGAAGTATATTGTTTGAAAATGGATACACCCGTGCGTTTTGCAACGATGTTAACTGCGTGTTCAGCATGAAACAATTTGATATCTTATCAAGATTGCCAGCGCCAAATAATAATGTCCGACAACTCACTACAATGTGCGTAAAAAACAAGTTACAGGTCACCCAAAATAAACTTATCAGGTTCATATTTAATTTACATCCTAGGTCTCACATTGGTAAAGAACATTTTACTAGACTTAACTGGTTGCCTATTGAAAGTCGAGTAAACCAGTTCACACTTTGTCATGTTTTTAAAATAAGCTCTAAGTTGGCTCCGCTATATATGGAAGATAATTTTACTCCAGTCAGTAATATTCACAATAAGAATACTAGGTTCAGAGTTAGAACACAGTCAGACTCTCCTAATACTGATCTAAACATGCATGATTGCAATAGGTTTGCCATTCCAAGGGTCAAGGGTTCTGGCAAAAAGTCATTTGCTTTCAATGGGTGTACTCTCTGGAACTCTCTTCCTCAGCATATCAGAGATGCCAAAAGTATTCCATCTTTTAAACACAGTGTTAGGGAGCATTTTTTAAGCCAGATAGATTTTTAATGTGCATCTCTTTAAGATTTCTTACTGTTGATTTAACTTGAATGTCAATATAGATAGATTTATTGTGTCTTATCTAGTTGCTGTATGATTATTCTTTAGCTTGGCAAATAATTTTATGTTAATTTTTAAACACTTAAATTGTGATAACTTCTTAATAATTGTCTAGTCTAGAACTTATCAGAATATATCCTATGCATTTAGGTTAGTGTAACTTAAATATGTCACATGTCTTTCATTATTATTCACTGTGATATTACTATATACTGTGATATAAAACGTTGTCTCCTATGTCATACAATATTATAACTAAAGGACCACAATGGAAATAAGGGTTTAATTGCAAACCCTTTATTGTGCAATCCTTAACGTATAATGTTGATTGACATGGCTTTGTTTATACATGCAGGTTGTTTTTTATTACTTAGTGTGTGTATATAACATGCTGCCATGTAAATCTATGCATTTTATGTTGAAATAAATCTATCTATCTATCAATGGGTATGTTCGAAGAACGCGTGTATAAATATGTCGCGTTATGAGAAAACTGGGCAAAATGCATAATCGTAAAAGTGTCGTCCCAATTTAGCCTGTGCACTTCGCACAGGCTAATCAGGGACGACACTTTCCGCCTAAACTTGATTTTCGGTAAGGAGGGACTTCCTTGAAACTAAAAATACCATAAAAGCGGAAAGTGTCGTCCCTGATTAGCCTGTGCGGGCTGCACAGGCTAATCTGGGACGACACTTTACGCACATGCATTATGCCCAGTTTTCTCACAACAAGGCTCATATATCAAATATGTTTGGATGATTAGCGTGTGGCCGGTTGACTTCAATGTTTTCATATCAGTTCCATCTTTCTTTTGTTTTGTATTTCTGTTCTGTATCTATATATATATTATCAATAATATCTAATAATGCGAAATTAGCCAAGAAATCTGGCGCAACAACCCGGAATGGATTTTCGTGATATCCAGCTAAGAACTGCGCAGAAAAAGGCATGCGCTTTATTTGATCATTTTGGCATATAAACTCTTTATCTTCACCAGCACCAACCACAATCAACGCCGTGTATCTCTTTTTAAAGAAATTTCTTGTGATTTGTTTGAAGCAAGACAGAAAGTAATCAATTATTAAAACAGGTTTCTAGTTCGCTTTTTTGGTATTGTTCTGCAATGTGTATGAAGAATAATATAGTAAAAATGTATATATCTTATATTGTATTTTTAAAACTTAAATTTTTAGAAAGAAAAAAATCGTAGTGTGTGTACCACAAGCGCTGTCGCGATGGCCTTAATTCCCACATCCCCGAGCGTCCGATGCTGCATGGAGACGTCCAAGTCACTCACGCACTGCCGGAAGTGGTACGAGGGGGTTACCCGATACAGCGCGCACGCCTTCAAGTACATGACGGCCTCGGCGTTCCCTCTGACGTCATCAATATCCGAGCCCGAGTCGCTGACCGCTGAAGGCGAGGTCACTCTCTCGTTATTATAACTTGAGTCATCATCTGTGTTTGAGATTTGGTCCGGGTCTGTAAATGTTACCTCTGCCTGCCCTTGACTGATTTTTTCAACAGGACGTAAGGTATCGCGCCTGATCTCTGTATTTTTCAAAGAAGTTCCGTCGACCCTGGAGTCTATTATTGTTGACCCCGTCGTATCGGGTACAGTTCTTGACCGCATCGTGTCTACAGACGTGCCAAGCGGTTGTTTTGTGTCTTCTTTTGCCGACCGTGGACCGGAGTCGTCAATGGGACCCCCGGCGCTCACCCGCCAGTGTTCGTACAGCGCTTCCCCGTGCGGGTCGCGCTCTGATTCGGTGATGACAATGCGCACAGTCGTATTCTGTTTAGACGTCATACCTCATGCCACAATTTATTGACTGAATTTAAAAATTTCTACTCAAGAGGACGATTATTAGTGATCTATTTGAATTGGTAGTATGAAACCGAGACTGATAGAAAACACCACTATATCCATGTTTCATGTGGAACACACCAATTTAAAGGAAAAGTTCGGTGATAAAATCAGTTCCGTGAGCTCCTTTCAATTAACTTACGTGGAACGACGCACTTTATTTTTACTTTCGCAACTTCTGACTAATAAAATCCGATTTTAGAAGCAGAAAAACAATTATAGAAAAACATTGAATGTAACACAGTCGTATATGCTAGATTTTTTATTCATGAACTCATTTGATAGTTTTATAACTGTCTGTTAATTTCATAATACTACCGGTAATCCCATTCCAATCCAAAAAACATCACGAGCGATTCATGTGAGTTCTAGTTTTAAAATTTAATATTTGTCGAGGCTAAAATTATCCAACCACTTGCGGTCAATTAAAATCCATTTTTACCGCATTGAAATTCATATTTTAATAGCGATATCGCGTTAAAAAACAAATACAGAATATGCTAATCAATGTGGAATCAAAAGATCCACTTATGGCCTGTTTACAATGGAAGCTAGAAACCTTAGGAAAGTAACTGGAATCAATAAATGTCAACGGGCTAGTTTGCCATGATTTTTAACTTAACTGGCTTTTTGTATTTGATGGTACTTAATTGAGCCGTGTTCTGGGGAAATGGGGCTTAATGCACGTGGTTAAAGTGTACCCGCAAATAAGCCTGTAAAGTCCGCAATGGCTTATCATTGTCGACACTTTCTCCTATTATGTTATATATCGTTCAAAAGAGTCTCTTCATAGCGCGAATTCAGTTTAGTCTGCAGAGGCTAATCCAGGACGAAACTTTACACACACGCATTAAGTCCGTTTTTCCCAAAACGAGGCTCAATTGTTGTCAGATAAATAACAACTAGCTGTTACTGCCTATTTCGTTTTTATAAGATTGTGCAGTTTAATACACAGAAGGGAACTGACTAATTCGAAATAATACATACAACTAAGTACTGAAACAATAATACATGAATAAATTCAGAAGGTAAACAAAGGTTGATTATTAAAGACTATATAGTGAATGTCAACGCGCTTAGGTGCCTTTTGTAGTTGTAAGAAACTTACTGATGGTCATGTCTATTCTAAGTACCTATTCTGAAGACTTGATAGACGGAGATACATTCGCCTTACCATGGGACTAGCTGCTCTCTGAAGACTTGATAGACGGAGATACATTCGCCTTACCATGGGACTAGCTGCTCTCTGAAGACTTGATAGACGGAGATACATTCGCCTTACCATGGGACTAGCTGCTCTTTAGGAAACGAGTCTGAATCTGAATCTGTTTATTTGTGATATAGGCCTCGGGCCCCTGACACATACATGTATATATTACTACAATGCATGCAAGACAATGGTGTGTGCACAAATGGTTGGCATAGTATTTGAACATATTGTCGAGTGGTGAACAATGCTTAACAATATCATTCTAAAACATTATACAGATATTGCATGTACTAGAGCAAAAATATTTATATTCACATCTTTTCATCCGAAACACACGCATGTTCGAACGCACGCACTTTCACACACGTATATAAATATATTCATTTATGTGCATACATACACAAATGGTTGGCAGAGTATTTAAACATATTGTCGAGTTGTGAACAATGCTTAACAATAGCATGCTAAAACATTATACAGTTCTTGCATGTAGATCCTATACAGGGCTTTTACCACAAGAATTCGCCAAGGTTAATGTAGGAAGATTAACTTTAATATTTAAAATAATATCTTTATGTATGTTTTTGAATATTAACATGCAATTTAAGACTCGTTGAGAATCTACTGAAACTTATAATTAGAGTTACGAAGCAATCGTTTACTATGATATTGTCGGTAATGTACTACTTTTATATATGAAACATTCAACAAATTATAGCATAATAAAAAACTTAAGTATATTATAAATGGTGTGCGTTTTAATCGTTAATATAACTAACTTAATAATTGTGTTCCGACTAAATAAGCAATACAATTTCATATTGACCTTTGCTTAGAATAAGATGAATAACAAACATTCCGCGCAAATAAGCAATTGATTAAATCTGTATACCTGATGGTCGTTTATGAAATATTGATCTTGTTAAAAGTTATTAAAATATATTGTAATAAATCGACTAGAATGTATTGCTACATTGCAAAGCAAATCACAGAGGGGAGCTAGCGGGTTCAGTGGTTGATACACTTTTGTAACATGTAGTTCCGATATTTCAATTATGTTCGCCCTATTGACAGCCACTCGTTGATCGTATGTCACAACGGCTCAGTGGAAACTCGTCTAGGTGGAAAGCGTACTCAATAAATATCTTTAATAATCAGAACCTCGACCGTGCTTACAACAAGTAGCATCTTGTACAATTCAGTGTCAAACAAAAACAACAGTCAGCCAGTGCTCAATATTATTGTTGAATCCACATGGCTAGCTGGACAAGTGCAATGAATATCACTTGTCCTGATAAAAAAGACCAAAACGTTATTTGTCCTGATCGTAAAATGTAACTTATCATAAAAAGACAGTTTGATGTAATTTTCAACATATATGTGTACATGGCACGTCACAAATCTTCATCTTTTAGTATAATTAGCAAAAACCACATGATGCAAAATGACTGAAATTGTAAAATATCGGCTTACTCCATTATAAATCAGAATATTATACCAGTTGCTAAAAGGTCATTTATAGTCAAACAACCAATTATTGTAATGAAAACACAGATTTAATTGTTGTTGAAATGTTTGTTATATAGCCAGGGTGCAGGATCACGTGACTTTGTTGAGTTTCCCCCATTAAACGTTATTAGATGCTGCTTTTTTTTCAAATAACATTTTAAAACAATTTTTCTTAAGAATTTCAACTAGTGCATACTAGGCCGATTGTTATGCTGCTTATGGCAATGTGAAATACATCAGAATTACTTTATTTAATAAGCCTGTGTTCTTGTTCAAAATTACATGTATACTGCAGCTGAATGGGTCAAGTTTCCCCCGGGTACTACTTCCCCATACCCCGGGTACTTTAAAGTATACTACCTTACACCGATTTTCAAATGATACTTTTGGATACCCCGGTATACTTACAGGTACCCCATCTTTCATTAAAAAAAATCGACCCAAAATTTGTTTCGTACCCAAAATTATCGTACCCACATTTTTTTCGTACCCAAAATGTTCGTACCCACATTTTTTTCGTACCCATATGTGAAAAATGTAGGTACGAATATTTTGGGTATGAAAAATGATATGGGTAAGAACATTTTGTTTACGACAAAAAATGTGGGTACGAAAATGTTGGGTACGAAAAAAATGTGGGTACGAAAATTTTGGTTACGAAAAAAATGTGGGTACGAACATTTGGGTACGAACAAATTATGACCACAAAAATTTCGGTACAGAAAAAAATTGGGTAGGAAAAAAAAATTGGGTACGAAAATTGTGGGTACGAAACAATTATGAAAAAATTGGGTACGACAAAAAAATTGGGTACGAAAATTATGGGTACGAAAAAATTATTTTAACAAAATATTGGGTTCATAAAAATTTGGGTACGAAAAAAAATTGGGTATGAAAAATTTGGGTACGAACAAAATGTGGATAACAGCCAGCTGTACATATCAATTTATCACTGACTTGTATACATTCCTCTGTACATGACATGTGAAATGGTACCTTCAAATGATGCAATTTCATGCTATCTAATCAGCATTTTGCATGATAAAAGTGCATGTAAAACAAGAACTTTGTTTAGACATCAAGTGTGACAGACACACAGACAGACAGACAGACACAAAGGGTAAATCAAATGTCTCTCAAACCAGTTTTTTGTTTAAAAACATTACTACGCTTAAAATAATTATAGACACAACTAAAATAAGAAAAAAAACAGTTTAATTGCATTAAAAATCTTACTTCAACAGAAATAGTCCAAATGTATGCCTTTTCCATGCATTTTTTCTGTACTCTTCATTAGACTTGCGCATAAATTGCAGACCACTGCGCTAGTGTAAGCACATAATTTCAAGTATTTTATTTATTTTAAAGAAAATTCGTTTACTTTTCACGATTCCCAGAAATTGTTGCATGGAACAAATTGTGCGCGCACATCGCAAAAATATGAGACATGCCGATATTCACATGTTCAGTGGGTATACCCTGTCCCGATTTGATGATAATTTTATCAAATCTTTTAATAGTAATATATATGCCGAAATTGTATTGGAACAAATTGCGAACGTTGTTTTTTTTTTCAGTTCTTGAGCACTTTTTCATGTCAATGTTGCTCAAAAGAAGATCGACCGAAACTTGTTAAATGGTAAATAAAAGTTATAAAAAGTAAAATTAATCTTTAGGTTTCTCTAAATTTCTTCAGTGAATCGAATTTTCGAAGTTTTGTTGACCTCATGTCTATTGCAATCGAGTACTCTCGCTTTTCGGATTTTACCTCTCGACTCGAGGTAAACAACGCGCAAAGTGTATGTCATTTGCGGATGTGTATGGAACTATCGGCTTTGTGTGGTTAAACACGCTCTAAATAAACAATTTTGACATGGATTTAACAGGAATGAAATAAATCTTTTTAGGTACATCGTTTATTGCGGCAATGTTTGAATTCATTCAGAAATTATTTTAGTTGTTTCCTTAAGGTTCATGGGGGGGATAAAATTAATTAAAAATTCGCTTTGGTTTTTCTTCATTCAATGTGGTACAATATGGCCAAACTATATATCATGTTAAAGCTAAAGACGGATAGAATAACATAAACACATTTTTGACATTCAATATTTGTGTGCTTTATTCATATTTTGGTTTAAAACCAATACATTTTTACACTAATTTACAAAATCTCAATCTAAAGTTAGGAAGGATATGCACTACCTTAAGTTGAATAAATACAAAGCTGTCAAGTTAGCAACATTTCACAGAAAATTATTGTCATAAAACAACAAATGAGTTTTTATTCAACTGCCTATTTTGGATAAATTTCCTAAACAAAGTTCTAAAAATAACTAAAACGTAACTACTTTTTAAAAATCCAGGTATGGTGGATAGTAAGAGTCACAATTCTTTTTCAAAGGCTTAACAATTTTGTTATTTACCTCTCAACCAAATTGCAAATTTAAACCATCTAAAATTGAAATAGATTGCAGACGACATATAAAATTGTAAAGAATTATAAAGAAATTGGCAAACCGAATGATTTTATATTTCGATTACTTCTACCCATTTTGAAAGCGTGGCCCTCGCTGTGCTCCGTAGAAAAACGTGCAAAACAAATCGGTCGAAACCACGTGCAGTAGTGAGAAAACCGGGTATGTGTATACACATACCTGAGAAAACACAAACATATTTTGACAGTTGGTTCGCAACTATTAAAACAACTATTAACATTAATCAGCAAGAGATCGCACTCAATAACAGAAATGACCACGTAGAGATATCATCACTTACCCTATTTCAAATATTTTCCAGCTGAAAATTGTCCCCCACACGTCCTTTTTAGTTTATTTGTATTGTTTTTTCTGGAGCCGAAGTGCATCTCACAAAATATCCATCTAACTTCCGTTGTTTTCACTTTCGTTATTAAAAACTTTGTTTAAAAGAATTATTTCTCCTTTTAGATTGTTAAAGCGATGTGTTATTATATATTATCAATATAATAGTATACCGTGATGAATTTAACGGAGTTACGTATCGATCTTTCTGTCAGTCTGTAAGCGTACTATTTTATGCGCAATAATATAAGTATGGTGATTCGACAACAATTGTAAACATTGGTGAAATGCTTCTTACATAGTTATTCTTTTGAGTGTTTATGAGGTCTGATCGTGCAGTTTGCAAACATCAACGGAAAGATTACAATCCAATGCATTTGTCATCGTCAACCGTTTGGAATGTCAATTAGGCGATGAGTTAGTTTTGAGCATGTTACTTTCTATGTTATGAATTTGCAAATGGCTGCCCCCATGGTGATGAAATGACATGTGTTCGAGTTTTGATATTTCTAGATATGTAAACTTTTTTTACTATTTAAGCGTAACTTGCCCTCGTCAATGTCGATATTATTCACTAGTTATATAATTTTCCGCCGAAATACGTGGAATAAACATGATTCAGATTTTTGAAAATAATGTATATTTTAGTGTTAAAATCGCTTTGTATTTTGATTGATTTTGTGGATGGTATGATACGTTGATGTACAAAATTGGTAGCAGCTTGAAGGAAACACATCCTTTAAAGCATATATGTATACATTTTCAATGTGGCACTCTTCCTTTAGTCAAATTTGAGTTCAATGCTTGGGGTCCCACATTTTTCAAAATGAAGCCTCTACATGAACCTTAACCGCTCGACTGAAGGTAATTGGAGGATATTGTTTTTCACAAGTCCCATGCGGCAGCCAGTTGTAAACATTTACCTATAGCTAAATGTATCGATTTTATAGACCGCGATATGCTGCTCTACAAATTGCTGCTACATAGAATTGATGGAAAGGTCTATAACTCCATACGAAATATATACACAAGTGCCACATCGTGTATACGTATAAATAATAAATTAACAGACTGGTTCAGCTGCGATTCAGGGGTCAAACAGGGGTGTTGTTTATCGCCGACTTTGTTCGCTATCTTTGCTAATGACCTTGTGAAAGAAATCAATGACCTTGACCTAGGTATTTCAGTGGTAGAGGCAAACGTGTCCATTCTTATGTATGCGGACGATATTGTGCTAGTTTCAAACAACGAGGAAAAGTTACAAATCATGCTTAATACCCTCCACGACTGGTGCAAACGTTGGCGCGTGATAATTAACACCAATAAGTCGAAAACCGTTCACTTCCGGCGGGGCAGAACATCGCGGACGGATAAGGAATTCCGAGTTGGTGAAAACATCCTGGAAACAGTAGCGCAGTACCGATACCTTGGAGTGATTTTCGATGAACGAAACGACTTCAGTGCGAACTGCGAGGCGTTGGCAAAGGGTGCAGGTCGGGCGCTTGGAAGCTTAATTAGCAAGATTCATAACATGAAACACTTCCGGTTCCAATCGTTTGAAAAACTATACACCGCATGCATTACACCAATTCTTGAATATAGTGCTTCGGTGTGGGGCTCTAAGACATATCAATCACTTGACAATGTACACAACCGAGCATTAAGATATTTCATGGGCGTGCATAGATTTACCCCACTACCGGCACTTTATGGAGACTCTGGCTGGAAACCAACCTTGTATGGAAGATGGGTATGTGTCCTCAGGTTCTGGAATAGGCTAATTAAAATGGATGACAATAGACTCACCAAAAAAGTGTTTAATTTTGATTATACCAAATGTGTGAATAATTGGTCAAGCGACGTTAAGCAGATACTATCAACGTTAGGGATTATCGATCGGTTTCACGCTAAATCATGTATCGATCTGGATGCAGCAAAATCTTTGATGACCCAACATTATATAGTCAAATGGTCACAAGACGTGTTGAACATGCCAAAACTGAGAACATACGCAACATTCAAATCGGAATTTAAGTGTGAAGACTATGTGAGGATGAACCTCTCAAAACATGAACGCTCATTACTATATCAGTTTAGATCGGGAATATTACCACTGAGAATAGAGACAGGAAGATACGCTGGTGAACCAGTTGATAATCGAACATGTAGGTTTTGTGATCTAACGACCGTAGAAGATGAGAAACATTTCCTACTTGTATGTGATTTATATAACAATATCAGGAACGACGTGTTTGGTGATATTCTCATAAATCACGACTTTATTCATCTTAACCCAGAACAAAGGTTTTGTCATATATTAAATGTATACCCAAGGAAGACTGCAAAGTTCATTGTTAAAGCATATTTGCTCAGGCAGTCCGTAATGTATCCACTGTAAATTTGAATCTGTATCAGTGCTGTAACTCTTATTGATAAAAGTATATTAGCTTTTTGATATTACAGTATACCCAATTGTTTTATGCGGCTTTTGCTATGAATAACTATAATATTTTAAACATTGACGACATAATCGGGACCACTTGAAGCTGTATATATTTGCTGTATATATGCTATCTGTTTTCTCAGTCCCACTCGTACATCACTTGTTATGACATAGAACTGTATATATATGCTTTACGTGTAGATTGAGCTTAACAGCTAAGGTGACTTATAGGTCCAATGGGCCGGGTGCTTTTTTATATGTATATATTATTGTTTATACCATACGAAATGCACATGTCACTATAATAAACTATTTACTTACTTACTTACTTACTGTATCGATGAGTTTCATAAGTTGAATGTATCTCCTTCAGCCAATCAAATAGCGCAGTTTATCACTTACAGTCAATGAAGCGTGCAGTTTAGCTGGCGAAGGTTAGATCGTCTGTACACATGCCTGGGGCTAATCACACAAATTGACAGCTGTTAATTGCCTAATTAGGGGCATATGACAGGAAATACACAAGTGGATTGGAACTGTAAGGGGCTCATTTAAAAAAAATCATATCTAGCCAGCCAGCTGGGGGGGCTTTAGCGCCCTAGCCCCCACCTAAATACGCCTCTGCATGTATTAATTAAACACTATTGTAGTGTCTCTTATAAAGTTGGGAAGTTTAGAGTTTCATGTTGTTTATATTGTGTTATATTATGTCATACTATTCATTTAAATTTATATTAATGTTATATGATGTTACCATTTATTATTAAACTTAATATCGATTTATTCCAAAGTGGATGTGATATTTATTTTCGTAAACTTATGTGTTAAATAATAACATACTGTTTGTGCTTTAGCAACACATTATTTTGCCAAAGGACAACTGTTATTATTTGATTGATAGACCAATTGTTTGAAACCCTTTGGAAAACAATTATTCCTTAATTTAAAATGTATAATGAACTTTTAAAGTGTTATCGTAAACACATCCCCTGGGTTTGGAACAAATTAGTGTTTTTTTACCTGTAAGGTCAGGTTTCCATTCTGCATATATTGCAATATTTATTTATTTGTTGAATACTCTTCAGTATATAAGTACTCTTTACTTCTGAAGTATTTTAACCAAATGAACCGTCATGAAATTGAAAGAGATTTTTTTAATCTCCTGTACTGATTGTCCATGTTTTATGACAAAACATCAGTCAATTTGTAGTTTCCCCATACGTAATTGTAAGTAAGTTAATACATGATTCATTTCACAACTTCTGCCTTACTTATTTCAAAGATTTTTTTTCAATTATGAGCATACGTATACAAGAGCTTTAGTTTAAATAATGGCATTTGAAGAGTCTATTATTCACATAACCCAGTATTTGTGTATAATCCATCTCATATATTGTGTTTGTAACTATGCTAATATTGTGTTTGTAAATTTACTTACGAAAAATATTCGTATTGAGATGGTGTTTGTATATTAACATAATATTTCTTTAGGTGTCCTTGAATATGAATACATGTTTTGTGTCAGGCAATTTAAGTATGAGGAAGAGAAACAAAGGCGACACAGTTGTTCACAAATTTTAAGTTAATGGTTAATTATTATTATCTCTGATTAACTTCAAAAATGGTTTCAATTCAGTTTTTTTTATTCCAATTTAAAGATGTTGTACTTGTGGCCATTTTTAACTCTTGATTGTATGTGTGAAAACTATATTCTATAAACAGGTTCTTGACCTGAAGATGGTGAATTCTTCATGCATGTGTGATTATGTGGTGTTAAGTGATTATGTAATACCGTTGCTGATAGGCATGGTCAATTGTTGATAATATCTCTTAACCCCATTCAACAGTTGTAAACCACTAGTTATGTAGTGTATTGGAGAGATGCTTCTCTCATGTGTACTTGTTTCGCTGGCGCGGGAACATATCGACACAGAGTTATACCTTAAGATATCGGCACAAACTGCAACAAAAACTGTCTTTTATGCACTAAAGAATTTTGCTCATGTATTTCAATAACTTGAGATATTTGCAAAAATAAAGTTCTTAACGGTGTGTTCATATTCTGTCTAGCCCGTGTGTAACCCCATGAAAACCCCGTTGATTCTGCACCCTGGTAGCGTATTGCATATGTATGTGTTTATACAGTTTCCGACTCGATGCATAGTTCATATAGCATTTCAAATGCACTTTCATAGTGCTGGTATTTGATAAGACTTAAAGGTTATATTATTTTATAATACATATGTACACGTATATTCAAAATCCACACTAGTATACGTATATATAAATGATGCTGAATGGGTCAAGGTCCCCCCGGGTACTACTTCCCCGTACCCCGGGTACTTCGAAGTATACTTCACCGTACACCGATTTTCAAATGATACTTTTGGGTACCCCGGTATACTTACATGTACCCCATCTTTCCTAATAAAAACAAATTCGTACCAAAAAAAGTTCGTACCCATTTTTTTCTTACCCTTTTTTTCTTACCCAATTTTTGTGTAACCAAAATTGTCGTGCGCAATTTTTGTTGTACCCACATTTTTTTTGCCCACCATTTTCGTAACCAAATTTTTTTTTCGTACCCAAATTTTTTTTGGCATTATTTTTTCGTGCCCAAAATGTTTGTACCCACATTTTTTTCGTACCCATATTTTCTTGCCAAACAGTTTATTTCGTACCCAATTTTTTTTTCTAACCGAATTTTTTTTGGGGGGCATACAATTTTCGTTCCCAGAATTGTCGTACCCACATTTTTTTTCGTAACCAAAATTGTATAACCCAAATTTGTTTCGTACCCAAAATGTTCGTACCCACATTTTTCACATATGGGTATCAAAATGAACGATATTGTTTATGTTGTAATTCCGTTGATCTAGAACGTCGAATACCATTTCATATGTATTTGCCGCTGTTACACTGATTTAAGAAAAAAAAGCAGTATATTTTATGTTAACCCATCTGTGTATAAATTCCACAAGTTGTTAGTGTCATGTGATAGATTAGTAATTTAAAATGTATGTAAATACATAATAGATGCTTTAGTCATTAGAAATACGACCCTAAATAATACTGTTTATCATCTATCGCCTCTATAGAACTTCTTCCATGTTCCGTGTTCTTTCATACATTTTTTGTTGTATTTGTAATGTTTCTGTAACTTTTATGTTACATTATGTTATGTTATTCGTATTCACGTGACAGAAAATTATTTGTATATTCTAGTATGTAGACGATGCACTATTGTATAATTCTGAATAAAATAATAAACTTTCTGTCTCACCCCCGGAAACCCGATATGATGTGAAAAGTTGGAGGTACTTGGAAAAGTTTCCGATAAATTTTGCTTAATTTCGGTAGGGTAAGTAAATCCAGTTCTATAATTGTTTAAAGGAATTTTTGAATTAAAATATCTTTTGGTATATGCAAAGGAGGTATTATCATGTATGTTAGAAAAATCCTGGTTATTATTATTCAGGATTTATTGAAATATGTCTGTCATTTATTGATTGTGGGCCGCTGATCAAATGTCTATTATTAATTGCCCGATGGGACCGGACTATTCTGCGTCTAAAAATAGTGAGTGAAAATGCTCATTTTTCATTTGCTCTGTCTCGTTAAAAATATTCATATCATATATTACTATGTCGTGTAACCGATGCAAAATATAATTATAATCAAAAAGTTTAACAAAATTGGGTGATTTATTGTTGAAAATACAAACCATGCATGTTGCATTTTTATTTTTATTTCAAAAAGTAAACGGTAAATCTGTCTAGTTCTTGGTATTTTTGCTGTATATAGTGTTTCTATAAAAACTAAGTTTAAAATATGACTTAAATGATACTATTTTGAATTTTATGACACTTTGTTTTTAACCGACCCAATTTTTACTTGGCTGAAATCACTTACATTTCATGGCGCTCTTCCATAGATAAAAATTTGTAAAAAATAAATGTCTGTAAAAGAATACTTATTTCATCTTGTTTAAACTTTAAACACCTTTACAGCATCTGTACACACCAACTGCATGCCCATATTTGGAAATTTGAATGAATTATGGAACTTTTATATACCCCAGGGGTGAAAATAAACTGGACAAAAGCCGAGCGTGGGGGTGGTTTTGAAAAAATCGGTATATTTTTTTAAAAAGCATGGAAAGCCTACCTACAAATTTGCATGTAGTTCAGTGAAATGATGCTGATTAAGAAAATAATTAATTAGATTATGTTTGGATATGTGCCCATTAGAGGTGCGCTACCTTAAAGGGATCTTTTCACGCTTTGGTAAATTGACAAAATTGAAAAAAGTTGTTTCAGATTCGCAAATTTTCGTTTTAGTTATGATATTTGTGAGGAAACAGTAATACTGAACATTTACCATGGTCTAATATAGCCATTATATGCATCTTTTGACGATTTTAAAACCTAAAAATTATAAAGCGTTGCAACGCGAAACGATTGAATAATTTGGAGAGTTCTGTTTTTGTCGTTAAATTTTGTGAAACTACGAAGATTGCTTATATAAGGTATAAACGCATATCTCGTCATGCCTCACCTGGGTGACGGTGATTATGTAAACAAATGCACTTCCGGCGCTCTGGGTGAGGATAAGAGAAGGTCGGACAACGTCGTGTTCTCGCTCAACAAACAGACCTGAAGGGGGCTCTCGGAAGTGATGAAGGATCTCATCCTTAATCAGGAATCCTTGGTGGACTTCGATGCTCAGTTGATACACCGGCACTGGATCCATAGGAACGCAAACTGCGTCAGCGTCTGTGCCACGGATGGACATGGAGAGGCAGTTCATTGTTAAAAACCAGAGGGGGTTCTTCCAATCAAACAGCCTGTTGACTAGTCAGCCTATGTACTCAAGACGTGAACTTCGAGAACAGAGACGCCGGCGTTAAAATAGCGAGAACGAAGGGTCCAATGGAACCGTGATTGAGCGACCTCAGATTCAGTACCTAAATCATTGGCTCAAATGTTTGGAAACGACTATGTTGAATGTTGTTGCTTCCCTCGAAAATTCGTTGTGAATACCTTTTGTCGAGTATCATCGATTACTATCTGTAGAAAGTACCTTACATGCGCGGGTTTTGTGCATGCATTTATTGTACCGGTATTTATTCAATACACCGATCATGAAATAATCAATCTGAAAGAAACTGTACACAAATTTCACCTTAAAGATGATTTCGGTCGAGGTATCACAAATTATAGAATTGAAACAATCTTTGATTACATTGAAATAAATATTGAAGGAATAATAGAACGAACATTGTTTCTATATGGATACATTTCCAGTCGATTCTCTGAACATAAAAATTACCCGATCCGACTTTAAACAATTGCAGAAGCGCTCGAGCCGGGAAACTTGCGATAAATGGGTGCCACAGTCCTATAGACATAATGGCACAGTCCTATAGACATAACAACCGGGCCGTTCCACAATGGCTGATACAAGATACGTCGTATTTCAAGGAAGCAAAACAAGAATGATTCGACGTGGTAGATTATTTTGACGCGTTATTCGCGGATGACTCAACATAAGTTTCATACGCTAATGATTGATTATGTTCCGAGTACCTTAACCCTTTGCATGCTGGGAAATTTGTCGTCTGCTTAAATGTCGTCTGCTGAATTTCTAAAATTAGCGTTTTCTTCGATTTTTTTTCAAAGAATACTATCAGAATAGCAAACAGTTTGGATCCTGATGAGACGCCACGTTCTGTGGCGTCTCATCTGGATCCAAACTGTTTGCAAAGGCCTTTAAAATTCGGTTCCCGCACTGAAAGGGTTAATTCAGAGCGACACAGGACCGCTGATGTCATGTTGTTACTGTTTGTGCGACTCGTGCTGGCTTTCGCATCTGTCCACTCAGATTGTAATCGGGGCCCGTGATCTTCAAGGGAGACTTTTCACATTTTGGTAAATTGACAAAATTAAAAACAAAATTCAGATTCGCAAATTTTCTTTGTAGTTATGATATTTCTGAACAAACAGTAATACTAAACATTTACCATGCTCTAAAATATCAAATATACGCATCTTCTGACGATTTAAAAACCTGAAAATTATAAAGCGTTGCAACGTTATTTAAACGATTGAATAATTGTGAAAGTTCTGTTGTTGTCGTTATATTTTGTGATATATTGAGATTTATTCTCGTTATTGTGTGATATATAAATCAACTGAAAATGTTTAATCAGTGTTATTCATGATATAACACTTTAGAAATAGAAAGGAAGTCAAAATGTAGTTCCTGCGTTACCTTAAAAACGAACCGCGTGCTAAATGCATTCCGCACAGGCTAATCTGGGACGACACTTTCCGCTTTTATGACATTTTTTTGCTTAAATGAAGTCTCTTCTTAGCAATAATCCAATTTAGGCGAAAATTGTCGTCCCTGATTAGCCTGCGCGGACTGCACAGGCTAATCTGGGACGATACTTTACGCACATGCATTATGCCCAGTTTTCTCAGAACGCGACTCAAATTACTGTTCAATATCAGTTTTTATTAAATTCAAATGCATTTTAAGCAAATCTTTAAAAAAAAGTAAAATATTTAAACAAACAAATCAATGACGAATCTTAAAAAAGTTCATCAGAAAATAAGCAGGACACAATAGTGAACTTATGTTCAATCAATTCAATCAATGTAATGCATAAGTAGATCCATTTCGAACAAAATCAGACCAGATATACCTCATTTCAATTGACAATTTATTGGTTGCAAGTGTAAATGGCAAACTGATCAGAGTGAAAGGCACACAACTGTTATGACATAAAAGAGGACTCATTAAAAAAAATGCTATGTTTTTAACCACAACTACCAAGCCCTGGTTATTGGAGTGAATTTTCTAACTGAATATACGTTTTTAATTTTCATTGTTCACTCAACCAATAATTACTAATATCGATTGACAGCGTGTTCGGAAAATTCACTGAAATATTAATCATTTCAAACAGTTAACAAAATAAATTGCCAATGTAGAACCTTTAAAACGTCACTCAAAGCCACGCACTTTGAATAATTAAAACTTAAGTCCTTAATGAACGACGAGTACATTACTTGATAACGATAACGCAAACTCAAGATGCAATATAGATGTATTATCTTTCCGGTGATTATAACTTTTTTGAAAGGAGGTGAGACAGATTTTGTCTGTTTTTGCTTGTCGCATGTTTGGAATTTAAATTTAATAGTGTCAAACTTATGATTCTAATAATTATAACATTTATATGGAAACAAGAGCTTATCTTAGTATTTATTTATATGAGTCGAGTTCTGGGAAAGCTGGGCATAATGCATGTGCGTAAAGTGTTGTCCCAGATTAGCCTGTGCAGTCCGCTTAAATTGGATTTTTGCTATGAAGAGACTTCATTTAAAGGAAAATGTCATAAAAGCGGGAAGTGTCGTCCCTGATTAGCCTGTGCACATGGTAATCTGGGACGACACTTATCGCACATGAATAATGCCCAGTTTTCCCAGAACACGACATTATTACGTGCGTACTACATATAGTGAGCCTCGTTCTGGCAAACAAAATGGTGCTTATTGCATGTGCGTGGACAACACTTTCCGTTGTAATGGATATTTTCAAAAATGAAAGTCTCTTCTAAACAAACGAATATTCAGTCTAGACGGAAAACGTTGTCCCTGAAACAGTCCGCACAGGCTAATCTCGGACGACACTACGCGCGTGCATTAAGCCTTGTTTTCCCATATCGCGGCTCTTTTTATAGCATTTTCGGAGTACTGTAGAGCGTACTGGGACGCCAGCTATGTCCGTCAGCGAGGTTTCAATTGTCCAGCAAAGATCCGTTTGGTAGGAAAGGTGGACGTTTACTGTTGTGAAAGTCTTGAAACTCCAGGAGACCGCGAATGCTGCAACGACAGAACGAGGAGCGTCTATCACCGAGACATGACGTATGGCGAGGAGCTTTTGAAACTCTAGTAAGTGAAAAGTAAGTGAGCCTCGTTCTAGTTACGCTGGGCTTACTGCATGTGCGTTACGTGTCGTCACAGATAAGCCTGTGCAGTCCGCACAGGCTAATCAGGATCTACACTTTCCGCTGTTATGGCATGTTACGTCTAAAGAAAGTGGTGTCATAGCGAAAATCAAGTTTAGACGAAAAGTGTCGTCCCTGATTAGCCGGCGCAGGCTGCACAAGTTAATTTGGGACTTTTATACATAAAGCCCGATTTTCCCAGACCGAGGCTCAATTTGCCCCATCTGCAGATTCTGTGACGAATACCTAATTATGGTGTTTAGTTATAAACTGTATAGAAAACTTTAGAGACAGAAGTACTGAAATAATTTAGAAATAAATGCATAATATTCTCTACGGTTCAATTCTTTTTCTTTCGTGGTTTATTTAGAGACCATTAAACACATGCTGTGTTCTATTATTTCAACCTCATTCGCATTTGATAATTTACTGAAACTATTTGTTGTAAATTTTTCGGCAAAATGATTCGTATACCGGTATTTTTTTAAGAACACGTATACAAATTGGATTGTTACTGTCTTTAGTCTATTGTGATTTTTTCAATATACCTGGCATCGATCAGTTTTCATCAGCAATTTATTTCAAGATGAAAGAACGTGTTGTTTAATTTTCAGCCTCCCCGCCCTGGTTTTGGCGGGAATGTTGGTGATGTTCGGCATACTTTATTCCTTGATGCAACCGAAAAATGCCGAAGTGAAACACGAGATCATCGGCGATTAAAAGAAGACAACACTATTTAATAATATATTACTTATGAACTAAACGTGAATATAGAGAAAACATTATTGTTATACACAGTACAACTTGTTGATTTTGGTCTCTATAGTTAGGCTGCTTTAATTTTTTGTGCTCGCTTTGGTCATGCACGTTACTGAAATGTATTGTACGACAGCATTTCAGGGGTCAGACAAATGATACAACGATGGAACTCGCGTGCCACATCATATTACGTTATTAAAATTTCACTAAACATTTCTTGCTAATAAAGTAGTATTGATGATGCTTGATTTAAGTTCTGCGTGTATGTGTTTTATTTCTCATTGAATCTAATGCTACGTTCTCACTGTCTTCCGATATATATCGAAAGAAATGATAGCCCATACTTAAATGATTCTAGTCTGTTCGTGAGATTTCATGCTTATATATGATGTGATGCGTATCAGCGCTAAAGTGCACTGATCTGAGCTCGGTTGCAATCTGTATACGATATTTGACAATTATATGTGCCACGATCTGATATCTCCGGTTCAGATACGATGCCATCGTCGGTTGGAAGTGTTTCGAATTGAATCTGCATTGAATGACAATCCTAAACGAGTATCACGATCGGGTTTCCAGATTGGAACTAGCCCATTACACAGTGCCTCTTCTCATATTTATGACGATTTGTAACACATAAACAACACATGTTAATGGTTAATTATTAGATTTAGATAGATTTATTTCGGCATAGGAAGCATATACACAGTTCACAACATAACATAGAATAAAATAATAAGCAATTATTAAAAACTATATCATGTACAATAAACTATGACATGCTCACCAAACCAAGGATAACACAAAAAAGAGCAAGCCCTTATTTCCATAGTGGTCCTTATTGATATAGGTTTGTTGAGTAATCGATTAACAGTATCAATTGGAATACCATGTACCGGTATGTAGTTAAATGTTTAAGAAATATGTTCTATATAAAGTAATTCAACCACCAGTGAAAATTCCTTTAGACTGTACATTACATTTATGCTGCATTTTATCTGTAAACACAAGACTTCTAAATCAAATTCCATATCCATACATCACATGCATAATTATTGTTTTATTTCACATTCACATCGTAATTGTTGAGGGTGAAAAATATTGCACACAAGCACCACATTGCCTTTAATTTGTATAAATGTACAAAGTTTGATGATTATATCTGATGTACCTTCTGAGTGGCATTACTATGTGCAGTTAAATTTAAAGACACGTGACTTTGACCACAGATTTGTGAGCATTTTATAATCATGTCATCACTGTAAATAGGTACACAATGTGTTATTATCCCCACGCTTTTAAAAGCGTGGGGATATTGTATTGATCCCCGCTGTCTGTCCGTCGGTCCTGGGCACTATCTCCTCCTACACTATCAGCACTAGAACCTTGAAACTTACACACATGGTAGCTATGAGCATATGTGCGACGGTGACGGGGACAGAATTTTGATCTGACCCCTGGGGCAAAAGTTATGGGTAAATAAATGGGTAAAAAAACTCATTTTACCAACAACATGCGACGCACATGATAATAATTTTTGACCCAGGGGAAGGTCAAAATTCAAAATAATGCACCATCGCACATATACTCATAGCTACCATGTGTGTAAGTTTCAAGGTTCTAGTGATAATAGTGTAGGAGGAGATAGTGGACAATGGGGGTTGGGGTGGGCCCACAATTTTGTTTTCACACAATTTCTTCATTTATTCACCAATTGACTTCAAATTAATACTGAACATCTCTTATGACAACACAGTCTATCTCGACCATCCATGTCCACATTACCCAACCCAGCATTCTATACATAAATGGTGACGTCACTACGTTATTGTCAGTAAGACCGGTGTGACACATTGCCCAACCCAGAGCCATTGATAAAGGTACAGGCAGCTTGGTTCCCGTCCTCTTTCAAATTTATCAAGAGGTCCACAGGTACTACTTCCCCATACCCCCAACTTTTTTTTCGTACCCAAAAATTTGTGTACCCAATTTATTTCGTACTTTTTTTTGCACCAATTTTTTTTTCATACCCCAATTTCCCCGTACCCCCAAATTTTATTTCGTATCCAAAATTGTCCGCACTCAAATTTGTTTTGGTACCCAATTTTGTTTTGTACCCAACTTTTTTTCGTACCCAACTTTTTTTCGTACTCAACTTTTATTTTGTACCCAATTTATTTTCGTCCTCAACTTTTTTCGTACCCGAATTTTTTTGGGCATTTTTTCATACCCAAATTTGTCATACCCATTTTTTTTATCGTACCCTAAATTTTCGTACCCACATACACAATTGTGGTGATGTAGTTGAACTTAAATTGGTGCTTTTTTATCCACCCTCTTCAAAAGCATCGTCACACCAGTACTGTCAGTTCTTTGATTCTTATTGGTCATTGATTATCCCCAAGCTCCAATTTGGAGCGGGGGGATTATGTGGTTATCTCCGCCGTCTGTCCGTCCTGGCCACTATTTCCTCCTACACTATTAGCACTAGAACCTTGAAACTTAAACACATTGTAGCTATGAGCATATATGCGACAGTGCACTATTTGGAATTTTGATCTGACCCCTGGGTCAAAAGTTATGGGGGTTGGGATGCGGCCAGGTCAGAGATTTTCCCTGAGGCGCCATGCACACATAGAACACGCCTACCCAAAATTTTGTCTTAACATAACTTCTTCATTTATTCACCAATTGAATTCATACTCAACATCTCTTATGACAACACGGTCTATCTCGACCATCCATGTCCACATTACCCACCCCGGGGCCCCACTAACATAGGCCTTGCCCACCCAAAATTGCCTTTTAATATAACATCTATGCAGGGTGGGAATAAGCGTCGGCCTCTGCTGCGCCATTTTTCTAGTTTGCTTTGTAATTAATTTATGGGCAGACAGACAGATGGATGAACACAGATGCTGTTATACAGACCAACACACAGCTAATATATGACCCAATGTGTATGCAAGTTCAATGGGCATATCTTGACACGTGCATTTCGAGGTACCAGTATCAATAAGATTATTCTGAGATAACTGGGTTTAACGCTTATGGGCAAAGAGTCGTCCCAGATTAGCCCATGCAGTCTGGCTAATCAGGGATGACACTGTCCATCGAAACTGGATTTAGTTGAGATAAAATTCCATAAAAGTGGAAAGTGTTGTCCCTGATAAGCCTTGTAAGGCACAGGCTAATCTGGGACAACTCTTTAAGCAAATGCATAAATCACAGTTTTGCCAGAGAAAGATTCATACATTACCTTTAACAAGAGGGCCATGATGGCCCTGTATCGCTGCACTGTTTTTTCTTTGAGAAAAAAACGTGCAATGTGCATGGGTTGAAATGTACTCAAGCATGTGACTTTCTCTTTTTATCCCTCGTCCCACTGGGCGTTTAAAGTTGGAAGGGTGAGCATTTTTAAATATGGAAAAAGTTACTACCGTGTTAACTAAACAGACTTAAAAGCCGGGGAATAGTTGCACAGGTCCTTTGCTTATAACGTAGGTACATTTATCTCTCCAAAAGATATTGTCGTTCTTTCTCTTTCACATATTTTTAGATGCTGAAGATAAATCCACGCATTTGATTTGAAACAGATTCACAAGACCCATAGGAATCAAAATGCCTTAACCCTTTACCAAACGACGCATTTTGGACTTTCCCAATTTGAAAGAGGTTGCAGACGTCAATTTAATTAAAATGGAAATTGAAGGAAATGATCAGGTAGGGTAGAAATAATTGTGATAAAAGGAGAAATTGCTCATCAACCCACACATACCTAAGACCAACAGGCCTGAGAATATTATGATAATTTAAAGATTTAATTAAGTAATACATTTGACTTCTAAGATCAATTCAAAACTTATATTAAGAAAATTATAAAATGGTCAGAAATATATATGGATTGTTGAGCAATTGACAATCATATCCACAATTAATGAGTCAGAATTCACAAATGGAACAATTAATCATTAGCTATTAAAAAGCAGCATATACGACAGTTAAGCCATTGCACTTCATTAATTTCAACACCTTCTCTTGGATACAAAGTTTGAGTTTACCGTGCAGTATCATATATTGACTTTTCTTGAAATAATTATGTTCATGGAAGTTGTGTTTTTAAAATCAATAAAATATTATTAAACTGGTTTAAACACTACAAAAAAGACATGAAATTAACATGTCATCCAAAATATTTTCATCCGGATATATGGTCACTTTCGACATATTTAAATAAAACCCGACTTTTTTCAGTTAATAAGAAAAACATTCAAAACACATGTTCTTACTTCAATGCCTTTGTAAGCAGTCACCATCTGACCTAAAATGGCACTAAATGACAGGGTTTTATCTCATGTTTACAAGATGTTGATGTTGTTGTTGGTCACAGCTAAAGGGCTGCAGTAATCTCCACTGGTAAACGTCATATGTTCAGTTTTGTGACCCCCGGGGCCAGGTCAAATTTGAGCCCAGGGGAATAATTTGAACAAATTTGGTAGAGGACTACCGGTATTAGATATCACTATATACCAAATTTAGTAGCCCTAGGCTCTTTAATTAAGAACAAGAAGATTTTTAAAGTTTGCACAAAATAGGCCTTATTTAAGCATATGTTCATTTTTGTGACCCCTGGTGCAAGGTCAAATTTGTTCCCAGGGGCATAATTTGAACAAACTAAGTAGAGAACTATTAGATGTCACTACATACCGAATTTGGTAGAAATAGGCCCAATGGTTATGGACAAGAAGATTTTTATAGTTTGCACAAAATGGGCCCAATATAAGCATATGTTCAATTTTGTGACCCCTGGGGAACGGTCAAATTTATTCCCAGGGGCTTAATTTGAACAAACTTGGTAGAGGACTATAAGATGTCACTACATACCAAATTTGGTAGCCCTATGCCCAATGGTTATGGACAAGAAGATTTTTTAAGTTTGCACAAAATAGGCCTTATATAAGCAAATTTTCGATTTTTTGACCCCCCAGGGCAATGTCAAATTTGACCCCAGGGGCATAATTTGAACAAACTTGGTAGAGGACTATAAGATGTCACTATATAGCAAATTTGGTAGCCCTAGGCCTAATGGTTATGGACAAGAAGATTTTTAAAGTTTTCACAAAAAAAGGCCTTATATAAGCAAATTTTCAATTTTTTGACCCCCCAGGGGCAGGGTCAAATTTGACCTCAGGGGCATAATTTGAACAAACTTGGTAGAGGACTATAAGATGTCACTACAGAATGTAGGTAAAAATGCCAGAGGTAAAAATGCCATAGGTAAAAATGCCTGAGGTAAAAATGCCAGAAGTAAAGTGGTAAAAATGCCATAGGTAAAAATGCCAGTTTGGTAAAATAGAGTTTTGAGCAATTTTTTTTCAGGATATGGATTATTGTAGGAATTACATTCTTTGCTTATGTTACGGAAACATTTTTTAATTGAACATGTTATATTCCTTTTAAAAGCTGTTTGATTTTTATTTTTGGAATTGAATCTTTTGATTCTTGAGGACAATAAATTATAAAAGCAATGTGACAAACAAGCAGGGTTTTGATGGTGATTATGTTTACATTTGTTATTAAATGAGACCAGAAAATATGTATTGATACATCTAGCTTATATCTGTATTAAAGCATTTAAACTTCGAGCCGATAATAAATAGATTTATTAGAGTTAATTTTTTCCCACTACTGAAATTGTGTATATAATATTTAACTGCATATCGCTTTTGGTACTATTACCTACATTGTTAGCTGAAAGTTTATACAATTTATCAAGACATTGAGGGGTATGCAAATAAGACAATGTTATCGACTCTTATTATCTAATATATCCAATATTAATTATCCTATTGCTCAATAAACATAATGAATAAATTACGAGAAAAAACTAAATTACAGTATAAATTTAGAATAAAGATAGCATGTTCACTTAGTAAAACAAGATGCGTTTGTGAAACACAATGTCCCCCTATATGATGTTTGACATTGAAGGATGACCTTGACCTTCACCACTCAAAATGTGCAGCTCCATGAGATACACATGCATTTCAAATATAAAATTGCTAGCTTCAATATTGCAGAAGTGACATTACATGAGCAATTTTGACCCATATATTTGACCTTGAAGGATGACCTTGACCTTTCACCACTCAAAATGTGCAGCTCCATGAGATACACATGCATGCCAAATATCAAGTTGCTATCTTCAATATTGCAAAAGTATTCATAAAATAAGCGATTTGGGCCACATATATTTGACCTCTGACCTTGACCTTTCACCACTAAAATTGTGCAGATCCATGAGATACACATGCATGCCAAATATCAAGTTGCTATCTTCAATATTTCAAAAGTATTCATAAAATAAGCGATTTGGGCCACATATATTTGACCTTTTACCTTGAAGGATGACCTTGACCTTTCACCACTCAAAATGTGCAGCTCCATGAGATACACATGCATGTCAAATATCAAGTTGCTATATTCAATATAGTAAAAGTTATTGCAAAATGTTAAAGTTGGCGCAAACCAACCAACCAACAGACCAACCAACAGACAGGGCAAAAACAAAAAATGTAATAAGTAACATAAACATAGAATGTTATTCCATCAATACCGGTTCCCAATATCCTTAAAAATATTGCTCAAAACTCTATTTTACTATATAGCATCTGGCATTTTTACCAATGGCATTTTTACCTCTGGCATTTTTACCACTTTACTTCTGGCATTTTTACCCCTGGCATTTTTACCTCTGGCATTTTTACCTCTGGCATTTTTACCGCACACTGTCACTACATACCAAATTTGGTAGCCCTAGGCCCAATGGTTATGGACAAGAAGATTTATAAAGTTTGCACAAAAAAGGCCTTATATAAGCTAATTGTCAATTTTTTGACCTCCCAGGGCAGGGTCAAATTTGACCCCAGGGGCATAATTTGAACAAAGAGGTTCACCACAAGAACATTCCTGATAAATTTCATCAGAATTGGACCAGTAGTTTAGGAGAAGATGTTTAAAGAAAAAGTTAACACACGGACGCACACACGACGGACACTGGACCATGACATAAGCCCCGCTGGCCTTTGGCCAGTGAAGCTAAAAATGCTGAATAAAAACAATGACACCACAGACTACTGATATATGTTTCATTTTAATCGATGATTACAAGTCCCTGTGTTGGAAAGGAACAGTCTGTAATACATCTGTGAAAGATTCACCAGTTCAAAATGTAGTCTCCAAGGACAAAACATCCACCTGTTCATGTACATGTCTTGTGGTTCAATAAATATCTATCAAGTTCTCAAGTGATCAAGGTACAAAGTTTCAATGTAGGATTTTCTTCACTTCCAAATGGGTCAAAGGTGAGCGTGTGACTGAGGGGCTGAGTTAGAGGGCAATGTTCAATTTCTCATTCAAGGCAAGCTGGGTTCTGGTCAGATTTGCAAGATATGTCACCATCAACAGGTCCTGAAACAAACAAACAAGGGGGATTTATACTTGTTTAAACCTTAACCACATAGATACAAACTTTTGACATGTTTGAAGTCCCTTAGAAAATCAAGTAAAATACACAGGCGATTGTGAATTTAAACAAGAGCACCGCCTTGCGGGTGCAGACCGCTCATCTATTTTTATTTTTAAAGGTGAAGGGAACTATCTCAATACTTCAATCAAAAAAGATGGATGGGTGGGTGGAGAGGGGTGTATAGTGTGGGGGTGTGGTAATTTATTACATTATCTTCCAAAAATAAGAAATACAAATGCAAAAACAAAATAAAAATAATTTATTTATTTTATTTGGGGGGGGGGGGGGATTCTTGGGTGGGATAGTTGGACGGTCTTTCAAAGATAAAATAATAACAAGAGCACCGCCTTGCGGGTGCAGACCGCTCATCTATTTTCTTTTTAAAGGTGAAGGGACTCTCATTTTCAATCACAAAGGAGGGAGGGGTAGTGTGAAGAGGGGTGCATAGTGTGGTGGTGTGGACATTTCTTACATTATCTTCCAAAAATGCGAAAAAAAGGAAAAAAAAATCGGGGGTGGGGAGGGGTGGGGGATGGGGATTTTTGTGTGCGATGGTTGGACGGTATTTCAAACATAAAATAATAAAAATATTTGTGTTTTTTAACCGTTTCAAAAAAAATAAAATTGGGGAGGGGGTGGGGTGGGTATAGTGTGAGGATGTTGTGGTCATTTGTGAGATGACTTTAAAAAAAAATAAAAAAAAAATGGGGGGGGGGGGGGTGGATTCGGGGGGGGGGGGGGGGGGGGGGGGAAGGGGAGGGCACAGGCGATGGTTTGGGTGAAGTCTATTGTGGTGTGTCAGGTAAGAGTAGTTTTGTCAAAGTATCAATCAAATCTTATCATAAATAAAGAAGTTATGGCAATTTTAGCAAAATTTAATAATTTGACCTTGAGAGTCAAGGTCATTCAAAGGTCAAGGTAAAATTCAACTTGCCAGGTACAGTAACCTCATGATAGCATGAAAGTATTTGAAGTTTGAAAGCAATAGCCTTGATACTTAAGAAAGTGGATCGTAACACAAAATTTAACCATATATTCAAAGTTACCAAGTCAAAAAAGGGCCATAATTCCGTACAAATGACATCCAGAGTTATGCAACTTGTCCTTTTACTGTCCCCTGACGATAGTTAATAAGTGTTGCAAGTATGAAAGCAATAGCTTTGATACTGTAGGAATAAAGTGGACCTAAACACAAAACTTAACCAAATTTTCAATTTTCTAAGTGTAAAAAGGGCACATAATTCTGTCAAAATGCCAGTCAGAGTTACATTACTTTGCCTGCACAGTCTCCTTATGATAGTTAGTAAGTGTTGCAAGTATGAAAGCAATAGCTTTGATACTTAAGGAATAAAATGGACCTAAACACAAAACTTAACCAAAATTTTCAATTTTCTAAGTATAACAAGAGTGCCAAACTGTCACAAGATACGCCCGTTCGAAGGTTTTGGACACCATGCTCAATGCTTGAAATGCACTAAGTGACCTCAAGACCTAGTTATTGACTTGGCATGACCCATATTTGAACTTGACCTAGATATCATTTAGATGTAACATCTGACTAAATTTGGTGAAGATCAGATGAAAACTACTTCAATTAGAGAGCGGACACCATGCTAAATGCTTTAAATGCACCATGTGACCTCGTTTTTGACCGGGCATGACCCATATTCGAACTTGACCTACATATCATCTAGACACAACTTGTAACCAAATTAGGTGAAGATCAGATGAAAACTACTTCAATTAGAGAGCGGACACCATGCTAAATGCTTGAAATGCACTAAGTAACCTCGTGACCTAGTTTTTGACCCGGCATGACCCATATTTAAACCTGACCTACATATCATATAGACACAACTTTTGACCAAATTTGGTGAAGATCGGGTGAAAACTACTTCATTTAGAGAGCGGACACCATGAAATCCTTGAAATGCACTAAGTGACCCCATGACCTAGTTTTTGACCCGGCATGACCCATATTCCAACTTGGCCTAGATATTGTCTAGACTCAACTTCTGAGCAAGTTTGGTGAAGATCGGATGAAAACTATTTGAATTAGAGTCCGGACAAAGTGGCGCCGTTGAAAATGCACTAATTGACCCTATGACCTAGTTTTTGACCCGGCATGACCCATATTCGAACTTGGCCTATATATCAACTAGATGCAACTGCTGACCAAGTTTGATGAAGATCGGATGAATACAATTTGAAATAGAGTCCGGACAAAGTGGCCCCTTTGAAAATGCACTTATTGACCCTATGACCTAGTTTTTGACCCGGCATGACCCATATTCGAACTTGGCCTAGATATCAACTAGATGCAACTGCTGACCAAGTTTGGTGAAGATCGGATGAATACAATTTGAATTAGAGTCCGGACAAAGTGATGCCTTCCGCCCGCCAAGGGGTTTCACATAATACGTCCCGTATTTTATACGGGCGTATAAAAAGGGCACATAATTCTGTCAAAATGCACGCCAGAGTTATCTAACTTTGCCTGCCCAGTCCCCTCATGATAGTAAGTAAGTGTACCAAGTTTGAATGCAATAGCATTGATACTTTCTGAAAAAAGTGGACCTAAACGCAAAACTTAACCAAAATTTTCAATTTTCTAAGTATAACAAGAGGGCCATGATGGCCCTGAATCGCTCACCTGACTCATTAAGATCAGATGAAAACTATAACCTCTATTGTCTACACAATGTTTTTCTATGATTTGACCTAGTGACCTAGTTCCTGACTCTAGATGACCCAAATACAATCCCAATCCAGATTTCATCAAGATAAACATTCTGACCACAGTTCATAAATATTGGATGAAAACTGTGACCTCTATTGTCAACACAAGGTTTTTCTATTTATTTGACCTAGATTTTTACCCCAGATGACCCAAATACAATCCCACCCAGATTTCATCAAGAATTCTGACCAAATTTCATAAAGGTTGGATGCAAACTGTGATCTCTATGTCTACACAAGGTTTTTCTATTATTTGACCTAGTGACCTAGTTTTTGACCCCAGATGACCCAAATAAAATCCCAACCCAGATTTCATCAAGATAAACATTCTGACCAAATTTCATAAAGATTGGATGAAAACTGTGACCTCTATTGTCTACAGAAGGTTGTTCTATTATTTGACCTAGTGACCTTGTTTTTGACCCCAGATGACCCAAATACAATCCCAAACCGGATTTCATCAAGATAAACATTTTGACCAAATTTCATCAAGATTGGATGCAAACTGTGACCTCTACTGTCTACACAAACAAATTGTTGACGGACGGACGCACGGACACACGCAGGCACGCACAACGGACATCACACGATCACATAAGCTCACCGTGTCACTTCATGACAGGTGACCTAAAAATATGTGTCGGAGATAAACATGAACAGTTGTGGTTAAAATCCCATAGAAACAAGGGCTGTTTGTAAAACATGCATGCCCCCCTATATGGGCTATAAGTTGTAGTAGCAGCCATTGTGTGAATACGTTTTTTGTCACTGTGAATGGTGGTGGTGGTGGTGGTGGTGGTGAAGTAGTAGTAGTAGTAGTAGTAGTAATAGTAGTTGTAGTAGTAGTAGTAGTAGAAGTAGTAGTAGTAGTAGTAGTAGAAGTAGTAGTAGTAGTAGTAGTAGTAGTAGTAGTAGAAGTAGTAGTAGTAGTAGAAGTAGTAGTAGTGGTAGTAGTAGTAGTAGTAGTAGTAGTAGTAGTGGTAAAAGTAGTAGTAGTAGTGGCAGTAGTAGTAGAAGTAGTAATGGTGGTGGTGGTGGTGGTAGTAGTAGTAGTACTAGTAGTAGTAGTAGAAGTAGTAGTAGTAGTAGTAGTGGTAGTAGTAGTAGTAGTAGTAGTAGAAGTAGTAGTAGTAGTAGTAGTGGTAGTAGTAGTAGAAGTAGTAGTAGTAGTAGTAGTAGTAGAAGTAGTAGAAGTAGTAGTAGTAGTAGTAGTAGTAGTAGTAGTAGTAGTAGTAGTAGTAGTAGTAGTAGTAGTAGCAGTAGCAGTATCAGAAGCAGTAGCAGCATTACAAGACCAATACTTAAGAATGATCAAATGGGAAAAGGTAACCTAGCACTGGCAGTAAATATGGGGCTCATTTACAGGTCAGATTTGGAATCTCTGCTGTAAAATGAGATTTTGAATGAATTAAAGTGATCTGTATTAAAAAGAACATGCATAAACCGTAGTTGTTTCCCTTGTTTGAACCATGCTAAATCCTTACAAGTTTGGAAAGAATTGGATGAAAAATTTGGACTTTATTGCATAAACACCATTTTCTCAATTCAAGAGGAGGTAATTCTGTACTTCATGGACCAATAATGCTCATTTTTTGTAGGGTTCGTGTCCTCATTGATACAAAGACACGGTGCAAAGTTTGGAAAGGATCGGACAAAAAATGTGGAAGATTTTTGAAAGTTTTCACAAAATAGGCAAAAACGAATTAACATGCAAAGTTCAACGAGCTCCTGCGGCCATGTTTTTTGACGAATCAAATTTCTTTGAACAACTTTTTCAGGGGAGCCTTCAAAGGTCATCCCTGTGAAATTTTTTGAAAATCTGATGAGCGGTTTCTGACAAGAAGATTTTTTAAGGTTTTAACCATATATGGTCATGGCGGCCATCTTGGTTATGTGATCAAATTTTTTTAACAATTCTTTTGTCCCATGACCTAGGGATGCTCCACATGAAATTTAGTTGAAATTGGCTCAATGGTTTAGTAGAAGAAGATGTTTACAAATTGTTTACAGACAGACAGACGGACGGACGGACGGACGCCGGACGGTGAGTGATCACAATATCTCACCCCGAGCTATCGCTCAGGTGAGCTAAAAAGGGCACATAATTCAGTCAAAATGCACGCCAGAGTTATCTAACTTTTCCTGCCCAGTCCCGTCATGATAGTAAGTAAGTGTACCAAGTTTGAATGCAATAGCATTGATACTTTCTGAGAATAGTGGACCTAAACTCAAAACTTAACCGGACGCTGACGCCAAGGTGATGACAATAGCTCATAATTTTTTTTCAAAAAATAGATGAGCTAAAAATAAATATTTTTGTTTCTTAGCCATGTTTCCATAAAAAATTGGGGGGGGGGGGGGGGGTTGTCGGGGTATAGTGTGAGGGTGTGGTCATTTATAAGATGATCTTTCCCCCCCAAAAAGAAAAAAAAAAAACATTGCTTTTTTTTTGGGGGGGGGGGGGATTGTAGTATGTCATGTATTAGTTGTTTTGTCAAAGTATCAATCAAATCTGATCATAAATAACGAAGTCATGGCAATTTTTGCAAAATTTAATTATTTGACCTTGAGAGTCAAGGTCATCCAAAGGTCAAGGTAAAATTCAACTTTCCAGGTTTAGTACCCTCATGATAGTATGAAAGTATTTGAAGTTTCAAAGCAATAGCCTTGATACTTTAGAAGTAAAGTGGATGTAAACACAAAATTTAACCATATATTCAAAGTTACTAAGTCAAAAAAGGGCCATAATTCCGTCAAAATGACAACCAGATTTATGCAACTTGTTCCGTACAGTCCCCTTATGATAGTTTGTGAGTGTTCCAAGTCTGAAAGCAATAGCTATGATACTTAAGGAGTAAAGCGGCCCAAAACACAAAACTTAACAAAATTTTCAATTTTCTAAGTATATAGGAGCCATAATTCTGTCAAAATGCCAGTCAGAGTTACATAACTGTGCCTGCACAGTCCCCTTATGATAGTAAGTAAGTGTCGCAAGTATGAAAGCAATAGCTTTGATACTTTAGGAATAAAGTGGACCTAAACACAAAACTTAACCAAATTTTCAATTTTCTAAGTATAAAAAGGGCACATAATACTGTCAAAATGCACGCCAGAGTTATTTTACTTTGCATGCCCAGTCCCCTCATGATAGTAAGTAAGTGTACCAAGTTTGAATGCAATAGCTTTGATGCTTTATGAGAAAAGTGGACCTAAACACAAAACTTAACCAAATTTTCAATTTTCTAAGTATAAAAAGGGCACATAATTCTGAACTGAAGTCTGAAGAACTTCCATGGGTACATCCAGACAAAGCTACACATTGTGTTACCGTCCCAAAATATGACAAGAAATTTGTAATAGCTTTAAATTAAAAAGAGTATTTTTGTCAACTAAAATTAAAACAAATAGTATACATTAACTTTAAAATTACACATTTGTTAATGGTTTTGTTACTTAAATTATGTGTTTTTAAATTTTCATATAATTAGTCAGGGTTCACAGTTTAGGAACAACTAAACAGTATTGTTCATTGACTGAGCTGTTATTACAGATGTTCCACAACTTCTTGTCGATAAATTTACCTTCTTTATAGCACCAGAGGAAATTCACTTTTGATGTTCAATACAATATATTTGAGCCTTTCTCTGAAAAAAGAACGGGGCTTAATGCAGGTGGGTAAAGTGTCCTAACAGATAATTCTGTGCAGTCCCCACAGGCTTATCAAAGATGAAACTTTCCGCTTTTATGACATTTCTTATTTAAAGGAAGTCTCTTCTAAATTTAAATCCAGTGAAGGTGAACATGTTGTCCCTGAACAGCCAGTGAGGACTGCACACAATAAACCCTGTGTCCCAGAGGTAGGCTCATTTACAAGTGTACATGGTGAGGACTGCACACAATAAGCCCTGTGTTCTCAGAGGTAGGCTCATTTACAAGTGTACATGGTGAGGACTGCACACAATAAACCCTGTGTCCCAGAGGTAGGCTCATTTACAAGTGTACATGGTGAGGACTGCACACAATAAGCCCTGTGTCCCAGAGGTAGGCTCATTTACAAGTGTACATGGTGAGAACTGCACACAATAAACCCTGTGTCCCAGAGGTAGGCTCATTTACAAGTGTACATGGTGAGGACTGCACACAATAAGCCCTGTGTCCCAGAGGTAGGCTCATTTACAAGTGTACATGGTGAGGATTGCACACAATAAGCCGTGTGTTCCAGAGGTAGGCTCATTTACAAGTGTACATGGTGAGAACTGCACACAATAAGCCCTGTGTTCTCAGAGGTAGGCTCATTTACAAGTGTACATGGTGAGAACTGCACACAATAAGCCCTGTGTCCCAGAGGTAGGCTCATTTACAAGTGTACATTGTGAGGACTGCACACAATAAGCCCTGTGTCCCAGAGGTAGGCTCATTTACAAGTGTACATGGTGAGAACTGCACACAATAAGCCCTGTGTTCTCAGAGGTAGGCTCATTTACAAGTGTACATGGTGAGGACTGCACACAATAAGCCCTGTGTCCCAGAGGTAGGCTCATTTACAAGTGTACATTGTGAGGACTGCACACAATAAGCCCTGTGTCCCAGAGGTAGGCTCATTTACAAGTGTACATTGTGAGGACTGCACACAATAAGCCCTGTGTCCCAGAGGTAGGCTCATTTACAAGTGTACATGGTGAGAACTGCACACAATAAGCCCTGTGTTCTCAGAGGTAGGCTCATTTACAAGTGTACATGGTGAGGACTGCACACAATAAGCCCTGTGTTCTCAGAGGTAGGCTCATTTACAAGTGTACATGGTGAGGACTGCACACAATAAGCCCTGTGTCCCAGAGGTAGGCTCATTTACAAGTGTACATGGTGAGAACTGCACACAATAAGCCCTGTGTCCCAGAGGTAGGCTCATTTACAAGTGTACATTGTGAGGACTGCACACAATAAGCCCTGTGTCCCAGAGGTAGGCTCATTTACAAGTGTACATGGTGAGGACTGCACACAATAAGCCCTGTGTCCCAGAGGTAGGCTCATTTACAAGTGTACATGGTGAGGACTGCACACAATAAGCCCTGTATTCCAGAGGTAGGCTCATTTACAAGTGTACATGGTGAGAACTGCACACAATAAGCCCTGTGTCCCAGAGGTAGGCTCATTTACAAGTGTACATGGTGAGAACTGCACACAATAAGCCCTGTGTTCTCAGAGGTAGGCTCATTTACAAGTGTACATGGTGAGAACTGCACACAATAAGCCCTGTGTCCCAGAGGTAGGCTCATTTACAAGTGTACATGGTGAGAACTGCACACAATAAGCCCTGTGTCCCAGAGGTAGGCTCATTTACAAGTGTACATGGTGAGGACTGCACACAATAAGCCCTGTGTCCCAGAGGCAGGCTCATTTACAAGTGTACATGGTGAGAACTGCACACAATAAGCCCTGTGTCCCAGAGGTAGGCTCATTTACAAGTGTACATGGTGAGGACTGCACACAATAAGCCCTGTGTTCCAGAGGTAGGCTCATTTACAAGTGTACATGGTGAGAACTGCACACAATAAACCCTGTGTCCCAGAGGTAGGCTCATTTACAAGTGTACATGGTGAGAACTACACACAATAAGCCCTGTGTCCCAGAGGTAGGCTCATTTACAAGTGTACATGGTGAGGACTGCACACAATAAGCCCTGTGTTCCAGAGGTAGGCTCATTTACAAGTGTACATGGTGAGAACTGCACACAATAAGCCCTGTGTCCCAGAGGTAGGCTCATTTACAAGTGTACATGGTGAGAACTGCACACAATAAGCCCTGTGTCCCAGAGGTAGGCTCATTTACAAGTGTACATTGTGAGGACTGCACACAATAAGCCCTGTGTCCCAGAGGTAGGCTCATTTACAAGTGTACATGGTGAGAACTGCACACAATAAGCCCTGTGTCCCAGAGGTAGGCTCATTTACAAGTGTACATTGTGAGGACTGCACACAATAAGCCCTGTGTCCCAGAGGTAGGCTCATTTACAAGTGTACATGGTGAGAACTGCACACAATAAGCCCTGTGTCCCAGAGGTAGGCTCATTTACAAGTGTACATGGTGAGGACTGCACACAATAAGCCCTGTGTCCCAGAGGTAGGCTCATTTACAAGTGTACATTGTATCGGGAGTCACACACGTCAGATTACCTTCATGTTGGAGTTTAACATCTCCTCAAAGTCCTCAGGTTCAATAACTGGCACCTTGGTCACTAGATCCATCAGGAAACGCCCCATCACATTGTCTGCTGGTATTTTGTTAGCCTGTATGCATAATTGAGATATCAAATTCATATTGATATTTTCTAATCTATACAGGTTGATCCTATATACTTAATAATGTAATTATATAATTTGAATCAATCACTTTTTCTCTCTCTAGAGTACCAGTGGAGAGGGCCCTTTGAATTGTGAAAAACAAGACTATTGCTATTGCTAAGCAACATAAGTTCCCTACCGCTGAAACTCCACAATTTTCAGATTATTTTTTTATATATATATTGTTGCCATAGCAACCAGAATTCTTGACATAGGAACAAATTGAAATGACGTGCATAATGCCCATATTGCCATCTATTCATGTTTTAAGTTTCATTAAAAAAATATGAAGAACTTTTAAAGTTATCGCAGGATCCAGAAAAGTGTGACATACAGACTGCCACACAGAACGCAAACCATAAGTCCCCTTCGATAAAAATTAGCAATATTAAGACCATATTTTGAACCTTTTTATGTTTTCTATGAATATTAAATTACACAATTGTAAGAAATTTGATCATATTATATGATTTTATTTAAACAAAGATTTATTTGTTACCATTCTTAAATTTTGGATTACAACTTGATAAAAAGTGTGTTTTCTGCGTTGTAAATGTAGCACTATTGTGGTCCTGTGTTTATTCTGTAACATTAGAAATTTGCCCACAGTATAAACTACTACTCAAAAAAATATTTATTTGAAACAACATAATGTTTAGTACAATTAATGAACAATTAA
This sequence comes from Dreissena polymorpha, assembly GCF_020536995.1. Lineage (NCBI taxonomy): Eukaryota > Metazoa > Mollusca > Bivalvia > Myida > Dreissenidae > Dreissena > Dreissena polymorpha. The sequence continues at coordinate 104,910,071 of NC_068358.1, forward strand.
GTCATAAAGGCAGTATCATCAATAATTTGGTTCTTTCGCTATACAATGATGAGTGAAAATAATCTCAATATTATGTCATTCGGCCTTATTTATCTACTAACCAAAAACCCCACCCCCACCCTCATATAGATGGCCATACCAGTACATCCTCGACGTATTCCAGCACGATGGCCAGTTTCTGCTGCAGCATGCCACAGGCCCTCTCTACGTGGCTCAGATCATTCACCAGGTTTACTGTGCGCTTCGGGTTGTACTTGCCTCCCTGGATCAGGCCCACTGCAGACAGGAAAACAAAACTACTTTGGCACATGCTTCAGATATAAGACTCGCTCTAGGAAAAAGAGGTTTATTGCATGTGCGTACTTGCCTCCCTCGATCAGGCTCACTAAGGGGATGTATACTTCTTTAATCCTTTACCACTTAGATACAAGCATCCATGTACTTGCAGTCCCTTAGAATTTGTGTTCTTACTAGATTCAAGCTTTAAAGGCTTAATTTCCAAACCTAAAATACTGATGAGCAGCAAACAGCATAAACCCTGAACAGCCTGCAAGTTACTCACAGGCTGACCCCTGTTTTGGTTTTATGCTGATTGCATATAGTCAGTTTCACTTTGCTCACTGCAGACAGGCAAATAAAACTACTTAGGCACGTGCTTTAAATATAAGACTCGCTCTGGGAAAACAGGGTTTAATACATCCAGTCTGCACAGGCTTACCAGGGACAACACTTTCCGCTTTTAATGTATATTTCTTTTAAGGAAGTCCCTTCTTGACAAAAATCCAGCTGAGGCGGAGTTTTCTTTTATAAACCTGTGTAGATAGCAGACTAATCTGGGACTGAACAATGTACATGCATTAAACAATAGTTTCCCATAGCATGTCACATCCATTTATTAGAGTGTATGATACAAGTACAGCTACTTTTGTTCACAATTTGTTGAACCAACAAGAAGTTCATAATATGAAATCTTAACAATTGGAGAAGTTGAAGTCTTACTTACATAAATAATGTGTAGTGTCATATAGGTTCATCTCTGTATTTAAATATTTAGCAATAATAACACTTTACAACTAATTAAGTGAATTACAATTAAGATGAATACTTCCTATGCATTTTAGATTATATAACTTGTGTTAAGGGAACAAATCAACCATGTTTCCTTCATGAATTGGTTCATTCACTGGACACAATAAAGTAAAGGAAGATCACAACATGAGTCTCATTGCATGTTTACATACCTCCAACCTTTTCTGGTTCATAACTTTTTATCTCCACCTGGACTGGGGTGAACATGGAACCAATGGTCTTGCCAGGCGTTCCTATATGTGTGCTGTAAAGGAAATTATTTTTTGTAAATCATAGATTGATAAAATTAGCATTTCTAAATATATTAGTATGCCTTGTTTGTAAGTCTTTTTCTGACCACTGTTTGAATATATTGTATGTCTTACTATAGGTAAAATGAAAGCCGAATGTATTTTGATGTGAACTCTAAATCTCGATGAATATAAGCCTTGTTCAGGGAAAACTGGGCTAAATTATGTTTGTAAAAAGCTGTCATACATTTAGACCAGCCAGTGCGGTTTCTTAAGTTGATTTTCGGTAAGAACAGACGTCTTTTAAACCCAAATACTGTAAAGCGGAAAGTGTCTTCCCTGATTAGCCAGAGTGGACGGCACAGAATAATTTGGGATGACCCTTAAAGCACATGCATTTAGCCTAGTTTTCAGTTTTCCAAGAGCGCTACTCCCATAATATTACAATACAATAGATTGCAAAGAAGTATATAGGAAAATCCTGCTTCTTACCTTACATAAGCCTTTAAACCGAACTTGTTGCCTCGTAGGGTGGTATCAGCTGTGAGATGGATGGGATGTTTAGCCTCCCGTGAATAGTATTCGTGAATCAGCAAGGAGTGTTCAGATACATCGGCACCTGTGGAATACCTGCAATCAAACAATATTAGCTGGTCTCTGGAGCACATGGGCTTAATGCATTTGCGTAAAGTATTCTCTAAAATTACCCCCTGCATTCCCCACTGGCAAATCTGGAACAACACTTTTTGCTTATATTTAATTTTTTGTTTTAAAAGAAGTCTCTTCTAAACAAAAATCCATTCTAGGCAGAAAGTATCATCCCAAATAAGCCTGTGCTGTGACCAGCTCATTTACAGGCATTTATAAGACAAATCAAACTTACAGAGAACATTTCTTTTCTTCTTATAGTTTAGTACAATTTTGAACACACAAAATTTGTTGTTTCCCATGTAAAAGTTTGACGAGTGTAATTATTATCTCAATCCCACAACCAGTATGTACCAGAATCTGTAACAATGTTAAACCTATGCAGGAGCATGATTTGTTTGCAGTGTTGTTTTTTCACCATTTTGGACATGGTGCTGGGACCCTCTGGATTGGTAAAAATCGTAGTATTAATCTAACCATGGTGACTTTAGCCATTAGCTACTCCAGCAGTCTTATTCCACACCTATCAGGAGCACACAAAGCAGTAAAGTGGCAATTGATTTAAAGAGTACAACATACCATCCCACAATCACTTCTGACGAGTTCACTTTTTTATGCAGTTCAAACATATTTCTGGCATACTCCAAGTCTGCAGCAACCTGGAGAGAAACACATAAACAGGCTCTTAGATCCACAGGCTGATAATGAATTGATGGATGAAGAATAAAATATGTTATCAATTCATAAAAGCATTTATTACATACAATTATATTTATACACATCCAAGCAAATTATATTTTGTCCAAGAACATGATTACCAATAACAGCTGCAGTGAAGATGCATTATTGGAAACACAATCAATGACTTTTTGTTAAGCTTGTTTTGTTGTGTTTTACGCTATTTTCAGTATGTAAGTAATATCAATGCAGTCAGTAAACTAGAAATGGCGCGGCAGAGGCCGACGCGTATCCCCACGCCGCATGTTTGACCCAGTGGCGCCCCATGGTTGGTAATGGGTCCATGCATAGTTGAGATTGACCATATTGTCATAAGAAAAGTTCAGTATCAATAAGAAGTGAATTGGTGTAGAAATGAAGAAATTGTAGTAAAAGACAATTTTGGGTGGGTGTGGCCTATATGGGCGGGGCGCCCCAGGGTTGGTAAAGGGGCCATACATAGTTGAGATTGCCCTTATTGTCATAAGAGATGTTCAGTATCAATTTGAAGTAAATCAGTGTAGAAATGAAGAAATTATAGTAAAAGGGAATTTTGGGTGGGCGTGGCCTATGTCGACGGGGCGCCCCAGGGTTGGTAATGGCGCCATGCATAGTTGAGATTGAATGTATTGTCATAAAAGAGGTTCAGTATCATTTTGAAGTGAATCGGTGTAGAAATGAAGATATTATAGTAAAAGGCAATTTTGGGTGGGTGTGGACTATGTGGGCGGGGCACCCCAGGGTTGGCAATGGGGCCATGCATAGATGAGATTAACTGTATTGTCATAAGAGAGGTTCAGTATCAATTTGAAGTGAATCGGTGTAGAAATGAAGAAATTATAGTGAAAGGCAATTTTGGGTGGGCGTGGCCTATGTGGGTGTGGCCAATTATGGGCGGGGCGCCCCAGGGTTGGTAATGGGGCCATACATAGTTGAGATTGACCGTATTGTCATAAGAGAAGTTCAGTATCAATTAGAAGTGAATCGGTGTAGAAATGAAGAAATTATAGTAAAAGACAATTTTGGGTGGGTATGGCCTATTATGGGCGGGGCGCCCCAGGGTTGGTAATGGGGCCTTACATAGTTGAGATTGACTGTATTGTCATAAGAGATGTTCATTATCAATTTGAAGTAAATCGGTGTAGAAATGAAGAAATTATAGTAAAAGGCAATTTTGGGTTTTCTTGGCCTATGTGGGCGTGGTGCCCCAGGGTTGGTAATGGCGCCATGCATAGTTGAGATTGACCATATTGTCATAAAAGAGGTTCAGTATCAATTTGAAGTGAATTGGTGTAGAAATGAAGAAATTATAGTTAAAGGCAATTTTGGGTGGGCGTGGCGCACCAGGGTTGGTAATGGGGCCATGCATAGTTGAGATTAACTGTATTGTCATAAGAGAGGTTCAGTATCAATTTGAAGTGAATCAGTGTAGAAATGAAGAAATTATAGTAAAAGGCAATTTTGGGTGGGTGTGGTCTACATGTATGTGGGCGGGGCGCCCTAGGATTGGTAATGGGGCTATGCATAGCTGAGATTGACTGTTTTGTCATAAGAGAGGTTTAGTATCAATTTGAAGTGAATCGCTGTAGAAATGAAGAAATTATAGTAAAAGGCAATTTTGGGTGGGCGTGGCCTATGTGGCCGGGGCGCCCCAGGGTTGGTAATGGGGCCATGCATAGTTGAGATTGACCTGTAGTGTCATAAGAGAGGCTCAGTATCAATTTGAAGTAAATCGGTGCAGAAATGAAGAAGTTAATGTAAAATAACATAAAAAATGAGTGAAAATCTCTGACCAGGCCCAGCCCCAACCCCCATAACTTTTGACCCAGGGGTCAGATCAAAATTCCGTCAATGTCACCGTCGCACATATGCTCATAGCTACCATGTATGTAAGTTTCAAGGTTTTAGTGCTAATAGTGTAGGAGGAACAGGTGGCCAGGACGGACGGACGGACAGACAGACGCACATCAATACAATATCCCCACTTTTTCTCCGAAAAACCTGGGGATAACAAACGCAAACTGGGTAAGCTGGTTTATCAGCACTAAGTGCGCTCACTTACACCAGTAACTGACTAATTCACAATGGCCCTACTTTGATTAGAAATAGGAGGAGAATAGCCAAAACAATTGAATCTGAACATACATATATTTTGCACAACTAGCATATTACAACACTTCTTTAGTACTTGTACTTTTTTCAAAGAGGCATCTAGAAGTTTGAACTAACCAGTAAACAAAAGCAGTAAGACATATACTAAAGCTGCGTTCTGAGAAAATGGGGCTTCATACATGTGCGTAAAATATCATCCCAAATAAGTGTTTGCAGTTTGCACAGGCTAATCAGGGACGACACTTTCTGCCTAAACATAATTTTTGTTAGAAAGACACTTTATATAAACAAACAAGAGATGTGTTTGTCAGAAACACAATGCCCCCTATTGCGCCACTTTGATTGATTGATTTATTTTTTTCATTTGGCAGGTACAGATAATTATCTCTCTTTAAAGCTTATTACTTCTCTTAGATTTGTTTTTCGTGACCTTTGACCTTGAATGATGACCTTGACCTTTCACCACTGAAAATGTGCAGCTCCATGAGATACACATGCATACCAAGTATCAAGTTTCTATCTTCAATATTGCAAAAGTAAATTGCAAAACTGTAACCAAGGTTAAAGTTTGTGACATACACAGTGAATGACAAACAAACCAAAAACAATATACCCCCGATCTTTCGATGCGGGGGCATAAAAATCAATTAAAGCCAACAGTGTCCTCCGTGATAAGCCATGCTTATCATGGTATACACTGCACATGCAATAAGCCCCGTTTTCCCAGAGCAAGGCTCGTAATATTGCTTACTTCATCCTCGGACTCATTGTGTGGGACAGCAAATGCATTGGTCACCTCCACTACCCCTTTATCATATGATCCTGAAAAAGTAGAAATGTGTTGCCATGGTTACTGAAGTGCTCTAGTTCGACCTGGCAATCGTTAGCTTCCAAGAATGCTATTTAATCAGTCAGTAAAAATATGGAGTGCATTCACCTACAGAATCAATCTTAAGATGAAATATTTAGTGTTTTTCCTTCACCATTTTTGGGATTTGGGTGAGGTCCTCTGCATTGGGCAAAATCATGTTGTTATGATTAAAATTCTGAAATGTGTGTTGTTTTTTGCTAAAAAGTAAAAGTAACAATTGAAGAAAAGAGAAGAAAAGTGTTATTGTTAGTATGTTTACTAGGGTTCAACTTTCAGAGCTGATTAGAGCAATGAACTAAATGGTAAAATGGAAACCTTCAATTTGGAAATTTAAGGCAAAGTATTGTGAATTTGGCCCCACATTTGACAAAAACAACAAGATGACATTCAATCCAAGTCACATTCACATTTTATCAGTCTATCACATTTTAAACGCCAAATGGAACTTTCTTGCGGCAAATTTTCTAATTTGTAGCCATTAGAGCTGCAACGAAATGGGTTTTAAATGCGTCGATTCGATTAAGGTACCAAACCTACCAAATTTGATTCGATTCTTTAACATATAGACATATATACGTTAAGCACGCTGTTCACGGACTATTTGATATGGGAAAGTATATGTTTTATCTTTACCTGTAATTAGGACGCGCGCGATTGGTTACTTATTACTTTAGTCATCAAATCAATAAGCGTGTTACGGTCTTCTTTCGGAAAAAGCGTCTGTAAAAGTTGTGGCCGACAAATTGAAATTATCAGATGTGCCTAAGAAGCTAAAATCAAAAGTGTGGCAGTTTTTTGGGTTTCGGGATGGTAGCCCTCCCGATAAAGCTGTGTGTAAAGTTTAAAACTGTGCTTCACGGACGTGGCGTACCTTAAGTCTGGCTCAACCACTAATCTAATGCAACAAGTCAAACGCAAACATAACGTTGATTTAGCAGGAGGTAGCACCAGTGAAACTACTCAAGTCGCCAGCCTTATTATTATTTATTTATTTATTATATTATTTTGTAGTCAACACAATCTTCTAGTCAGAAGTTAATTGATATTAATATTGAGTTCCTAATTTGCTATTCTTTTTGTGTGTGTTTTATTGAAATATTGACATAGTTTGTCAGAAACTCTTTAAATACAAATGTTAATTTAACCCACTTTCAACAGTTTTTAAAACACTGTTGAACCAAAAGAACTATATCTAACAAACACACAAATGCCCAATATATCTAGGTATGCAACAGGTTTGAACAGAAAGGTTTATTTTGAGGCAGAAGAGTGAATATATGATAAAAATAGGTAGAAAGATAAATCGAATCGAAACAATTGGTATCGAACTGTCTGAAATCGAAATCGAATCGAGCTTTTGGTGAATCTTTGCAGCTCTAGTAGCCATTAGCTAGTTTGGCGAATAATAGAGCAGGCCCTGCAAGTCATTGATGTTCCTTTGGCTATGTTTGATAAGTGTGCTTAGTTCACACTAAATCATGTTTTTATTGTAATGATCTTGCTATGGACACACCAAACTTATAAGCTGTTTTCTTTTATTTTAATATAAGTATGATCAGTGCGACAGATCTAATATTTCTGAAATAACAGTAGTTGAAAAATAATTATCTAGATATGTAGAATGATCAACGGTCATTCAGTCAGCGTCGAAATTAAGACAATTCAGCATTTTAGACAATCAACCCGATATCATCTCATATGTTGACAATGTCCGACAAATCCATTGCACGGAGCCTACCAATTTTTTTCATCGGGCTACTGAAATTTTCCAGCTCATGCCCGCCGGGCTAACATAAATCTATAAGAGCGGTAGCCCAGTTTATTGACAGACACGTAGAATAAACACGCTGACCATGTGTTTTTACACTGTGTATTGCTTATAATCCGATAACAAAGTGCAATCAATTATCTAATCAGTCACCGATCACTTGCGGTAATGTCGATTGTAAACAGTAACAGTATATTTTAATCATCCAATCAGAATCAATATTTGTCGTCTGCTAATAATATAATGAGAGCCGCTTGGATAGTTTGCGCACATGATGCAATGTCATTTCGCAATTTGGAATTCTTTGTTAACAGCAACAATGAGTAATAGCGACAACGTTTTTGATGCTGTTAAATATCCAATGAAGCCGAACATTAAAGAAATCAAAACAATAGCGGATTCTTCAAAACGGTAACGAAACCGAAAATGAATATTAATTACAACGGTGTGAACGCGGTTAACACCTGCTAATTAGTTTGCATTGTCAATTAATGATTGGATTAAAGGAAACAATGTTAATCGATAATCCCATATACAGTCCAACCTGTCAATAAAGACCACTCAAGGGCTTTGGTCGTTGTGGTCTTTGTTCACAGGTGGTCTTTGTTCGCAGGGTCGATCGAAACTTTGCATTATATGCTAGTAGTTTTTTAAAAGGTACCTTATCTATGTATGTGCTATATTGTTAAATGTTTGAATACTTATGCATGTATAATGAAATAAAGGATTGAAAACACAGTTTTGTTTTACATTTGTATATTTATTACATGTTGTATTTCTATTCCCTTATGATTTTATTATTTATTTAATTGATCATATACTGACTCGAGCCAGCCATTGCTAGCCTTAAAGTCCAAATATCCTAACTCACACGCAAACTTCAAGGCTTTCTCCTGGATCATAGGTCCAGACACAGGCAAGAGCCCTGCACTTGCGTCAACAAACCACTTATGGACTAAGTCATTCACTGACGCGAATTCCGACTCACGCTGAGGGCGTTTACTTTCACAGTTTACGTTCTCCTCGAATTCGTCCATAATCTCATGTTTACGCTTTAAAATACTCTGAATTTGAGTTTTTCCTACACCAAGATCACAAGCCACTCGTCTACAACTGTCCTTTACCTAACAAACTAATGACCTTAACGCGTTCTTCCAACGTCAAGAACTAACGCTTGGAAGCCATGATGGTTAACTTGAACTGACAATTTACTTTTTTATAATCTATGAACGTCTTATTACGGAGAAATTTAAGAAGAGAATGACTATCAAAATGTTTGTCTTTAACAGGCATCGTAAATGATATGAAACCGTTAATTTCCTAAATGAGTTTATAAAAGCCCCAAATTTGTCTTTGATATTTTCGGCAGTTAGTACAATAATCTCGAGTCACTTAAATACAAAGGCAAATTTTTACACTTTTGACAATCTGTCAAATGCATAAAAGAAGCAGGCGACTACCAATTAGCAATATATGTTAAATAAACAAACAACTGCTATCGAGTGCAATAAACTGTCACTTGCCAATATCTCCATAGCGACCGACGAGTCCACTAGTAAGATGTGTATCAAGTGACTACGCAGCGTCCTGGCGGCCATTTTGTTTTTTGAAAGTTGCGAAATCGTTGATTTTTATGATTGCAGTGGTCGTTGTAAGCTATCAAAATGGAGATTTGGGAATGTAAAAGCGCGGTCGTTGGTCTTTGTTCACAGGTGGGCTTTATTCGCAGGTTCAATATATAGTGAAATCGTTCGAGAGGAAATCGGTGTGGTCGTTATTGACTGTTGGTCGCTATTAACAGGCGGTCGCTCGATAGGTTGGACTGTATGCCCGATATTTTTTTTTAACCAAATTATGGGTGGGTAATATAGACGATAAGAGTCATAAACACAAACGTTTGAAATTTTTGAAAATGTCAAATGAATTTCGGCATATGGTTCTATTTAAAGGTATGATGAAATAAGCTCCCAATCAGGACCGTTGTATTGCAACATGCGTAAATCACTAGTGCGTTCAGTAAGCGGAATGTTTCCGGTTTTCTGTTTATTAATAGAACACCTGTAACCTGACACAGTTTGCACGCGTCGTGTACAGCTATTTTGGTTACTAAGTCTACATGAAATAAATGAATTTCTTTGTCCAGATAAAAAGCGCGCGAAAATTGGCGTGGGTGTTTTTATTTGTAAATAAAAATTTCATAGCGGGTACAACATTGGGATAATTTTATTTCCATTAAAAGTTTCGTTGTGAATTTCAACTAAAGTACTGGGATATCTCGCGAATTACTTGGCATTTACATTTCCTGTTAATAAAATATAATGTTAACACGCTGTATTGTTACCGTTACGCTGTATCAGTACCTTCATTATTGAAACAATTATTGTATTGTATACCGACTGCACACAAGTGTCGTAACATACGGATGCAATATGTAAATTCGGACAGTACTTAAAGTCGGACACAAGTAAATAAATGATATAATACTCTCTTGATTTATTTGGAACTCGGTATTTGCTGTTAAAAAGGGCAATTGCAATGATTAACACCATAAGAGTCAATAGTATTGATCATCTAAACGCTTTATTTACGTTTCCGACTTTACGTACAGTCAGAATTTAAGTACGCATACATGTGCACATAGTGTCGTAACATACGGATGCAATATGTAAATTCAGACAGTACTTAAAGTCCGACACAAGTAAATAAAAGATTTAATACTCTCTTGATTTTTTTGGAACTCGGTATTTGTTGTTAAAACGGGCAATTGCATTGATTAACACCATAAGAGTCAATAGTATTGAAACTTCGTAGGTACATTGATTATGACTGGCTGATGATCCTAGGCCTAAGCATTCTTGAGTTATCATCCGGAAACCATTTTACTATTTCGAGTCACTGTGACCTTGACCTTTGACACAGTGACCTTAAAATCAATAGGGTTCGAGTCCTCATTAATATAAAGACACTGAACAAGTTTGAAAAGAATCGGATGAAAACTGTGGACTTTATTGGATAAACAACAAAAGTCTAACGCACACACAGACAGACAGACAGACAGACAGACAGACAGACAGACAGACAGACAGACAGACAGACAGACAGAAACCATGCCATCCCATAAGCTCTTCTGCCTTTGGCAGTAGAGCTAAAAATCACAAAAACAACATGTCCCCTTCAATCTTTTTCCAGATAAAGTCAGTCATAAAACAAACATTTTTTGCAGATGACATAACATACTTCATTGACGGATCAATTAACTCATTCACTACTTTAATAAATGCAATTCAATACTTTAGTGAAATATCTGGCTTAAAACTTTATACCCAAAAATCAACAGTTATGCATGTTGGTTCACTAAAACATTCACTAATTAAATTTAAGGAATACAAAAACTTTATCTGAAAATCTGATGGAGCTTATTATCACTTGGTTTCTATTTCACAAATGACAAAAATCTTGATTATATGGCAAAAAACATTCAATTAGATATAGACACCTTTGACTGCTTTAAATGTATTTTATAAAATGTGAAATTACTGCAAAGATTATAAACTGGCTTGAGCATTCATGTTAAATGTTATAGGTAAACCACCTGCCAAAACAGATAATTACTGTAGTACAATATAACTATAATAAACACAGCATAATATAAGAAAACAATACAAAGTAAATATTCTAAGAAACAATCCTATTTAGTAGTTTGGAGCATTTAAAACAGTTCCATCATAACTCACTGAATCACTCTTTTCAGCCTTTTTTACACACTGGATGTTGACTTCCACATTTTACTTAATTATTTCAGAAGGTTCATCAAAGTTAAATTAATTAATCATATTATTAAAACTTCAATCTAAAAAAGTCCAATGATTGCTTTGAAACTGCATTTAAAATTTTCAAGCCAGTCAACAGGTCTTGCAAACAGGCGCTGTTATTTTCAAATTTCTGACTCACACTCAGAACAATTAGGGGGAAAAACATATACTTTTCAGGTGGGGGACTGCAGCCGAAATTCGGCGGCAGGGCAGATTTGATAGAACCCCCCCCCCCCACCGCGAAATGTCACCCATCGGGAAAAGTGAACACTGCGGACAGGCATTTTTGTTTAAGTACACGGTGCCTGTACTGTAACATTAATTTATGATATTAACTGTGTACATCAGACTACTTGCTGTTTTATGTATATGTATGTATACATATTATGTATATGTAAATAAAGAAATAAAATGAAGATGAAAACTTGTCTCAGAGCTCCGGATAAGGGCCATACAGCCGTAAATACGCCTTTTTTATGAAGATTTACGCATTTATTTTTATAAACTCGACGTACAATTACGACATAGTCACATTAATATCCATTTTACGCATTTATGAAAAAAATCTGGCCATACCGATACGTCTGCGGGCCGTGATTTGTTGGTCTCTAACCTAGCGGCGCTTTTCGTTAATTTAAACTACTGAAAAGTTGTAGACTGGGTTCATATATTATTGTCTATTCTGTCGCGTCATTTCCTGTAACTTGTAAATCCGTCAAAAACGATATGTCTGCGCTCAATTGAATGCCGGCTTAACAGAAAGCGGCTCAAAACAACACTTTGTTGTCATATAATGACTACATATTGTGTCTTCTAACCATCCTGACATTAAATCTGTAAACCCAGAAAAAGACATTGTCGCCCCGATATTAAACGATTTGATTGCATCGGTGGCGTAAAACGTTAGAAAACACGATGGGAAACGGATGAGACAGTGAAATAAGTGTTCATGTACTTAGCTTACTAGTTGGCTTGTGTTTTCTGGTCAAGAAAAATGAAGAAATAGTATTAGTCATGAGTTTAAATGTGTAGTTGTAATAGCATCATAATTCAGAATGGAAAACCTAATACAGTAACACTGTTTAAGAAGCTACATATATTTATTATAATTGCTGCAAATGTTTCTGTAAAGTCAGTTATACACCCTTCAATATCCAAGAATATTTTTGGATATGGTAGTACAGGTACTAATTGATTTTAAGCGTTACTCCTTTTCTTTCTGTCAGTGGCAGTATCGTTACTAATTTCACAAATCCTTATTTGGAGCTCTGCTTGCCTCTTATCATTTTGTATGTAAATTTTATGGGCAACCAAATATTTTCATTGTGGGCTACCTGAAAAATAAGGAATTTTTCGGACACTGGTTGAACATGTAACTGCAGTGTCTATTCTAGGAATTCAAAAGTAACTTTGAAAAATAGTGGGGATAGATAAATGAAGTGAAATAACACTGTTGATGGGGGCGTAATAAATAACAGTTGTGACCTGTCACATCACAGTAATGAAGAAGGTATGATCTCAGATTTGAATATTGAGGCCAGTGTCCGACAAATCCATTGCCCGGAGCCCGGGGGCTACCGAAATTTTTCATCGGGCTACTGAAATTTTCCAGCTGACGCCCGCCCGGCTACTGTAAATCTATAAGAGCGGTAGCCCGTTTGATTGACAGACATACGTAGAATAAACACGCTGACCATGTGTTTCAACACCGTGTATTGCTTATAATCCGATAACAAAGTGCATTTAATTATCTAATCAGTCACCGATCACTTGCGGTAATGTCGTAAACAGTAACAGTGTATTTTAACATTTGTCGTCTGCTAATAATATAATGAGAGCCGGTTGGATAGTTGGCGCACATGATGCAACATCATTTCGCAGTTTGGAATTCTTTGTTAACCGCAACAATGACGTTTTTGATGTCGTTAAATATCCAAGGACGCCGGACATTAAATAAATCAAAACAATAGCGGATTCTTCAAAACGGTAACGAAACTGAAAATTAATATTAATAACAACGGTGTGAACGCGGTTAACACCTGCTTATTAGTTTGCATTGTAAATTTAATAATTGGATTAATCGACTGTTAATCAATAATCCCATATATGCCCAATTAATATTTTTTAAACCAAATTATGGGAGGGTAATATAGATGATGATAGTCATAAACACAAACGTTTGCAATTTTAAAGTGTCAAATGAATTTCGGCATATGGTTCTATTTAAAGATATGATGAAACAAGCTCCCAATCAGGACCGTTCAATTGCAACATGCATTAATCACCTGCCACGGTTTGCGCGCGTTGTGTATGTGTACAGCTATTTTAGGTTACAAAATTCTACATTTAATAAATGAATTTCTCTGTCCAGATAAAAAGCGCGCAAAAATTGGCATGGGAGTACTTATTTGTAAATAAAAATTTCGTAGCGGGTACAACATTGAGATTATTTAATTTCCATTAAAAGTTTCGTTGTGAATTTCAACTAAAGTACCGGGGTATCTCGCGAATTATTTGGCATTGACGTTTCCTCTTAATAAAATATAATGTAAACACGCTGTATCGTTACCGTTACACTGTATCAGTTCCTTCATTATTGAAACAATTATTGTATTGTATACTGACTGCACACAAGTGTCGTAACATACGGAAGCAATACGTAAATTCGGACAGTACTTAAAGTCGGACACAAGTAAATAAATGATTTAATACTCTTAATTTCTTGAAACTCGGTATTTGTTGTTTAAAAATGCAATTGCATTGATTAACACCGTACGAATCAATCGTATTGATCATCTAAACGCTTTATTTACGTTTCCACCTTAACGTGCTGTCCGAATTTAAGTACACATGCATGTGCACATACATGTAATATCTACATGTAGTATATGATTTTCTTTGGTACATTTACATTTAAGTACAAGGTGCCTGTACTGTAACATTAATTAACGATATTGACTGTGTACATAAGACTACTTGCTGTATTATGTATATGTATGCATACATATTATGTATATGTAAATGTAGAAATAAAATAAAGATGAAAACCTGCCTCTTATTATTTTGTAGGAAAATTTTATGGGCTACCAAATATTTTTATTGGTAGCCCAGTGGGCTACCTGAAAAATAAGAAATTTGTCGGACACTGATTGAGGCGCCTCTAGGAAAAAGTGATCATGCATTTATCAGTTACTGTTTTAATGTCCACAGGTATGGACCTTATTGTGAAAAAATAGTGTATAAATATGATAAGGCGGACTGGGATAGAATGAAGGAAATACTAAATATAGACTGGGACAGTAAATGTAATAATTTAAGTACAAATGAGCAATGGGAAGTATTTAAGGAAACCTTAGGCAGTGCTGTTGACCAATGCATACCAAAAATATCAGTCAATAGAAATAGGAAAAACAAGGTTAACCTTGAAAGCAAGAAGTTTAAATCTAAAATTAGACAAAAGCAAAGACTATGGAACAGATATGTAAAAGAAGGTGACTTAAGGGCTTATGAGGATTATAAACGCACAAGAAACCAAATTAGGAATTTGACAAGGAAAATGATTATACAAAGAGAGAAGAAAATAGCTGACAATTCTAAAAGTAATCCGAAGGCTTTTTGGAACTATGTAAACAGGAAAACTAAAACTAAAGTATCAGTTACAGACTTATATAAAGATGAATATAAAATAGACATGACAACAAACGATAGTGAAAAAGCAGGGGTTTTGGCGGACTTTTTTACATCAGTTTTTACTTTAGATGAGGATATTACACAACAATATATTAGTGCTCCTCAAGATGTACCATTTTTGGATTTTTTAACAATAACTCCTCAAATTGTTGAGACAAGGTTGAAAAATTTAAATATTAGTAAATCCCCGGGGCCGGATAAATTGCACCCAAGATTACTTCATGATTTACGTACAGTTTTGGCTAAGCCATTATCGATTATCTTTAATAGTTCTTGGACTAAAGGTGAATTACCAGATGAGTGGAAATGTGCGAATATAACTGCGTTGTTTAAGAAGGGTGATCGCAAAGATGCGGGAAATTATAGACCAGTTAGTCTAACTTGTATTTTATGTAAAGTTATGGAGACCATTGTCAGGGAGGAAATGGTGAATCATATGAAAGTAAACGGGTTATTTAGTGACAAGCAATATGGCTTTATCTCTGGTCGCTCGACAGTTTTGCAACTCCTAACAGTTATAGATAGGTGGACTGAAATTTTAGATAAAGGGGGAGCTGTAGATGTGGCCTATTGTGATTTCATGAAGGCATTCGATAAAGTAAGTCATGTAAAGTTAATTCACAAACTGAAAATGTATAATTTTGGTCAAAAATATATAGACTGGATACAGGCTTTTTTGAGCAACCGAAAACAACGTGTTTTAGTAAACGGAGCGAGTTCAGAATGGAAAAGTGTTGTGAGTGGAATACCGCAAGGATCTGTGCTCGGGCCGAAATGTTTTGTACTATATATAAATGACTTACCCCTGAGTCTATCAAATGAAAGTGAAATATTTCTTTTTGCAGACGATACTAAAATTTTTAGGGAAATAATGAATCTAAATGATTGTGAATTGCTTCAAGAAGATATATTTAAAATGAAAGACTGGTCAGATAAATGGAAATTAAAATTCCACCCGGACAAATGTAAAGTGATGAGAATTGGTAAAAATAAAAATAGTGACTTTGAATACAAGTTAGACAGGAACTTGAAACCTATGGCAAAAAGTATTGAAGAGAAAGATATAGGGGTTGTTATTGACAACAAATTGAAATTTGATAAACATATAAATGAAAAAGTTAATAAAGCAAATTCAATAGTTGGAGTAATAAGGCGAACGTTTGAATATATAAATAAAGAAGTTTTTAAAACTCTGTTCACATCGTTAGTAAGACCACACCTAGAATATGCTAATCCAGTCTGGAATCCACATTTAAAGAAAGACATAGAAATGTTAGAGAATGTCCAAAGGCGTGCCACCAAACAAATCCCTGGTTTATCCGAAATGTCATATGAGGAGAGATTAAATGAATTGAAATTACCTACTCTTGCCTATAGAAGACTTCGAGGAGACCTCATTGAAGCATACAAAATAATAACTATGAAATATGACCCAGCAGTCTCAAACTTATTCGAGAAAAATTCTAGTCAATCAATAAGGGGGCATGAGCATAAACTTTTTAAACTACGATCAAGACTGGATGTTAGGAAATATTCGTTTTGTTGTCGTATTGTGGACACATGGAACAAATTACCCGAACAAGTGATATCCGCCAAGACGGTACACTCTTTTGAAAGACGATTAGATAAATTCCTAAGAGATGAACCCATTAAATATCAATTCACAGAGTGTCTCAAATTTACTGGAGGTATAATGGACAATTCTAGTGATGAAAACGAGGAGCTAGCATTTAAGGATGGTGACACCAACCTACTGCTAGAACGACATCTGTAAGTATCTGTAAGTATCACACTCGGAGCGAAGTTAGATGAGTACGAAAGATACCGTCTAACAAGTACCGGTAACATACAAACATCGATTTTGAAGACAGAGACATTAATATGGACATAAATACGGCATGAATATATAGAATACCTAGTAATGTTCCTATGACACGCTTTGCGTCCTCATTTCTTCTTTCGTAAGAATCTACAATCGTAAACAAAACAACTGGATGAATCTGACACACGAGATTGGCCGCCATTATGGAAGGAAGGACAGATGTTAATTAAAAAAGGGAAAATAATCCAAATAATTAAAGACAATAAATGCGTATAACATTTATTATGAAAATAAAATCTTTTGTATAAATATAATTTATATATCTAAAGAAATATGTGTAAACATTTTTTATTCACTGCGCAATCGCAATTTATCCGAAATATTGTACCAGACTCCAAAGATAAAGTTAAATTAAACTGTTTAGTACTCTACTATCGGAACCGCTAATTACCTTTAAATTTAAATTGACTGAGATGTGGGTATAATATGAGTGTCATGTATTCGGGTTTAGGCATTTATAAAAAATTATTATCAAATAACCGCATGTAGTTTAGTATAAACTGTATCCGAATTGGCCTAAGCAATGGCCTGCAACAAACAGTGCTTTTTGATATTGAAAATCTGTTAGTTTCATAAATGCAAGGTATAGTATATACATGCTCACTGACACAGAGGTCTAGTATATACACTTGGAGACTTTTCTAATGCATCACTTATGGTTGTTGCTGGTTGAGTCGTGGGTTCTGTTTGATTCGTGGGTATAGAAATCGCCTGAAATCTCGCGATAGAATGTTCGCACATGATGCAGTTCGTTACAGAAAAATGTTTAGACAAAGTCACCATTTTTTCGATCAAAAATGCGTCAAAAACAAGTAAATAGTGTAATTCATCATAACTTGATAGGTCGGTATGAAATATTTCCTGATTTATGTATTGCAGTGCCTTCCCCAGGAATTTTTTCAGGCGCCGCGGGACGGGGTGGGTTCGGGAGGGTTGTCCCCTCCCTACGTTGATTTTTTATTTATTTAACGTGTCAATTCACGTTCTGTGGTGCGTTATAACTCAAAGAAAAACAGCGTCAAAAGACGTCATTTGGTGCGCTATGACTCTTAAAAAAAATCCCCCAGTCATTTAAAAAAAATTTTTTTATATTGTTTAATTGTTTTAAAACTTTTCCGCACAGATAGTAAAATCCCGCCTCGAACGATTCCCCAATACATCCGTTTCAACCCGACTCTATTCCTGTATACTTACTATTTTTCAAGTTTCTATTTATTACCCGATAATCCCGTTTATTCCGTTGTTATCAATCTCTTTCTAGTAAATATTTACGATAAAAGCTTTCAGTTTTTTTCTTTAACACAAACCTTGCCATTTTTTAAGTGACTATTTATAGATTTGATGAAATATTGCCTCTGAATATGCCTCTGAATATGCGTCAATCCCCTGACCTGTTGTGTGCTTGTTAAAACGCTCAATACACGCCATTTGTATGCAATAGACGCGACATTGTACATGCTGCATAATTTTCGCACTCTTTTTAATTGAGAAAAAGATTCGACACAAAATAAATTTGCACTGCTAATTTGAAGCAAAAATATTTAACGTTGCGGTAACATTTACATTCGGAAGTGTGTTTCGGATTAAAAACGCGTTAACATCGACTTACGGGAATGGGTTTCGGATTACAAATTTAATTATTCCCATTTGAGATTTCAACAAATATTTACCGTTGCGTTATAAATTCAACGATAATTTGTTTAAGCACTTTACGAGTCGAATAAATGTTTGACGGAATAATGCATGAAATTCACGTTGTCCACGAGGAACACGGCCGGTTGCCATCATCAGCCTTCTAACTATCGATTATCGGACGAAACATTTACAAGTGTGCGTAATTAATTCAACGAAAATTTGTTAAAGCGCATTACGTGTCGAATAAATGTCAGAAAAACGAG
Source organism: Dreissena polymorpha (assembly GCF_020536995.1). Lineage (NCBI taxonomy): Eukaryota > Metazoa > Mollusca > Bivalvia > Myida > Dreissenidae > Dreissena > Dreissena polymorpha. Next base: position 104,928,788 of record NC_068358.1, read on the forward strand.
GTGAATCAGTTCTATAAATGGACATGTTGAAATATACATGTACTGAAATTAAATAAATTGTTATCACATAATTGTAACCGGGAGTCATTTGCACAACTTACTCGCTATAATAATTAATTGTTTACCACTTGCAATTGATTTTTCGTATTAATTATGAGTCATAGGTAACACTTGTTTACAGTAAAAAGGTGTGATGATGATGCCCGAAACCGTCTTTAATGTTCTGTACTGTACTAATTACCGGTTTTATATTACTCAAATGGTACAACTTCTTGCTAATCAAGCTGCGATAAACTCTTACTTCATGCCCGACGTCAATCAAAAATAATGGTCGATAGTTAACCCCGCCCTCATAAGCATTCGCGTAACCGATTGGACGATGAGCTTCACAGTTTGACGACTTGAAAGTTACCAGATACATCCTTGTCAGCATTTAAATGACCGTGTAATGTGGCTAGAATAATCGATACGCGCGTCATGCTATTCTCTTATCAGTGGATTATCCATTACCCCATGTGGTGTTTATGGCGATTACTTGTGAAAGTAGGTACCGAGTGCTCTTTTAAAACAGGAAATATTGATACACTGATAGGGAAACCTTGATTATTTTGGACAATCTCCACTTCCTTTTACTGAAGAATACACTGATCGGAAAATTTCAAGCGCCCCAGGGACTCTGATTTCGAAATTCAAGCGCCCCGGCAAGGGGCGCTTAAATGGCCTGGGGAAGACCCTGGTATTGTTCATATAGTGTTTCAAAGTAACACAAAATCGTTTATTTAGAAGTATTTACCATGCTCCATTGTCTGTTGACATTTTTTCACAAGAAATTAACCTGCCCTGCAAGGTCAGTTTAAAGGCTATTTATAGTATGCATATCTTGAAATTCTGGCAGCCAATCAGAACCCACGAATCGACCGGAAGCTTATTTTCATGATGGTGGTTTGACACTATCAACACAGTCGATTATTTTGATGATAAAAGACAATAAACATTTGGAAAAAAGCAACAAATCTTAAAGAAGAAAGGTTAATTATTATTTTCATAATGATTCATGGTCATATATTTATAAAATATTTGTGATGTAACAACTTCATGAAAATTAATACCCACGACTCAACCAGACTATAGCATAATCATATCAATATATCTCCCTTATTTTTGAACGGCTTGTGTTGAAATTTGGACCAAGAAATAATTTAACACATATCTAAGTCCTGAAAATTTAATTGACATTGAAAAACAACAAAATGTAAAACTTATTAAATTAAAAACGTCACTTCAAAAGTCAAATTCTCAGACTGGTACAACGTTAAATAATAATGTGAAAAGTAAAACGCATAAACTTACACGTCTCAGGCCGTCAACTGATTCCTATTTTCCCATATTTTTCAAAACCTATATTTTCCTATATTTTTTTACTTTTTTCCTCTTATTTACCTATATTTTAGACTTTTCCTCTATTTTGTACTGAAAATGTCCTCTTTTTTTAAATACGTATAAGAAGTAATACTGCCTTTAGATATTTTAATTTACAGTGTAAAAAAGCTGTCCCTCCTCTAAAGCATCTTGCAGGAGTGCTGTTGTACACCATTGTGATATCTATATGGACACCTTTGATGAAGAAAAATACAACCATTTCAAAGGTGAGAACAAATCCTAGCAGATAGTTGTTACAGGTCTTTCCCCAGGGATGCTCTTCTGAGGGGATATTTAATGCTCTTCCTGATCTTAGATGGAATTGAGCTGATTATTGAGATGTTTTATTGTCATTTTGCCATATTATTCTTGTTAGCGAGGCTGTTTTTAGAGAAAATCCGAGGTATTGTCATAGCCAGCTCGTCGTGTTGTCTGCCGGCATCGTGCTAAAACCTTAACATTGGCTCTAAAATCAAAGTGTTTCCACCTACAACTTTGAAACTTCATATGTAGATGCACCTTGATGAGTTCTACACGCCACACCCATTTTTGGGTCACTAGGTCAAAGGTCAAGGTCACTGTGACCTTTAAAAAAATTATGACAAGCTTTCGCAGCCGAGCGTGGCACCCGTTATGCGGTGCTCTTGTTTTTAAGATATGCATCTACCATTGTGTGTCTGATAACCATGAGATAATATTGTTTTACAATTGGTATTAATAATACAGTGCAATTTTGTTCAATTAATTATTTTGATGTTCAATTTCAAATATATTTCATATGCAGAAGCTGCCAAAAATATTATATTCTGTATGTACATTTTTATCATATAGGATGTTTTTGTGTTCTTTACATGTCCTAAAAATGTTTGAAGAGTGTATAGAAATTTTAATGTGCATAAAATACAGAATTTATATTATATACCATGATATGATACTACATGTATGTGATTCATGTTTTCGGTTTCAATAATTTCATTATCAATGTCATGTTGCTCTCTTATGTTAGGTTGTAAAACTATGTTTAACTAGAAATGGCGCGGCAGAGGCCGACGCGTATCCCCACGCCGCATGTTTGACCCAGGGGTGACCCAGGGGTGCCCCAGGGTTTGTAATGGGACCATGCATAGTTGAGAATGACCGTATTGTCATAAGAGAAGTTCAGTATCAATTAGAAGTGAATCGGTGGAGAAATGAAGAAGTTATAGTAAAAGGCAATTTTGGGTGGGTGTGGTCTATGTGTGCTGGGCGCCCCAGGGTTGGTAATGGGGCCATTCATAGTTGAGATTGACCGTATTGTCAAAAGAGAAGTTCAGTATCAATTAGAAGTGAATCAGTGTAGAAATGAAGAAATTATAGTAAAAGGCAATTTTGGGTGGGTGTGGCCTATGTGGGCGGGGCGCCCCAGGGTTGGTAATGGGGCCATGCATAGTTGAGATTGACCGTATTGTCGAAAGAGAGGTTCAGTATCAATTTGAAGTGAATCTGTGTAGAAATGAAGAAATTATAGTAAAAGGCAATTTTTGGTGGGTGTGGTCTATGTGGGCGGGGCGCCCCAGGGTTGGTAATGGGGCCATGCATAGTTGAGATTGACCGTATTGTCATAAGAGAGGTTCAGTATCAATTTGAAATGAATCAGTGTAGAAATGAAGAAATTTTAGTAAAAGGCAATTTTGGGTGGGTGTGGTCTATGTGGGCGGGGTGCCCCAGGGTTGGTAATGGGGCCATGCATAGTTGAGATTGGCCGTATTAGCATAAGAGAGGTTCAGTATCAATTTGAAGTGAATCGGTGTAGATATGAAGAAATTATAGTAAAAGGCAATTTTGGGTGGGTGTGGTCTATGTGGTCGGGGCGCCCCAGGGTTGGTAATGGGGCCATGCATAGTAGAGTTTTACCGTATTGTCATAAGAGAGGTTCAGTATCAATTTGAAGTAAATCGGTGTAGAAATAAAGAAGTTAATGTAAAATAACCTAAAGAAATGAGTGAAAATCTCTAACCCGGCCCCACCCCAACCCCCACAACTTTTGACCCAGTGGTCAGATCAAAATTCCAAATAGTGCAGGGTCGCACTTATGCTCATAGCTACCATGTGTGTAAGTTTCAAGGTTCTAGTTCTAATAGTGGAGGAGGAGATAGTGGCCAGGACGGACAGACGGAAAGACGGCGGAGATAACCACAATATCCCCACCCTTTTCAAAAAGCGTGGGGATAATAATGTTTTGTGTTTTGTTGATTGTTTACTATTTTAATTATAAATTTCAGGTGTCCACATTGATGACCATAGTGTGTTGCTGCATCAGCATATCTGCCTTGGTGGGAAGATGAGGGACTGTTTTGTTAAGTAAAACATGAATTTAATGATTATTGACGGACAACAAGTAAGTAAGAAGTTCTCTACATATCTCTAGAACATTACTTTTTACCATAAAATTACTATATTTTGACCCTAAACAAACCCAAACCTCCTATATTTTGATGTAAAAATTCCTATATTTTTTCCTTTATATTTTCACCTTAAGTCAGTTGATGGCCTGACGTCTTAATAACTTACCGGCTTGCAACATGCCGATTGAGCAATTTCGCTTGTGAATATTCATACAAGCCATATTGTTTTTCTTAAATTAATGTTACGTTTTTCTTGTGTAAAAACTTACCTAGAATTATGAAATTGAAATTAAATTGGAATAATATGTATATCGCCTTTTACTACACTTGGTGATTTTTCTAACGCAACACTTTTAAAACTTACATATCTCAGTAACGAGTAAATATTTTTATTTAAGTGATCATTTGACTACAGTATGTGCAAGCTAACAATAAAATCATTCATCAGTGACGATCGGACGCTTTAGCAAGTGGGAAATGTTGCCCGTGACGATCGGACGCTTTAGCATATGGGAAAGGTAGCCTGTAAAATGCAAAGTGCGCGATTGCGCTCCTGAATATTCATACAAGCTATATTGTTTTGTTAATTAATTTTATGTTTTCCTTATGTAAGAACCCACCTAAAATAATTAAATTGAAATAAAACTAGAATTAAATCGCGTTTCAACATGTTCACGTGCAAAAATATAGAACCACACCTAACCCACGTGCTAAAGCGTCCAATCGTCACGGATAAATGATTTTATCGTGAGCTTGCATAGAACATAGTCAAATAATTGTATGTAAAATTTTATATCAATATCTTTACTCATAACTGAGATATTCAAGTTTGAAAAGTGATGCGTTAGAAAAGTTATACATGCACACTGACACAGGAGTCTAGTGTATCCATGCACACTGACACAGCCGGGGTGTCCAGGTCTAGTGTATACATGCACACTGACACAGAAGTCTAGTGTATACATGCACACTGACAAAGAGGTCTAGTGTATCCATGCACACTGACACAGAGGTCTAGTGTATACATGCACACTGACACAGAGGTCTAGTGTATCCATGCACACTGACACAGAGGTCTACTTTATACATGCACACTGACACAGAGGTGAAGTGTATCCATGTACACTGATACAGAGGTCTAGTGTATACATGCACACTGACACAGAGGTCTAGTGTATACATGCATACTGACACAGAGGTATAGTGTATCCATGCAAACTGACACAGAGATCTAGTGTATCCATGCATACTGACACAGAGGTCTAGTGTAAACATGCACACTAACACAGAGGTCTAGTGTATACATGCACACTGACAGAGAGGTCTAGTGTATACATGCATAATGACACAGAGGTCTAGTGTATACATGCACACTGACACAGAGGTCTAGTGTATACATGCATACTGACACAGAGGTCCAGTGTATACATGCACACTGACACAGAGGTCTAGTGTATCCATGAACACTGACACAGAGGTCTAGTGTATACATGCACACTGACACAGAGGTCTAGTGTATACATTCACACTGAAACAGAGGTCTAGTGTATCCATGCACACTGACACATAGGTCTAGTGAATTCATGCATACTGACACATAGATCTAGTGTATACATGCATACTGACACAGAGGTCTAGTGTATACATGCACACTGACACAGAGGTCTAGTTTATACATGCATACTGGCACAGAGGTCTAGTGTATACATGCACACTGACACATAGGTCTAGTGTATACATGTACACTGACACAGAGGTCTAGTGTAAACATGCACACTGACACAGAGGTCCAGTGTATACATGCATACTGGAACAGAGGTCTAGTGTATCCATGCACACAGACACAGAGGTCTAGTGTATACATCACACTGACACATAGGTCTAGTGTATACATGCACACTGACACATAGGTCTGGTGTTTCCATGCACACTGACACAGAGGTCTAGTGTATACATGCACACTGACACAGGTCTAGTGTATACATGCACACTGACACATAGGTCTAGTGTATACATGCACACTGACACGTAGGTCTAGTGTATACATGCACACTGACACATAGGTCTAGTGTATACATGTACACTAACACAGAGGTCTAGTGTATCCATGCACACTGACACAGAGGTCTAGTGTATACATGCACACTGACACAGGTCTAGTGTATACATGCGCACTGACACATAGGTCTAGTGTATACATGCACACTGACACATAGGTCTAGTGTATACATGCACACTGACACATAGGTCTAGTGTATCCATGCACACTGACACATATGTCTAGTGTATACATGCACACTTATACACATAGGTCTAGTGTATACATGCACACTGACACATAGGTCTAGTTTATCCATGCACACTGACACATAGGTCTAGTGTATACATGCATACTGACACAGAGGTCTAGTGTATACATGCACACTGACACAGAGGTCTAGTGTATACATGCATACTGACACAGAGGTCTATTGTATACATGCACACTGACACATAGGTCTAGTGTATACATGCATACTGACACAGAGGTCTAGTGTATACATGCACACTGACACATAGGTCTAGTGTATACATGCATACTGACACAGAGGTCTAGTGTATACATGCACACTGACACAGAGGTCTAGTGTATACATGCACACAGACACTGAGGTCTAGTGTATACATGCACACTGACACATAGGTCTAGTGTATACATGCATACTGACACATAGGTCTAGTGTATACATGCACACTTACACAGAGGTCTTGTGTATCCATGCACACTGACACAGAGGTCTAGTGTATACATGCATACTGGCACAGAGGTCTAGTGTATACCTGCATTCTGGCACAGAGGTCTAGTGTATTGATGCATACTGGCACAGAGGTCTAGTGTATGCATGTATACTGGCACAGAGGTCTAGTGTACACATGCATACTGGCACAGAGGTCTAGTGTACACATGCATACTGGCACAGAGGTCTAGTGTATACCTGCATTCTGGCACAGAGGTCTAGTGTATTGATGCATACTGGCACAGAGGTCTAGTGTACACATGCATACTGGCACAGAGGTCTAGTGTACACATGCATACTGGCACAGAGGTCTAGTGTATACATGCATACTGGCACAGAGGTCTAGTGTATACATGCATACTGGCACAGAGGTCTAGTGTATACCTGCATTCTGGCACAGAGGTCTAGTGTACACATGCATACTGGCACAGAGGTCTAGTGTATACATGCATACTGGCACAGAGGTCTAGTGTATACATGCATACTGGCACAGAGGTCTTGTGTATACATGCCCACTTACACAGAGGTCTTGTGTATACAAGCAAGTGCAAGATGTCAATATACAAAAATAGATACGAGCCTCACTCTATGAAAAGTTTTTTTTACTGCAATCATGTGCGTAAAGTGTCTCCCTAGATTAGTCTGTGCAGTCCGCATAGGCCAGTCAGGGACGACACTTTCCACTTAAACTTGCTAAGAAGAGACTTTCTTGAAACAAAAAATATCTTAAAAGCGGAAAGTGTCGACTCTGATTAGCCTGTGTGGACTGCACAGGCTAATTTGGGATAACCTTACACACTTGCATTAAACCCCCTTTTCACAGAACGAGGCTCATATAAATGAACTACTTATGAACATTTTAACTTTTTTTAATGTGTAGACAGACATATACACATATTAAAATATGATACTGAAAACACTTTTAATCACAATTTTAAAGCATTTGTAAGCAAATCAACAGCAACGCTAATTTCTCAATTTTAGTAAAAACCGGGCGATTTTTCCCAATCCACATTAAACCATTCCAAATGCCAAAATGCTGGAAAAAACACTGCACTTATTCTCTTATTAACTACTTAAAAAATGCCAGAGATGCGAGTCTATTAGTTACTTTTTACTCTTGACTAACTAAATCTTATGAAAGTCCTAGCCTCTCTTGGTAATTAATTGAACTTTTAAACATACCTTGGATCAGGGATCATATTTTCCCGCAACATCAAATGGTCTGGATTTAAATGGGATTTTTTATTGTTGTTTCGTGTGCTGTTTTCATTAGACATTTTTTTCATCATTGTCAACTTTTATTAATCTGTGTAGGTCTATACCGATGTTTTAAATCGTCAACTCGATAATAGCATACAAACATACACGGAACCAAAAAAATGTCTGTGCGGAGGTTGGCTATTGACAATAACAAAAACCAAATAATTGTTTTTATGCCCCCCTTCGAAGAAGAGGGGGTATATTGCTTTGCTCATGTTGGTCGGTCTGTCGGTCCGTCCACCAGGTGGTTTCCGGATTATAACTCGAGAACGCTTGGGCCTAGGATCATAAAACTTCATAGGTACATTGATCATGACTCGCAGATGACCCCTATAGATTTTGAGGTCACTAGGTCAAAGGTCAAGGTCACGGTGACCCGAAATAGTAAAATGGTTTTTGGATGATAACTCAAGAACGCATACGCGGCCAACAGGGCGAACTCTGAACAATATAACTGAAGCAAATGGTCTGTTATCCTAAATCTATACTTATCAGTCCAATGAAACATCATCCTTTGAGTAAAATAAAGTTGATCAGTAAAAATATTTTCAGAATATGAGATTTTTTGTATATTTTGTATAATAAATATTGTGTTAATGTTTAATTTTGTTGATTGATATAAATATAAGCAGGACAGGGGAGGTAATACACTATTATATCTTTCTTATATACAGGAGAATGCAATAAGTTTAAATTTCATGCTTAATAAATAGAGGATATTTGTTCATGTCAGTGTGAGATCATTTGTTATTGTTTATGATCACATTATACCCCCCTCTCACTCCCCCCTACCTCCCCCCCCCCCCACCCGCCCCCATTTTTAACCAGGTTTTCCGAAGGAAAAAACTGGTTATTAGATTGGCGAATGCGGGCTGGCTGGCTGGCTGGCTGGCGGGCTGGCGGGCGGGCGGAACAAGCTTGTCCGGGCCATAACTATGTCGTTCATTGTCAGATTTTAAAATCATGTGGCACATTTGTTCACCATCATTGGATGGTGTGTCGCGCGAAATAATTACGTCGATATCTCCAAGGTCAAGGTCACACTTTGAGTTCAAAGGTAAAAATTGGCAATAAATGAGCTTGTCTGGGCCATAACTATGTCATTCATTGTGAGATTTTACAATTATTTGGCACATTTGTTCACCATCATGGGACGGTGTGTCGCACGAAAGAATCACGTCAATATCTCCAATGTCAAGGTCACCACAACTTAAAATAGATTTTTTTTGAAACAAACTTACAAAGGGGGTTAATTTTGTTTGTTCATTTCAAAAGTTCAGTTTGAGTTGTCTCCCTTAATCAGATTTTTTTTCACAATGAAAACCTGGTTTTGTGACAATTTTGTCCCTTGTTTTTTTAAACATCTATTAAATTACCACACCCCACATTATACCCCACTCTCACCCCCCACCCCCCCTCCACCCCCTACCCCCCCCACCCCCCCCCCCCATTTTTTTTTAAACATCTTATCATTTCAACTCCCCACATTATACCCCCCCCACCCTCCACCTACCCCCACCACCCCCCCACCCCAATTTTTTTTTTTAAACATCTAATAAATTACCACACCCCACATTATAACCCCCTCTCACCCCCCTACCCCCCCCCCACCCCCCCAATTTTTTTTTAAACATCTTATAAATTACCACACCCAACAGTATAACCCCCCTCTCACCCCCCACCCCTACCCCCAAACCTCCACCCCCCCATTTTTTTAAACATCTAATAAATTTCCACACACCACATTATACCCCCCTCTCACTCCCCCCTACCCCCCCACCCCCCCAATTTTTTTTTTAAACATCTTATAACTTACCACATCCTCACATTATTATACCCCCTCTCACCCCCCACCCCCTACCCCTCACCCCACATTAGACCCCCCTCTCAACCCCCACACCCCCCTACCCCCCCACCCACCCCCAATTTTTTTATTCTTTTAAACATCTTATAAATTACCACACCCCACATTATACCCGCCTCTCACCCCCACCCCCCCTACCCCCCACCCCCCACCCCCCCCTAAAAAAAACCACTTTTTTTTTAAACATCTAATAAATTACCACACACCACATTATACCCCCCTCTCACGCCCCCCTACCCCCCACCCCCCACCCCCTCAATTTTTTTTAAACATCTTATAAATTACCACACCCCACATTATACCCCCCACCCCCCACCCTCTCCCCGCCCATTTTTTTTTTTAACATCTAATAAATTACCACACACCACATTATACCCCCCTCTCACCCTCACCCCCCCTACCCCCCCCATTTTTTTTTTTAAACATCTAATTAATTACCACACCCCACATTATACCCCCCTCTTACTCCCTCCTTGATCATGACAGGCAGATGACCCCTATTGATTTTCAGGTCACTAGGTCAAAGGTCAAGGTCACAGTGACTCGAAATAGTACAATGGTTTCCGGATGATAACTTACATTAGGTCAAAAGTCAAGGTCACAGTGACAAAAAACGTATTCACACAATGGCTGCCACTACAACTGACAGCCCATATGGGGGGCATGCATGTTTTACAAACAGCCCTTGTTTACTTTTATCTAAGGTACAGTTGTATTATGAAATTTATTACAGTTCACAGCTTGATATCAATACATAACAATCGCAACATATTGTTTTGTCTCACAAGAACTTCAATTAACATTAAAGACCGAAGGCTCGATTTTAAACCAGTGGGCACAGACACCTTAGCAGACAAAACAAAGAAACCGCTATAACAATGATAACTATCAATAGACACACAATGACACCGATAATCGAACGATATGATATGTTCATCACAGGCCTTTTACAGTTGGCAAATTTTCAACCACCCTCATTAATTTCGGACACGTCTTAAATCCGCTGTTCACAAGATTTTGATTCTTGGTCTAACGTGCAATAAACCGGTCCTGACCTGTTTAGAGACTGCAGCGATTGGTTTATCACACCTAATCAAGATAAGAATGTAATTAGGGTGTGTTAGCATGTGCACTGTGTACGAAACTCACAATCGATCTCATGACATGGGAAAATATGATCCCTGCCTTGGATACATAAGTGATTTATTCATTTTACTTCATCAAAATGGAGTATAATTTCTCATTTCGTTTCACTTAAATATTTTTGTTTATAGCAATGGCTGTTGATGGGAAATGGATGGGAGGTCTGCCCTCAGGGAAGCTAGAGAGGTGCATTCTTGGAAACTTTGAAATCCAGGTTCCAGAATGTTTCTTAGAACAGGTATGAAGGCAAACAAGACCTGATTTATTGATAACAATGCTTATATGTTAGTTTGATAAGCTCCAATGAGACAAAGAGCAGGTATACTAAGTATAAAAATATCATTGCTGATATTGCTTGGTTGAAATAAACTTGCTTAACAGGGCTCAACATTAACCTAAAAACCAACTTGCCCTCCCGGGCAAGTACTTTGAAAATGTACTTGCCCTGAACGTAAAGCCACTTGCCCAAACATGAAATATCACATTAACTCTTAACCTCATAACTTTTTAATAAATATCAAATAATACACCGCAAAACCTTTTTTATTTTTGCACATTTAACAAAATGATTACAGCAATATAAGTCTAATTACAGTCTAAATTAAATGCTCTTTGTTCTTGTTTGCACTTGCCTAGGCAGACAACTAGATTGTAAAATAACTTGCCCGAACCCAACTTTTACTTGCCAGGGGCAAGAGGACAACTGTTAGTGTTGAGCCCTGCTTAATAAGATTGTAGCATTTTGATTCTGCATACAATAATAATATACTAGTAGTCCCAAAAAAACATCAACATATGAGCTTTGTTCTGAGACGAGTTTTCTGCCTGTGCATAATGTGTCGTCCCATCCCAAATTAGCCTTAGCACAGTCTTATAAGGGACCACACTTTCTGCTTTTATGTAATTTTTTGTTTCAAGGAAGTCTCTACTAAACTTGAGTCTAGTGTAGGCAGAAAGTGTTTTCTCTAATTTGGTTTTCCCAAAGCGAGGCTCATTATGTGCCGACCCCATCAGTGTGGCCCCTTTGTGGAGCCTAAGCCTAATCATAGCTACCTCGGGCAAAGATCTATATCTGATAGGATATACAGGGATTACTATACACACCTTTTATGTAACTAATAATGGTTTTGTACAGTACCTCATTTTATTATAGTCTTTTGCAGTGAATCATCACTGGCCAGAAGGTCTGGTAACTATAACTGACCCAAAGTACAAAAGTATACTGACTTGTCAACTTTAACCAAGTACTTGTGTGTGAAATATGTTGTCTTTCTTTGTTCATACTGTTTTATTTGTTTTTACTAAAATTAACTTTATAATATATGAGAGTATTTCAAAATAATTGTTTAACTAGTGAAACAATATCTCACAGTTCAAACAAATCAGCAAACATACATGTATATGCTGAACAGGCACAAAACAACAGTGTTCATTTGGTAAAGAAAATGACTTTGTCCACTTGCTTACAAAACAACCTGTTTTCAAGAACATTCGCCCCGATCGCAAGGATGTTGATGGCACGGACAAAACTTCTTGACCACATGCGCAATTGTTGAGAAATATTGTTTATTTTCACACCACCATGTCAAGCGTCGCCATCAGATTGATCATTCACAGGCATGTTTGTAAACATATCGTGCCGGGCTGCTTTTTAACAATTGCACAAATACTAAATTGTTTTTTTAGCTCACCTGAGCACAACGTGCTCATGGTGAGCTTTTGTGATCGCTTTTTGTCCGTCGTGAGTCGTGCGTCGTCAACATTTTGCCTTGTGAACACTCTAGAGGCCACATTTATTGTCCGATCTTCATGAAACTTGGTCAGAACATTTGTCCCATTGATACCTCGGCTGAGTTCGAAACTGGGTCATGCTGGGTCAAAAACTAGGTCATTAGGTCAAAAAAAGAAAAACCTTGTGAACACTGTAGAAGTCACATTTGATGCCCAATCTTCATTTAACTTTGTCAAAATGTTTGTCTAAATGATATGTTGGTTGAGTTAAAAAATGGTTCCGGTCCGTTGGAAAACATGGCCGCGAGGGGGCGGGGCAGTATTCCTTATATGGCTATAGAGAAACCTTGTGAACACTCTAGAAGTCACAATTTTTGCCCAATCATCATAAAACTTGGTCAAAACATTGGTTTCATTGATATCTCGGACGAGTGTGAAAATGGTCCAAATCGGTGAAAAAACATGGCCGCCAGGGGGCGGGGCAGTTTTCTCTATATGTATATAGTAAAAATATGTGAACACTCTAGAAGTCACATTTTTGGTCCAATCTTCATGAAATTTGGTCAGAACATGTGTTTTCTAAATATGACGGTTGGGTTTGAAAATGGTTCGGATCGGTAATAATCATGGCCGCCAGGGTGGGGGTCATTTTCCTTATATTTATATAGTAAAAATAGCTTGTGAACACTCTAGAAGTCACAATTTTTGCCTAATCATCATACAATTTTTCTAAACATCGATTTTAAAGATATCTCGGAAGAGTTCGAAAATGGTCATGATGGGTGGAACAATATGGCCGCCAGGGGTGGGGCAGTTTTCTCTATATGTATATAGTGAAAACATGTGAACAGTCTGCTAAAGAAAGATAACCTGTACTTGCATACTTTCTAATAGTTAACTCCCTTGTTAACACTCTAGAGGCCACATTTATTGTCCAATCTTCATGAAATTTGGTCAGAAGATTGGTCTCAATGATATCTTGCATGAGTTTGAAAATGGTAACATTTGCTTGAAAAACATGGCTGCCAAGGGGCGGGGCATTTTTCCTTATATGGCTATAGTAAAACCTTGTTAACACTCTAGAGGCCACATTTATTGTCCAATCTTCATGAAATTTGGTCAGAAGATTGGCCTCAATGATATCTTGGATGAGTTCGAAAATGGTTGCGTTTGCTTGAAACACATGGATGTCAAGGGGCGGGGCATTTTTCCTTATATGGCTATATATGGCTATAGTAAAATCTTGTTAACGCTATTGAGGCCACATTTATTGTCCTATCTTCATGAAACTTGGTCAGAAGAATTATCCCAATAATATCTTGGAAGAGTTCAAAAATGATGGTGGTTGGTTCAAAAACATGGCCGCCAGGGGGCGGGGCATTTTTCCTAACATGGCTATAGTAAAACCTTGTTAACACTCTAGAGGCCACATTTATTTTCCTATCTGCATGAAACTTGGTCAGAAGATTTGTCCCAATGATATCTTGGATGTGTTCGAAAATAGTTTCGGTTGCTTAAAAGACATGGCCACCAGGGGGCGGGGCATTTTTCCTGATATGGCTATATATTGCTTTAGTAAAACCTTGTTCACACTCTAGAGGCGGCATTTATTGTCCAATCTTCATGAAATATGGTCAGAAGATTGTTCTCAATGATATCTTAGATGAGTTCAAAAATGGTTACGTTTGCTTGAAAAATATGGCTACCAAGGGGCGGGGCATTTTTCCTTATATGGCTATAGTAAAATCTTGTTAACACTCTCGAGACCACATTTATTGTCAGATCTTCATGAAACTTGGTCAGAAGATTCATCCCAATAATATCTTGGACGAGTACAAAATTGATGCTGGTTTGTTGAAAAACATGGCCGCCAGGGGGCGGGGCATTTTTCCTTATATAGCTATAGTAAAATCTTGTTTACACTCTAGAGGCCGCATTTATTTTCCTATCTTTGTCCCAATTAAAAACATGGCCACCAGGGGGCGGGACATTTTTCCTAATATGGCTATATATTGCTTTAGTAAAACCTTATTAACATTCTAGAGGCCACATTTATTGTCCGATCATCATGAAACTTGGTCAGACGATTTGTCCCAATGATATCTTGGATGAGTTCGAATATGGTTCCAGTTGCTTGAAAAACATGGCCACCAAGGGGGCAGGGCATTTTTCCTTATATGGACTTATGAATCTTCATGAAACTTTGTCAGTATATATGTTTAAATGATATCTTGGATGTGTATGAAAATTGTTCTGGTCTGTTGAAAAACGTGGCTGCCAGGGTGTTAACTGGTCATGAAAGTTGGTAAGAACATTTTGTTTTAATGACATCTTGGGCTGCACAGAACAGGTCAGTTCCTTTGAATCTCAGGTGAGCGACTTTGGGCCTTTCAGCCCCTCTTGTTTTTTAAATAACTTTTGAATTGATATTTATTAATTAAATGATTTTAATTACTTGCTTTCTTAAATAAAAATTGCCTCAGACGGTAATGGTGGCATCATTGGTGACGTAAATTACTACTAAAGATATAAATTAACGGCAAAACTTAAATACAACTTTAACTCGACAAGTTTTTAAGTAAGAATGCATTTTTTTTATGAAATTGTTACTTACAAATTCTTTATTTTCGCAAGCAATCAGTGTTGGATATTGATTAACAAAACATCAAAATAAGCTGTTCAATGTCTCAGCTGATTTTTATCGCCAGTTAGATAAATGTGTCAATATCATCTTGGCTTATAGCCCCCACTCCCCGCGGTTAAACATTTGCTAATAAAAAAAATGGGGCCAATTATCAAAACTTACCCCCTGTTTGTAACCTCAGAAGTACTGATTTATTGCTTTATTACTTTGTTGACACATTATTTGTTAACGTCCATGGTGATGTTGTTCGAACAAGTCACCAGCGCAAGTTGGTAGTATGTCACACGCAAAACATAAAATCACACAAATTATTTCATAAAAAAAGCATAATAATTAAAAAAAGATCAGGTTAACGTTTCTCGGAACATGTAACCGGTTAACTGGTCGTCTTGCATCCCTTATATTTCTTTAACCCTTTACCACATAGAAATGTATTTTGATGCATTTTGAGTCCCTTAGAATTTTAAATTTAAATACTGGTAAAGGCCTTTCTTACTAGATTAAAGTTTTAAAGGCTTCATTTCCAACCGCTAGATACTGAGGAGCTACAAACAGCATTCAACCTGAACAGACTGCAAGTTACTCGCAGGCTGGTCTTGTTTTAGGCTGTTTGTATATAACCATTTTTACTTTGCTTTTTAGTGGGAAAGGGTTAATGAATTCAATTGTATAGGCCAATAATGAAATGCTGTTAATGTTTGCTTTCAGAAACAAGTGTTCAATAGTATTGTGAGTCAAGAAACGTGGAACAAAGTATTAACAGAAGGAGAAAGACAGCACTTGATGGTAACCATTTTAGCCTTTCTCTAGGAAAATGGGGCTAAATGCAGAGGGGTCTGCACAGTCTAATCAGAGATGACACTTTTTGCTCTAATGGTATTTTTGGTTAAAGTTCAAAAGTTAAATTTTGTATATCAAAATTTCAGTTCAGGTGGAAAGTATCCTCCCTGATCAGCGTGAGCAGAATCACAGGCTTATCTGGGAGGTCACTTCACACACATGCATCAGTCATTGGTATCACATGATAAGTTGCTTCAATTAAAATTTTGAACTTTATTCAGATTTAATATTCCTAAGAAGTGATTTTTCTTAAATGTAATTGAAAATGTATAATTAATTGTTTGCTTCATGTATTTTGTTTTGAGAATTAAAATGATTACCGTTATGTGAATTTAAGTTTAAACTTAAATTTTCTGATTGTCAGTTTTCTGTAAATGTGTTTTATTTTGCCAGACATTTTTGCCAAAGTTTCCTGAGAATGATAACGAAGAGAAGAGGGACACATTACGGTATGTGATCAATTTTTGTAATATTAACACTAGAATAATTCAGGTAGAGTATCCATGCCTGTTATCAGCTCACCTTGGTAAATAGTTCTCTTAACCCTTTTACACTTAGAAACATATTTTGACACATGTGTAGTCCTATACAAAGTTAAATATAATGAAAGACTTTTATTACTATATCAAAGTTATAAAGGCTTCATTTTAAACCCTTAGATACCAATGAGCAGCAAACAGCATAAAACCTGAACAGACTGCAAGTAACTTGCAGGCTGTTCTGGTTTTATGCTGTTTGCAAAAGCCATTTTACTTTACTTCTGAGAGGGAAAGGGTTAAGGAGCTTTTACTATACTTTGTTGTCACCATGGATACAAAAGCTTTGGTGAGTAGAGCATTAATCATTAGTGGTTTGACTTGAATATGCAGTTATTAAAAAGTGAGTCAAAAGAGGAGTCGTTTATATGCTTTTAAATTAACAATATGGTTGTTGATAAATGCTGCATCATTCTTGACGTAGGGGTAGACATTTTGTATTGTGGAAATGGCAACCATCTTTGTTTTTGATCTTTTGCTTAGGTGAAATTTAACAAAACATTCTGTGTTCTACTTAAGTGTGTAACATTTGAAATTCTGATTAAATTTTAATCGAGACATATACCCGTACTCTGTCTTGTTACTCTGCTTTTTCATTGAATTGTTTAAGACTTATGTGTGCGGTAACCAGCAAAAATCACAAATACTTCTGATAGAAATAAGCAAGGTTTGATTCAGTTAATTTAATAAGTTTTTGCTTTTTTAAAAATTAAACACAACTTTTTTTAATCAAAACAGATTTTTAGCTTGACTATTATATATGAAATATATATAGTGGAGCTATCCTACTCACTCCAACGTCGGCTTTAGCGTTAGCGTGAGCGTGCAAATGTTAAAGTTTGCCTACTACCCCAAATATTTAGTATGTCCCTTGACATATTGCTTTCATACTTCTTTACCAACATGACCCCAACCTATACACAAGAGCAGACAACTGTATCAAGCATTTTGTAAGTATTATGGCTCTTTTTCCACTTAGAATATGCATATTATTGATAACTCTATGTTAAAGTTTGCGTACCACCCCAAATATTTCCTATGTCCCTTGACATATTGCTTTCATATTTTGCATACTTCTTGACCAACATGACCCCAACCTATGAACAAGAGCAGACAACTGTATCAAGCATTTTGTAAGAATTATGGCCCTTTTTCCACTTATAATATGCATATTATTGATAACTCTTTGTTAAAGTTTGCGTACCACCTCAAATATTTTCAATGTCCCTTGACATATTGCTTTCATATTTTGCAGACTTCTTTACCAACATGATCCCAATCTATTAACAAGAGCAGACAACTGTATCAAGCATTTTGTAAGAATTATGGCCCTTTTTTGTCTTTGTAACTTTGAATATTTTGTTAAATTTTGTGTTTAGTTCCACTTGACTTCTAAAGTATCAAATCTATTGCTTTTAAACTTCAAATACTTTCTTACTTTCATGATGTTACTGTACCTGGCAAGTTGAATTTGACCTTGACCTTTGAATGACCTTGACTCTCAAGGTCAAATTAATAAATTTTGCTTAAATTGCCATAACTTCTTTATTTATGATGACATTTGATTCATACTTTGACAAAACAACACTTACCTGACATACCACAATGGACTCAACCCCAAATCCAAACCATCCCCCACGCCCCACCCCCTACCCCCCCCCCCCCCCAAAAAAAAAATTTTTTTTTTTTCTTTCTATTCTTTTTTAAAGATCATCTATTAAATGACCACACACCCACATTATACCCCCTTTCCATGATGGCTTACGTTATACTGTCAAACACTCGAATAGTCGAGCGCGCTGTCCTCTGACAGCTTTTGTTTATAATTAATTGTACGATAAATAGAATACTAGAATAGTATCATTGTGTTCTTGAATTTATTAAACTAGGCTCAGAAAGGCTTAAAGGGGCCTTTTTGCAGATTTTTGCATGTATTGAAGTTTGTCATTCAATATTTCATATTGATAAATGTAAACATTGGATTTAAAAAGCTCTAGTAAAAAATCAAGAATGAAATTAAAAAAAGAAAAAAAAGTAACCCTCAACAGGGCTCGAGCCACTCAACCCTGGAGTCCTGGACTAAAAAGTCTCCCACTTAGACCACTCGGCCATCCGTGCTCATACAATGATTAGTGTATTTTATACTTTATATAAGCAATTCTTGTAGTTTCACAAAATATAACGACAACAACAGAACTCTCCAAATTATTCAATCGTTTCGCGTTGCAACGCTTTATAATTTCAGGTTTTTAAATCGTCAAAAGATACATATAATGGCTATTTTAGAGGATGGTAAATGTTCAGTAGTACTGATTCCTCACAAATATCTTAACTAAAACGAAAATTTGCGAATCTGAATGTTTTTAAATAATTTTGTCAATTTACCAAAACGTGAAAAGGCCCCTTTAAAAAGCTTGGCAAGCCATGTAAACCTTTCTTTAACTCGTCGGATAAATTCAAGTACAAAATGACGCTTACATAGTATTCTTTATGTCTCAGGTAAGGGGACAAAGTCCTGGCCTGTTTACCAGGTGGGGATTATCTTAGTTTTTTACAAATATCCAAAATAAATAACCAAAGTATGCAAAAGAAACAAGAGCTGTGTTTGTGAAACACAATGCCCCACTACTGCGCCGCTTTGAAGCCATATCTTTGACCTTGAAGGATGACCTTGACCTTTCACCACTCAAAATGTGCAGCTGCATGAGGTACACATGCATGCCAAATATCAAGTTGCTATGTTCAATATTGCAAAAGTTATGACCAAGATTAAAGTTTTGGGACAGACAGACAGACACACACAGTAACAGACAGACAGGCAAAAAACAATATACCCCCGATCATTTGATCCGGGGGCATAAAATGAACTTGAAATCCATGTAAAAGTCTTTGGGTTGTAAAGTGTGTGTTATTTAAGTGACATATTTAGAGATTATCCAATAACTTTCATATGTAAGTCTCAAATGTGCTTACCAAACTATTTTGATTGTTGTTAAACAATGCACATAAGTTTATTGGCAGAATCAATCAAAGGATTTTAAATAATGTAGCCATCTATATGTTAACACCATTTTCATTTAGAACTTTTTACTTGAATTATTTAAATTGATTTTCTTATTTTAAGGAAGCTCTTCAATGGAGAGAACATAAAGTTTGGAAACCCTCTCCAGAAGTTTCATCGGCAATTAAAGGGTAGGTAACTTTTTTACCAGATGACATAACTGAGCCTTGTTGTGGATTAGCTTGGCTCCATGCATATGTGTAAAGTGTCATCCAATATTAGCCAGTGAAGACCACTTCATGACACAGCTTGGCTCAATGCATGTGTGTAAAGTATCATCCAATATGAGCCAGTGAAGACCACTTCATGACACAGCTTGGCTCAATGCATGTGTGTAAATTGTCATCCAATATAAGCCAGTTAAGACCACATGGCTCAATGCATGTGTGTAAAGTGTCATCCAATATAAGCCAGTTAAGACCACATGGCTCAATGCATGTGTGTAAAGTGTCATCCAATATAAGCCAGTTAAGACCACATGGCTCAATGCATGTGTGTAAAGTGTCATCCAATATAAGCCAGTGAAGACCACTTCATGACACTGCACTTGGCTCAATGCATGTGTGTAAATTGTCATCCAATATAAGCCAGTTAAGACCACATGGCTCAATGCATGTGTGTAAAGTGTCATCCAATATAAGCCAGTTAAGACCACATGGCTCAATGCATGTGTGTAAAGTGTCATCCAATATAAGCCAGTGAAGACCACTTCATGACACTGCACACATACATTAAGCCCAGTTTTCCTAGAACGAGGCTTTAATTAATATAATAAAGATTGACTGGGTCGTGCTTGTTGTAACTGACTATACACACTGCACATTTTATGATGTCATAATCATGATAGTAAGGCTCTAGGAGAAGTGCCCCCCCAGAGAACTGCCCCCCCAAAGATTTTTCACTGGGCAGAGAATTGCCCCTTCACTGTTTTTTTATAGGGCGGAGAACTGCCCCCCTGCTGATTAATAAGGGGCGGAGGACTGCCCCCCTGTCAGAATTGATGACCCGGAGAAGTGCCCCCTAATTAAAGAAATTTCGCGGCGATATATAAAGCGAGTATTATAATGACAATAACGCCAGTAACTTTCTTGCTATTATGTCTGGAAATTGAGTGAAATTTCAAAAGTAATATAATATAAAGTTGTACAAGTAATAAAAGTTATAAAACGGCAAAAAATGCCTGCCTCGGCATGGACGTCGCCATCTTGATAATCACGTGATTTTCGTCTATGTGAACAAAGAAAAACAAATCACTTTGCTAATAAAAAGTTTTCGCGGCTGAATTATTTTATATTTTCCCCGTAATTAAAACAAACAATTAGCATGCAATTTAATCCATCCTTATGCAAGCTGAAAACAATAATTGATTTGTTTGTTTTCGCCAATTACGGATTTGGACGGTTCAATATAATATATATAATGCGGCTTTATTCAAAGCTAACAAGTTCTTAACAATTAAGGTCGGTCCGGTCTACCAATTAAAAGATTAAAAGATCGCGGTGCTTATCGTTAACGGTAACAAGTTCTCTGCCTGCCTAATTAGCTGCTAATTAAAGCAACTGTTACCGTGTTTGTTTGTTTGGCATGTCGACAAGATCTGCTATGAATGTATGTTTTGAACGTTTATGTAAGCATGTATATATTTTTTAATGTATGTCTGAATGTATGTATGTATGATTGTAACTGTGAATGTATGTATGCATGTAATGTGTGTATTTAAGTATGTTATTTTGTATGTCACATGAATTAACTAAACAACATAAATAAATTGATTATAAATTCGACTTCACTTCACTTTTTTCTTCAAGTCAGCTAAATTATTGCCTTTGCTTTGCCTAATAATTTACTTTTTTATACGTAAATTTACGTTTTTTTTCCCATGGGTCAATACTATTTTTATAATGTAAATTAATTCTTATGTAGCTTTTCCTCCATAAGTACTGAGTTGCACGTCTATATTTAGTTGCGACACATGGCCAGTATAAACACGCACGCGTTTCCTGTGTGGATCTCGACTATGTTTCGCGCTGTTATTAAAATACGACTTTTACATGGCATTCATGTATAGTGAGTGGTGCAGATGCGTACCAAGGGCCTTAAACAGTATTATCACATGCCTCTAGACAATTTGTGTACTTCAGTTCGATAAATGGAAATTAAATTGTTACCGGATAAAATGTGTACGGCGATAACGTAAAATTACCCGTAAGTATTGTTTTCACTACGTAACTAATAACTAATATGACACCGGGGGGGGGGGGGGGGGGGCAGTTCTCCGCCCCTACAGATTTGATGGGGGGGGGGGGGGGCAGATATCCACCTACTAAATTCTTACAGGGGGGCAGTTCTCCGCCCCTACCTATTTGATGGGGGGGCACTTCTCAGCCACCTTTAAAATAAGAGGGCAGTTCTCCGGGGGGCAGTTCTCCAAGGGGGCGCTTCTCCGGATAATGATTTAATTGAATGTGTTTTCTTTTCTGTTAAATATTCAACATTCTTTCATTGTTCATGGCTGATGTAAGCTAGAGAGCCCCACTCTATGAAAACCGGGCTTATTTTATGTGCTTGAAGTGTCATCACAAATTAGTCTGTGCAGTTGGCAAAGGCTAAACAGGGAGGACACTCCAACTAGACTGGTTTTTGTTAAGAGGAGACCGTCTATAAAACAAATATTCCATACAAGCAAAAAGTATCATCACTGATTAACCTGTGCATACTGTGTAGACTAATCTGGTTTACTACTTTACACACATGCATGAAGCCCATTTTGCCATAGTGCTGCTCAAGATCATGTTCATTTAGATGGTTCCTTCTCCCCTGACATTGCCAAGTACACACTGATGATAAGAAAGATGAAACAAAAGGAATACAGAGACAAGCAGAAGAGGTACTACCACAGCTTGCTGAAAGAGATCCTTCTATCCAGACAGGTAACTTCTATAACTGGATGACAGGCAGCCTGTAATAATGTGCCTTGCTCTGGGAAAACAGGGTTTAATGCATGTGCAGTGTGGTGTCCCAGATGAGCTTGTGCAGTCCGCACAGGCTGATTAGGGACTTCTTTTTATCCCCACGCTTTTTGAAAAAAAGGTGGGGATATTGTGGTTATCTCCGCCGTCCGTCCGTCCGTCCGTCTGTCTGTCTGTGTGTCCGTCCGTCCTGGCCACTATCTCCTCCTACACTAAAAGCACTAGAACCTTGAAACTTACACACATGGTAGCTATGAGCATATGTGCGACCCTGCACTATTTGGAATTTTGATCTGACCCCTGGGTCAAAAGTTATAGCGGTTGGGGTGGGGTCGCGTCAGAAATTATCACTTATTTTTTTAGGTTATTTTACATTTACTTCTTTATTTCTACACCGATTCACTTCAAATTGATACTGGACCTCTTGATACTCTTATGACAATACGGTCAATCTCAACCATGCATGGCCCCATTCCCAACCCTGGGGTGCCCCGCCCACATAGGCCACACCCACCAAAAATTTCCATTTACTATAATTTTTTCATTTCTACACGGATTCACTTCAAATTGATACTGAACTTTTGTTATGACATTAGGGTCAATCTCAACTATGCATGGCCCCAATCCCAACCCTGGGGCGCCCGCCCACATAGGCCACACCCACCAAAAAATTCCATTTACTATAATTTTTTCATTTCTACACGGATTCACTTCAAATTGATACTGAACTTCTCTTATGACATTAGGGTCAATCTCAACTATGCATGGCCCCATAACCAACCCTGGGGCCCCGCCCACATAGACCACACCCACCCAAAATTGCCTTTACTATAATTTCTTCATTTCTACACCGATTCACTTCAAATTGATATTGAACTTCTCTTATGACAATACGATCAATCTCAGCTATGCATGGCCCCATTACCAACCCTGGGGCGCCCCTGGGTCAAACATGCGGCGTGGGAATACGTGTCGGCCTCTGCTGCGCCATTTCTAGTTCCTCTTGTATTTTATATTTAGAAGAAGTATCTTTGAAATGAAAATCCAGTCAAGACAGAAAGTTTGGTCCCTGAGTAACCTGTGCTTTCTTTACAAGCTAATCTGGGAAGAAACTTAAGGCGCATGCATTAAGCTCCATTTTCCCAGATCTAGGCTCTTATCTGTTTATAGCTCAATTTTTTGCAGACAAGGCAAAGTGTTTTGCTCTCCCCTTTGTCACTGTTGGGATTACATTTGAGCATCGCTATGTGAAAAGGGGGTTAAATGCATGTGCTTAAAGTGTCATCCCAGAATAGCCTGTGTAGTCTGCACAGGCTAATTGGGGACAACACCTAAACTGGATTTTTATTAAGGAGAGACTTCCTTTCAAAGAAAACTTAAATAAAAAAAAGTGCAGTCCCTGAATAGCTTGTGCATACTGGGCTGGCTAATGTTGGACGACATTACGCTTATGCATTAAACACCCTTTTCACAGAGCAAGGTACACTTAAAGTTTATAGGTAAGCTAGCTTATCAAGAATGTCTTGTGGGATTTAATTTGACTTGAAATAATCCCCCCCCTTTATTATTAGTACATAATTATAGACCATGTTTGGTGTCTACTATGGAATATTGGCATTATAAGTGGGGTTTTTATGCTCCCCCAAAATATATTTTGGGGGGAGCATATAGTCGCCGCTTCGTCTGTCCGTCCGTGTGTCCGTCCATGCACAATTTTTGTCCGGGCTATTTCTCAGCAACTAATGACCGGAATTCAATGAAACACTTTATGGGAAACTTCACTACCAAGAGGAGATGTGCATATTATCAGCGGGTTCTGGTCGGATGATTTTTTACAGAGTTATGGCCCTTTGAAATTTTCTATAAAAAAATTCTTGTCCCCCCAACTATTGTGCCCTCAAGACGTTTCCTTTTATCTGAATATATAGTGCAATATTGTGACAAAAAAACCTTTGGGGAGCATCACCCGTCTCTGACGGTTTCTTGTTTGCTTTTAGTAATTGACTTATTCACTATATTGGAGGGATGGGAGCATAAATTACTGAAAATGATATTCGAATATTTGTTTTGCTTTATTACAAAAAGCATTTGAATAATCAATTTTTAGCTCATCTATTTTTTGAAAAAAAAAGAGCTATTGTCATCACCTTGGCGTCGGCGTCTGCGTTGGCGTCCGGTTAAGTTTTGTGTTTAGGTCCACTTTTCTCATAAAGTATCAAAGCTATTGCATTTAAACTTGTTATACTTACTTTCTATCATGAGGGGACTATGCAGGCAAAGTTAAATAACTCTGGCGTGCATTTTGACAGAATTATGTGCCCTTTTTATACTTAGAAAATTGAAAATTTGGTTAAGTTTTGTGTTTAGGTCCACTTTATTCCTAAAGTATCAAAGCTATTGCTTTCATACTTGCGACACTTACTAACTGTCATAAGGGGAGTGTGCAGGCAAAGTTATGTAACTCTGACTGGCATTTTGACAGAATTATGGCCCCTTTATACTTAGAAAATTGAAAATTTTGTTAAGTTTTGTGTTTTTGTCCACTACTCCTAAGGTATCATGGCTATTGCTTTTAGACTTGGAACACTCTCAAACTATCATAAGGGGACTGTACAGGACAAGTTGTCATTTTGACAGAATTATGGCCCTTTTTGACTTAGTAACTTTGAATATATGGTTAAATTTTGTGTTTACATCCACTTTACTTCTAAAATATCAAGGCTATTGATTTCAAACTTCAAATACTTTTATACTATCATGAGGGTACTATCAACCTGGCCAGTTGAATTTTACCTTGACCTTTGAATGACCTTGACTTTCAAGGTCAAATAATTAAATTTTGCTAAACTTGCCATGACTTCGTTATTTATGATCAGATTTGATTGATACCTTGACAAAACAACTCTTACCTGACATACTACAATAGACTCCACCCAAACCATCCCCCATGCTCCCCCCCCCCCCCCCCCAGAATCCCCCTCTCCAAAAAAAGTATTTTTATTTAAATTGAAAGATTATCTTATAAATGACCACACCCTCACACTATACCCCCCCAGACCCCCCCCAATTTTTTTTTGAAATATGGTTAAAAAAGAACAATATTTATTTTTTATTATTTTTTATTTTTGAAAGACCGCCCAACTATCCCACCCAAGAATCCCCCCCTCAAATTTTTTTGTTTTGTTTTTGCATTTTTATTTCTTATTTTTGGAAGATAATGTTATAAATGACCACACACCCACACTATACACCCCTCTCCACCCCACCCCTCCATCTTTTTTTATTGAAGTATTGAGATTGGTCCCTGCACCTTTAAAAAGAAAAATAGATGAGCGGTCTGCACCTGCAAGGCGGTGCTCTTGTTAAATCTTTGATTTAAATACCCAAACTAAGACAGTCCAGAGCAAAGAAATATTGCCGATTGCTTGAAATACCACTATAAGTCGTATCTTATAAAAAAAATTAAAGTTAATTGATTATTATGTTCTAAATTTTCACTTAGTTGATTTTATTTTCATGCGATAATGGATATATCCGGTAAAAGTATTAAAATAATTCTTATTTATTTCAATAATATACTAAATAATTTGGATTACTTCCCCTAGATAATGTTAAGAAGTACAGGAGGATAAATATATGTAGGGCACACTATCTCTTTCCCGCTCAGAAGCAAAATTAAAATGGTTATGTGCCAACAGCATAAAACCAGAACAGCCTGTGAGTAACTCGCAGTCTGTTCTGGTTTTATTTTGTTTGCTGCTCATCAGTATGTAGACGTTGGAAATAAAGCCTTTAAAACTTCAATCCAGTAAGAAAGGTCTTCAATTAAATTTTACTTTGTAAGGGACTACAAACGCGTCAAATTACGTAGCTAAGTGGTACAGGGCTATACAGTAATTGATAACGTTTCAGAGGGTGTTTGAGCAGCTGACAGAGCTGGGTCCAGACGAGCACATCAAGTTTGAGTATGACCCTCCAAAGCAGAGACAGAGTCCCCTCAAATGGCGCGCCCACAACAAGTACAAGAGGTAGGACATGCCTACAAACTGGGCTTACTGCATGTGCATAAGTGTTGTCCGAGATTAGCCTGTGCCTACAATGAATATTTGTTTATAAAAGAATTCCTTATAATATTACAAGTTCATAAAAGCAGACAGTATCATCCCTAATTAGCTTGTGAAGCCTGCATTCGAAGTTCAGGTGAAGTAATCCGTGTACCATTTCCGGTTTATTTTCCTGAACTTTTTGACAGCTGACAAGTGAGAATAAAAGCTTGTTCTAGTCAATAAGATTCATAATACATATGCAACTTGAATACTACAAGATACATAATATCCTTGCGTTACTTAAAAGTGGAAATTCTTGATTTGTGAGCATGTGAATCTTTGTATTAGATGTAGTTATGAACCAAAAACAAATCGATGAAACACCGCGCACGAACAATAACATTGTAACCTTACGTCATGAACAACGCTACTGATTGGTCCTAGTGTTATCCAATTAAAATTAATTATAGTCAACAGTTAAATTCAACAGGGGACCAGTTAACTGTCTCATTACCATAACATCAATTTCACATTTAGAACTCAAATTTGCCATATACAGCATGTGATTGACATCAGGAGAGTTTTGAGAAAAAGTGATATGTAGAGACATCCTTGCCTAATGGATGTGTGTCTTGACCACTTAGGTCCTTCCTATTGTTCTCGTACTTAGTTTGTAATGTCAAGTCTTCTGTAATTGTTGTCTACAAGTTCAGGTCAGACCTAAAGGATTATGATGACCCTCTTGTTATTATAATTGTTTTATATATAGTAGGGTGGTTCCTAAATTATTTTTTTTAACTCTGTAAACAAGTCTCTTTAATGTTTGTTTAACCCTTTTCCACTCTGATACGCATTTGTACCATCATGTTTTCCCTGATAAAGTTTTATTATGTTAGTTCCATATAGCGATTTTAACTTTGCTTATGAGTGGGGGGAAAGGGTTAAGACTTTGTTTGTAACAATATCCTCTTTTCTATGTCAGATACCTTCATGAAGTTCACAGGGAATGTGGTCTTGATGATACTTCTTCTGAGGATGAGTTTGGATGTAAGTGATCTTTGAGGAGTATTTGCAGGCATTTATGTATGAAATAAACCTTAGGATAGCAGCCAACATTCAAACCAAAAAGAAAGTGCCTTGAACACAATTTAGTAAAATTTAGCATCTATTAGAGGCAATTTTTTGACAAATGCAATACATTCATATTTAACCTAAGAATGAAAATCAGTTAAATGTTAATTGTTGGTCCGGCTGATGCTCAGCTATTAAACCACATGGGCAAATGCTCTCATAGTTTAATTCATATGCACCCAAAACTACAATTAATTGTTTATTAGCAGATAAACAACATTAAAGAGAAGATTATTTCCCCCTTTAAGCAAAGAATATTATCCTGCTGCCTTAGAGAACAGATATAAGCCTTGCATTGGGAAAACTGGGCTTAATGCATGCGCATAAAGTATTGTCCATGACGAGTCCCTGCAGTCCACACAGACAAAGCAGGGACAACACTTTCCACTTAGACTTTATTTTTGTTAAAATGAGACTGCCTTTAAACAAGAAAAAAGGAAAGCAAAAAGTGTCATTCCTGATTAGCTTGTGCGGACTGCACAGGTTAATCTGGGACAACACTTAAGGCACATGCATAATGCCCAGTTTTCCCTGAACATGGCCCATACTCTAATCACACAACTGACATTGTTGTTCCATTACCAGACGTAACCCCGAGGAGCAAGAAGCAGCTCCTGAAGACCCTGAACCCAGTTCCCTCCCCTGAACCCGTGACCTCCAGCGTACACTCCACATACGCAGCCAAGTCAGAGTATGCCAACGGGGATCTAGGTGGGTACACAATCGTTGTTTTGCCTTGTTTCTATGCCCCTACAAAGTGTCATGTAGGTGGGTACAAAACTTGTTGAGCCTCGTTCTGGTAAAACTGGATTTAATGCATGTCATAAAGTGTCATCCCAGATTATCCTGTGCTGTCTGAATTGGCTAATCAGGGACGACACTTTCCTTCAAAACTTGATATTTGCTAAGAAGAGACTTGCTTTTGTAAGTCGAAAGTGTCGACTTTAGACTGCACAGGCTAGTCTGGGACTAGTCCTTACACACACAGGCTAGTCTGGGACGAGTCCTTACACACACAGGCTAGTCTGGGACGAGTCCTCACACACACAGGCTAGTCTGGGACAAGTCCTTACACATGCATTAAGCTGATTATTTTTCAGAGCATGGCTCAAATTGTTCATATTTATGATTCAGACACACCTGTATCGTCATTGAAAAGACCTCGGCCGATATCACCGCCAGAAGTCACAGAGGAGTCGTACCGTGATATGCTGACCAAGCATCGACGGAGACAGTTGTATGATGACTATGATGAGGAGGTATCATGTCAGACTAACATGTAAACATAAGGGCAAATGAGCCTCGGGGGTTAAGTGCATATGTGTAAAGTGTCATCCCAGATAAGTCTGTGCAGTTGATGCAGGCTTATCAGGGATGACATTTTACACTAAGTCTTGTATAGTCTTTATCGTTTAAAGGAAGACTCTTCTTGACAAAAATCCAGTTTAAGGGAAAAGTGTTGTCCCTGATTAGCCTGTGTGGACTGCACAGGCTAATCTGGGACAACACCTTATGCACATGCATTCAACCCACTTTGCACAGAGGCTTAAATAGAACTGTCTTCGTGTTTGTTTTCAGCTCCCTTGAGCATAGCTATTGTGGTCAAGCACTATCTATTGTGGTCAAGCACTATCTATTGTGGTCAAGCACTATCTATTGTTGTCTAGCACTATTTATTGTGGTCAATCACTATCTATTGTGGTCAAGCACTATATTTTGTGGTCAAGCACTAGCCATTGTGATCAAGCAATAAATTTGTTGGTCAAGTACTAAATATTGTGGTCAAATTCTAGCTTTTGTGGTCAGGCAATAGCTTTTGTGGTCAAGCACTAAATATTGTGGTCAATCACTAGCTATTGTGTCTGTATCTGGTGTTCTGTGTTTTGAATCGTCTGTTGTCAACTGTCAGCTTAAAAACACTGAGGGCTGCAATATCTAAGCTAAGTTCGAATGTTGGTCATGTACATCCCAAAAAGTAATAAATATTTGAAAAACCTTATTACCACTTTTGAGGCAAAATTAATTTCTCAATGTTGATGAAACTTGGTGTGAATGTTTATTTTGACACATGTTTAGCCCATTTTGAATCAATGTTTGTTGCCTCAAAAACTAGGTCACAAGGTCAAAACTTATCTGGACAAGATCTAGCATGCATCCAAAACTAGGTCTGCATATTAAATGTTATTATACCACTATAGAGGCCAAATTTATAACTCAATCTTGTTGGAACTTGGACAGACTTTTTATTATCTAGGTCATGAGGTCATCAGAACCTTGTTACTTCTCTAGAAGCCACATTTATGACTCAGTCTTGGGGACACATAGCCTCTAAACCTATAAGTTTGTGCACCTTAAACTTCAAAGACATATCTTTCATGAAAAATCACTAGACAATAACTAAACTTGATATATACTTTATGATTTATCTTTTGTTTAACAAATAACGAGTGAAATATGTTGGTTGACAGATAATAATAATGGAGTTACGTACCTTTAAACATTCATGTATATCGTAGTCTGCGTCACACAGAATTACCCTATAAGATCGTGCACCGATTTTGATGACGTCACAGCGAGGCCTTGGGATGTGTCTATAATAACCGATATATGTTTTTGTGAATATGTGTTTATTTGTATTAAATATGTGTTGTTTTAGGTGAATTTCATGAATAAACTGTATTGAAAAGAATGGTTTAAACACAACTGGTCTTCATAAAAACAAATATGAACTGTGATTACTGTATTCAGAGGTCTAGATAAAGTGTATTTACTAACGGAAAATAGCTAAATAAAATTCTATTCACAATGGGGTTATAAAAGACTGTCACCTCTTCTAATGACAGTTGTTTTGTGACAAAATCCCAAATTGACGCAGTGAGAACCTTTATCGCAATAGGCCGGTCACGATCTTAACGTATGGTCTCGTGTCATCATTTGGGGGTAAAATTTTCCGCATACATAGCATACTTTAATCGTATTGTAGTGCAAAGTACAGAGAGAACAATACAAATTCGAGACGGGCATCCAAAGGAAACTACTCTTACAACATTTTACGATCAAAACATTGACAAATAGCCATCTGGTGAAGGAAATGTGCAGATTTTAAACATTTTTAAGGCAATTTCTTTGGAACGAGGTCAGAAAAACGGACAATTTATATGATATTTATTGTTTTTTCCACATGATTGTTGTCTTATCGGCTGTGGAAATTCTCGCGTTACAAAAGTGAATAGTTTTCGGGCACGTGCGTTCGAATATTGCTTAGAAGTTTACGTCATAAAAAAGTACATGATCTTATAGGGCTGCACGAAGTTATAGGAATAGAGGATAAGTCAGAATGTTTATCTCTGCATTTATATGTATGGAAAATTGTTATCTTGTTACCTCTATGAAAGTTGATTTTATGTAATAATTTATTGTCATAATGTTTATCTTGATAATATTAAGGCCTTGTTTGAATATTGGTCAAGTGAGTCAATAACTAGGGCAGCAGTTCAAGTCTTTTGACATTTGATGTACAGTGAACTCGGGGCAATCATGACTCTCTTGTTGTATTAAGAAGGAAAAATGGCTGACAGATGTTGTCCTTCCATGTTTGTATATGTGGCTGAAGCATTATTATGACTTTTGAAATAATCTAAGGCAATCAGATGTAAGATGGTTTGTGGTAATAGGAATGGCATTTTATAATAAATAAATAATTATTCAGTAATAGATAAGTTTAGGGTTTAAATGGAGAATCAGAATGTTTAATAAAAAATATTAAGTCTGTTATTGTCTTATGTGTAATTCTTTTGATGTGTTCAAATAAAGTAGCCATATCTGAAAAGATGATATGCAAAATGCTTTATTGCACCTTTGTGTACAAAAAATCTTAGCTTAATTTGAATGTTAGCTTAGAGAAGATTTGTACACCAATTTCAACTTTTCAACTAGTGGAGATTAGAAGAAAGATTCAAACTTAAGAATGTTCCTTGTCATGGCAAATACCCTCTGACAAATGAGCTGCATCGTGCAAAAATGGGTCTAATGCCATATGTGACCAAGATAGCTTGAGACCAGTCAGTGCTTTAACGCTGTCTGGTGAGGAGCTACCTTATCCACTTTAAAGTCACACGAGCTTCCATGGTCTCAATAGCAGATAGTAGCTCCAGACCAGACTGTGCGGACGCACAGAGCTACACTGGCTGCATATGCCATTAGACCCAATTTCGCATGATTTGGCTCAAGTTTGAATGCTTTTTTTTGCCCACAGGAGCACCCGGAGTACAACACACAGAACATCACGCTGCAGGACGTGATGTCGCGGTGTCAGGCCAGTCGCAAGGGTGGCTACGAGCCTGATGACGGTCAGTTGGGGCAGGTGTTGCTGTTCGAGAAATGGTTTCATGGGCTCATTGCCTGTAACATGTTATGTGGGGTCTTTGATGTGGCTTGTACAATAAGCCCGATGACAGTCTGTACATGTAGGCGGTGGAGTTGGTGTTCATGAAAATTAGCATTGTTCTAGGAAAACTGGACTAATGCATGTGCCTTTAGTGTCGTCCCAGATAAGGCTCTTCTTTCACACAGACTAATCAGGGTCAACACTGTCTGCCTACACAGGATTTTTTATATAAAATATTACCTTTCAACAAAAAACTTCTTAAAGTGGAAAATGCTGTCCCTAATTAGCCTGTGCATATGGGACAGAACTTTAAGCACATGTATTAAGCCCTGTTTTCCCAGAATTAGGCTCATATGGCTCCTGAGGCTGTTTGCCTGTTACATATTATCTGTGGTCTGCAGTTTGGCTTCTTGGCCTGTTACATCTTATCTGTGGTCTGCAGTTTGGCTTCTTGGCCTGTTACATCTTATCTGTGGTCTGCAGTTTGGCTTCTTGGCCTGTTACATCTTATCTGTGGTCTGCAGTTTGGCTTCTAGGCCTGTTACATCTTATCTGTGGTCTGCAGTTTGACTTCTTGGCCTGTTACATCTTATCTGTGGTCTGCAGTTTGGCTTCTTGGCCTGTTACATCTTATCTGTGGTCTGCAGTTTGGCTTCTAGGCCTGTTACATCTTATCTGTGGTCTGCAGTTTGGCTTCTAGGCCTGTTACATCTTATCTGTGGTCTGCAGTTTGGCTTCTAGGCCTGTTACATCTTATCTGTGGTCTGCAGTTTGGCTTCTTGGCCTGTTACATCTTATCTGTGGTCTGCAGTTTGGCTTCTTGGCCTGTAACATCTTATCTGTGGTCTGCAGTTTGGCTTCTTGGCCTGTTACATCTTATCTGTGGTCTGCAGTTTGGCTTCTTGGCCTGTTACATCTTATCTGTGGTCTGCAGTTTGGCTTCTTGGCCTGTTACATCTTATCTGTGGTCTGCAGTTTGGCTTCTTGGCCTGTTACATCTTATCTGTGGTCTGCAGTTTGGCTTCTAGGCCTGTTACATCTACTTTAGGATCGTCTTTCTTCAAAATGTGTATTATGCAATTATTTTTTGCTTTCGTGAATGTTTAAAAGATCAGCCATTGTTAAGGTTATTGTATACAATCGTAAAATGAAATTGAATGTGTAATAAATGCTGCTGCTTTTGATGATTATAAAATATATTTCAGATGAAATTATCTTGCCGCCATCACTATCCAAGGCCAAAGGAGGGAAAAAAGAAAAGACAGAAAAACGTGTGAGGAAGAAGCCGTCAAATAAAATACGAGACATGGACATTGGCATGTCAGTGACAGACGCTGATGATGCAGATGATGAAAGCAAAACTAATATGAGCATAGATGTCACGGAGGATAACGCCAGCACAATTGATCATTCTTCCCTGCCGTATGTTAATGTTTATGTACTTATAGCTAGACAATTACAAGAAATTTTGAGCTTCTATACTTGCCGCATCTGAATTTAGTTTAAACAAATTTGATTATCCTTTATTTTCTGTGCTATCATTTGTACAACTTATTAATAAATTGTTCGCAG
The DNA here is from genome assembly GCF_020536995.1 of Dreissena polymorpha. Taxonomy (NCBI): domain Eukaryota; kingdom Metazoa; phylum Mollusca; class Bivalvia; order Myida; family Dreissenidae; genus Dreissena; species Dreissena polymorpha. Next base: position 104,962,555 of record NC_068358.1, read on the forward strand.
ATCAATGTAACCCAGACCTATTTAAAAATGGTTTATTGTCCTCTACCGGTGAAACCGGAGGGGACTTATGGTTTGCGCTCTGTCCGTTAGTCAGTCTGTCAGTCCGTCACACTTTTTTGGATCCTGCGATAACTTTAAAAGTTGTTTACATTTTTTTATGAAACTTAAATTATGGATAGATGGCAATATGGGGATAATGAACGTCATTTCATTTTTATGCTCCCCCAAAATTTATTTTGGGGGGAGCATATAGTCGCCGCTTTGTCTGTCCGTCCGTGTGTCTGTGCGTCTGTGTGTCTGTCCATGCACAATTTTTGTCCGGGCTATTTCTCAGCAACTAATGACCCGAATTCAATGAAACTTTATGGGAAGCTTCACTACCAAGAGGAGATGTGCATATTATCAGCGGGTTCAGGTCGGATGATTTTTCACAGAGTTATGGCCCTTTGAAATATTCCATTAACTGTACATATAGTGCAATTCTTGTCCGGGCTATTTCTCAGCAACTAATGACCGGAATTCAATGAAACTTTATGGGAAGCTTCACTACCAAGAGGAGATGTGCATATTATCAGCGGGTTCTGGTTGGATGATTTTTCACAGAGTTATGGCCCTTTGAAATTTTCCATTAACTGTTCATATAGTGCAATTCATGTCCGGGCTATTTCTCAGCAATTAATGACCGTAATTCAATGAAACTTTATGGGAAGCTTCACTACCAAGAGGAGATGTGCATATTATCAGCGGGTTCTGGTCGGATGATTTTTCAAAGATTTATGGCCCTTTGAAATTTTCTATTTACTGTACATATAGTGCAATTTTTGTCGGGGCTATTTCTCAGCAACTAATGATCGGAATTCAATGAAACTTCATGGGAAGCTTCACTCCCAAGAGGAGATGTGCATATCATCAGCGGGTTCTGGTCGGATGATTTTTCAAAGAGTTATGGCCCTTTGAAATTTTCTATAAAAAAATTCTTGTCCCCCCAACTTCTGTGCCCTCAAGACTTTTCCTTTTATCTGAATATATAGCAGTGCTTTCTACAGGATTTTTGTCAGGCGCTCCAGGACTGATAGGGGTGGTACACCCCTCCCGACGTTGATTTTTTTTTTTATTTGTCAATTCACGTTCTGTGGTGCGTTATAACTCAAAGAAAACAGCGTCAAAAGACGTCATTTGGTGCGCTATGACTCTTCAAGAAAATCCCCCAGTCATTTTAAAATATATATAATTTTTTATATTGTTTAATTGTTTTAAAACTTTCCTGCACAGATAGTAAAATTCCGACTTGAACGATACCCCAATACATCCGTTTCAAGCCGACTCTATTACTGTATACTTCCTACTTTTCAAGTTTCTATTTATTACCAGATAATCCAGTTTATTCCGTTTTTATAGATCACTTTCTGGTAAATATATTTACGATAAAAGCTCTCAATTATTTCTTTAACTCAAACCTTGCCATTTTTCTATAGAATCAAATAAATTTTAAGTGACTATTTATAGATTTGATGAAATATTGCCTCTGAACATGCGTCAATACCCTGACCTGTTGTCTGCTTGTTAAAACGCTCAATACACGCACGCTTTTCTATACAAATGACGCGACGTTGTACATGCTGCATAATTTTCGCGCTCTTTTTAATTGAGAAAAAGATTCGACACAAAATAAATTTGCACTGCTAATTTGAAGCAAAAATATTTAATCTTGCGGTAACATTTACATTCGGAAGTGTGTTTCGGATTAAAAACGCGTTAACATCGACTTACGGGAATGGGTTTCGTATTACAAATTTAATTATTCCCATTTGAGATTTCAACAAATATTAACTGTTGCATTATGAATTTAACGATAATTTGTTAAAACACTTTACGAGTCGAATAATTGTTTTGACGGAATTATGCATGAAATTCACGTTGTCCACGAGGATTACGGCCAGTTGCCATCATCAGTCTTCTAGCCATCGATTATCAGACGAAACATTTACAGGTGTGCGTAATTAATTCAACGAAAATTTGTTAAAGCGCATTACGTGTCGAATAAATGTCAGAAAAACGAGGTGAATCAGTTCTATAAATGGACATGATGAAATATACATGTACTGGAATTAAATTGTTATCGCATAATTGTAACCGGGAGTCATTTACACAACTTGCTCGCTATAAGTAATTAATTGTTTACCACTTGCAATTAATTTTGTATTATTTATGAGTCATAGGTAACACTTGTTTACAGTAAAAAGGTGTTATTATGATGCCCGAAACCGTCTTTAATGTACTGTACTGTACTAATTACCGGTTTTATATTACGTATATTACGTAAATGGTACAACTTCTTGCTAATCAAGCTGCGATAAACTCTTACTTCATGCCCAAAGTCAATCAAAAATTATGGTCGATAGTTAACCCCGCCCTCATAAGCATTCGTGTAACCGATTGGACGATGAACATCACAGTTTGACGACTGGAAAGTTACCAGATACATCCTTGTCAGCATTTAAATGACTGTGTAATGTGGCTAGAATAATCGATACGCGCGTCATGCTATTCTCTTATCAGTGGATTATCCATTACCCCATGTGGTGTTTATGGCGATTACTTGTGAAAGTAGGTACCGAGTGCTCTTTTAAAACAGGGAATATTGATACACTGATAGAGAAACCTTGTTTTTTTGACAATCTCCACTTTCTTTTACTGAAAAATACACTTATCGGAAATGTCAAGCGCCCCGGGGACTCTTGATTTCGAAATTTAAGTGCCCCGGCGAGGGATCGTTAAATGGCCTGTGGAAGGCCCTGTATAGTGCAATATTGTGACCAAAAAAACCTTTGGGGAGCATCACCCGTCTCTGAAGGTTTCTTGTTTTCCTACGTCAAGAATTCTGGTTGCTATGGCAACAAATATAAAAAAAAAAAAAATAAAAAATTCAGAAAATGGAGTTTCACCGGTAGGGGACCATATTGCTTGGCAATCTCTTGTTTTATAACACTCTTGTTTCACAGAACATGTTCTTGTGGGTGGATTTTTAGCTCACCTGAGCACAACGTGCTCATGGTGAGCTTTTGTGATCGCCTTTTGTCTGTCGTCTGTCATGCGTCGTCCGTCGTCAACATTTGCCTTGTGAACACTCCAGAGGCCACATTTATTGTCTGATCTTCATGAAACTTGGTCAGAACATTTGTCTCATTGATACCTCGACTGAGTTCGAAACTGGGTCATGATTGGTCAAAAACTAGGTCAAAAAAAAAAGAAAAACCTTGTGAACACTGTAGAAGTCACATTTGATGCCCAATCTTCATGTAACTTTGTCAAAATGTTTGTCTAAATGATATGTTGGTTGAGTTCAAAAATGGTTCCGGTGCATTGAAAAACATGGCCGCCAGGGGGCGGGGCAGTATTCTTAATATGGCTATATAGAAACCTTGTGAACACTCTAGAAGTCACAATTTTTACCCAATCATTATGAAACTTGGTCAAAACATTAGTTTCATTGATATCTCAGATGAGTTCGAAAATGGACCAGATCGGTGAAAAAGCATGGCCACCAGGGGGCAGGGCAGTTTTCTCTATATGTATATAGTAAAAATATGTGAACACTCTAGAAGTCACATTTTTGGTCCAATCTAAATGAAATTTGGTCAGAACATGTGTTTTCTGGATATGACGGTCATGTTCGAAAATGGTTCGGATCGGTAAAAAAACATGGCTGCCAGGGGGTGGTCATTTTCCTTATATTTATATAGTAAAAAAAGCTTGTGAACACTCTAGAAGTCACATTTTTTGCCTAATCATCATTTTTTTTTCTCTAAACATCGATTTAATAGATATCTCGGACTAGTTCAAAAATGGTCATGATGGGTGGAAAAACATGGCCGCCAGGGGGTGGGGCAGTTTTCTCAATATGTATATAGTGAAAACATGTGAACAGTCTAGAAGACACATTTTTTGCCCAATATTTATGAAATTTGGTCAGAACATTTGTTTCTTGGATACAACAGTTGAGTTCGAAAATGGTTTGGATAGGTAAAAAAAACATAGCCGCCAGGGGGGGGGGGTCTTTTTCCCTATATTTATATAGTAAAAAAGCTTGTGAACACTCTAGTTTCCTGATTTTCTGGCAGTTTTGTCTGAGCTTTCCTCTTCCTTCCTGCTGGTTTACCTCTTCCAGACATTTTGTGATGCTTTTGTTATATAACTAAGAAATATCTCTGCATATTAATGTAGATTTTTTAATTTAGATTTGTTCTGTAGGTTTAATCCTTGGATTCCAATGCCAGAAAGGAAGTGATCTCAGAACTTTATATAATTTTTAGAATGGGCAGTAACTCTTACTCAGGAATTTGAGAGATTTCTTTATTCATCAACATACTAGTATGCTCAAGATACTCTGCCTTGAAAGGTCCACATTTCTGCTAAAATAAACTGGGTTTTATTGTTTAACACAATAACCCACATTATCAAAGATTTGTGATTTAAAACGGACTGATTGATTTTTTAATTGGAAATATAATTGCATGGTGAGTCTGAAAATAGTAAATTATTGTTTATAAACAAGGCTCTCAGGGTTTTTTATGCTTCCCCAAAAAATTTTGGGGGGGGAGCATATTGTCGCCGCTTAGTCTGTCCGTGCGTGTGTGTGTGCCTGTGTGTGTGCGTACGTCCATGCACAATTTTTGTCCGGGCTATTTCTCAGCAACTAATGACCGGAATTCAATGAAACATTATTGGAAGCTTCACTACCAAGAGGAGATGTGCATATTATCAGCCGGTTCTGGTCGGATGATTTTTCACAGAGTTATGGCCCTTGGAAATTTTCCATTAACTGTACATATAGTGCAATTGTTGTCCGGGCTATTTCTCGGCAACTAATGACTGGAATTCAATGAAACTTTATGGGAAGCTTCACTACCAAGTGGAGATGTGCATATTATCAGCCGGTTCTCGTCGGAAGATTTTTCAGAGTTATGGCCCTTTGAAATTTTCCATTAACTGTACATATAGTGCAATTCTTCTCCCGGCTATTTCTCAGCAACTAATGACTGGAATTCAAAGAAACTTTATGGGAAGCTTCACTACCAAGAGGAGATGTGAATATTATCAGCCGGTTCTCGTCGGATGATTTTTCACAGAGTTATGGCCCTTTGAAATTTTTAAATTGCTAAACCATCCATCGTATTATTATGCCCCCTTCGAAGAAGAGGGGGTATATTGTTTTGCACATGATGGTCGGTCGGCCTGTCGGTCGGTCCGTCCACCAGATGGTTTCCAGATGATAACTCAAGAACGCTTAGGCCTAGGATCATAAAACTTCATAGGTACATTGATCATGACTGGCAAATGACCCCTATTGATTTTCAGGTCACTAGGTCAAAGGTCAAGGTCACAGTGACTCGAAATAGTAAAATGGTTTCTGGATGATAACTCAAGAATTCTCAGGCCTAGGATCATAATAAAACTTCATAGGTACATTGATTATGACTGGCAGATGACCCCTATTGATTTTCAGGTCACTAGGTCAAAGGTCAAGGTCACAGTGACTCGAAACTGTAAAATGGTTTCCGGATGGTAACTCAAGAATGCTTACGCCTATGATCATGAAACTTCATAGGAACATTGATCATGACTGGCAGATGTCCCCTATTTATTTTCAGGTCACTAGGTCAAAGGTCAAGGCCACAGAGACTCTAAACAGTTAAATGGTTTCAGGATGATGACTCAAGAATGCTTACACATAGGATCATGAAACTTCATTGGTACATTGATAATGACGGGCAGATGACCCCTATAGATTTTCAGGTAACTAGGTCAAAGGTCAAGGTCACAGTTACTTGAAATAGTAAAATGGTTTCCGGATGATAACTCAAGAATGCTTACGCCTAGGATCATGAAACTTCATAGGTACATTGATCATGACTGGCAGATGATCCCTATTGATTTTCAGGTCACTAGGTCAAGGTCACAGTGACTCAAAACAGTTAAATGGTTTCCTTATGATAACTCAAGAATAATTAGGCCTAGGATCATGAAACTTCATAGGTACATTGATCATGTCTGGCAGATGACCCCTATTGATTTTCATGTCACTAGGTCAAAGGTCAAGGTAACAGTAACAAAAAACGTATTCATACAATGGCTGCCACTACAACTGACAGCCCATATGGGGGGCATGCATGTTTTACAAACAGCCCTTGTTTTGTCCAAAGTAATGCCCCTCAAGACTTTTCCTTTTATCTTAATATATAGTGAAATATTTTTTCGGGGAGCATATAGTCGCCGCTTCGTCTGTCCGTGCGTGTGTGTGCGTGTGTGTGTGCGTCCGTCCATGCACAATTTTTGTCCGGGCTATTTCTCAGCAACTTATGACCGGAATTCAATGAAACTTTATGGGAAGCTTCACTACCAAGAGGAGATGTGCATATTATCAGCCGGTTTTGATCAGATGATTTTTCACAGAGTTATGGCCCTTTGAAATTTTCCATTAACTGTACATATAGTGCAATTCTTGTCCGGGCTATTTCTCAGTAATTAAAGACTGGAATTCAATGAAACTTTATGGGAAGCTTCACTACCAAGAGGAGATGTGAATATTATCAGCCAGTTCTCGTTGGATGATTTTTCACAGAGTTATGGCCCTTTGAAATTTTTAAGTTGCTAAACTTATTTTGTCCAAAGTTATGCCCCTCAAGATGTTTCCTTTTATCTGAATATATAGTGCAATATTGTGCAAAAAAAAACTTTGGGGAGCATCACCCGTCTCCGATGGTTTCTTGTTTTGTATGTCTACAGTTGTTTATAGTAAAACACTGTGAATACTTTTAGTCACTTTTTAGTTCAATCTGAATGACACTTGCTGTGTGCAAGTGTTGTTATCATATCTTGATTTAGTTTACTCAATTAATAATTTTTTTATTTTTTAATAATACCATCTTCAAACATGGTGACAATCTTTATGAGCATAATTTTTTTTGCTCATGGTGAACTTTTGTAGTCACCTTTTGTCAATTGTCTGTCTACTGTTGTGCGTCATGAATATTTGCCTTGTTAACACTGCAGCGGCCACATTTATTGTCGGATCTTCATGAAACTTGGTCAGAAAATATGTCCCAATGATATCTTGGATGAGTTCAAATATGGTTCAGGTCTGTTGGAAAACATGGCCGCCAGGAGGCCATTTGTTGTTCATTCTTCATGAAACTTGGTTAGAACATTTGTTCCATTGATATCTTGGGCTGCAAAAAACAGGTCTTTTCTTTTTATCTCTGGTGAGCGACTTTGGGCCTTCAGGCCCTCTTGTTACATAAAAAAGTTGTGTACGGTAATTTAATAAGTAAACAAGTTACTTTAATAGAAAACTTAAAACCTTTTAGGAAACAGCTGTTGATCAATATTAAGGAAAACATTAAGCTGGTTTACAAAAGTATTAATGCACTAATTTTAAACTTAAACAATATATTTTACATATCATGTAATAAAAAAAGCCCATCATATTTATGCAAAGTTCTAGATGTTTAAAATGCCTGTGATTGCAAGTAGTGTATTATTATATAATTGAGCCTTGCTCTGGGGAAAGAGGGCTTCATGAATGTGTGTATAGTGACCTCCCAGATTATTCTGTGCAATCTGCACAGGCTCATCTAGGACAATACTTTCCTCTTTTATGGAATTTTTTAAGAAAAAGATGTTTCAGAAAAATCAGTCGAGAGGGACTGCACAGGCTGATCAAGGACACCACTAAATACACGGTTTAAGCCCAGTTATCCTGAAATGCTGCTCATATGATTATTTCAATCTGACTGGTTTTCAATTGCTCCCTGCTGTAACTGCAGGGCACCGGAAGATTTGATACAGGACGTGGTGAGATGTTCCAGCTTCTTTGTCCTCATCAAGAACATCATCCTGAACACCCCAGAAAAGAGAATCTCGACTGTTAAGGTATGACTGGTGGTCTGTAATTTCCACTGTTAAGGTATGACTGGTGGTCTGTAATCTCCACTGTTAAGGTATGATTGGTGGTCTGTAATCTCCACTGTTAAGGTATGACTGGTGGTCTGTAATCTCCACTGTTAAGGTATGACTGGTGGTCTGTAATCTCCACTGTTAAGGTATGACTGGTGGTCTGTAATCTCCACTGTTAAGGTATGACTGGTGGTCTGTAATCTCCACTGTTAAGGTATGACTGGTGGTCTGTAATCTCCACTGTTAAGGTATGACTGGTGGTCTGTAATCGCCACTGTTAAGGTATGACTGGTGGTCTGTAATCTCCACTGTTAAGGTATAACTGGTGGTCTGTAATCTCCACTATTAAGGTATGACTGGTGGTCTGTAATCTCCACTGTTAAGGTATGACTGGTGGTCTGTAATCTCCACTGTTAAGGTATGACTGGTGGTCTGTAATCTCCACTGTTAAGGTATGACTGGTGGTCTGTAATGTCCACTGTTAAGGTATGACTGGTGGTCTTTAATCTCCACTGTTAAGGTATGACTGGTGGTCTGTAATGTCCACTGTTAAGATATGACTGGTGGTCTGTAATCTCCTCTGTTAAGGTATGACTGGTGGTCTGTAATGTCCACTGTTAAGATATGACTGGTGGTCTGTAATGTCCACTGTTAAGGTATGACTGGTGGTCTGTATTTCAATAATTAAAGGGGCCTTTTCACGTTTTGGATAATTGTCAAAATTGAAAAAAATTGTTTCAGACTCGCACATTTTCGTTTTAGTTATGATATTTGTGAGGAAACAGTAATACTGAACATTCACCATGCTCTCAAATATCCATTATATGCATTTTTTGACGATTTAAAAACCTGAAAATTATAGAGCGTTGCACCGCGAAACGAATTAATAATTTGGAGAGTTCTGTTGTTGTCGTTATGTTTTGTGAAACTACGAGGATGGCTTATATGAAGTATAAAATACATCTATCATTGTAAACGGAAGGAAGGCCGAGTGGATAAATAAGCAGACTTTTTACTCCAGGACTCCAGGGGTCAGTGGTTTGAGTCCTGCTGTGGGTTACCTTTTTTTCTTTAATTTTTTTTTTATTCTTGATTTTTTACTGGAGCTTTTAAGATCGAATGTTAACATTTATCGATATAAAGCATTTAGAGGCAAACTTCAAAACATGCCATAATCTGTGAAAAGGCCCCTTTAAGATAAAAAACGAACGAGTTTTGACTTACAGAACACTGTTTAAATCAATAAATAATAATGTGGTTATTTTGTAGCAGTAAATGATTCCTATGGCCTGCTTAGGGTGGGTGGGGGTGGATTGTGGCACCAGTAAGTTGACCCAAAGAGACTATAAACGGGGGATGTAACATGTCTGCTGAATTGCCTAGGGTGTCCTGGTCTCTATGATCTACAGTCTGGCCAAAGTCTTTCACTCCTGGACCTAGAATGTGCTTCTTTGATCTTTCAGGACTGGGTTATACACTGAAAGCCTTTTTATACGCCCGTATAAAATACGGGACGTATTATGTGAAACCCCTTGGCGGGCGGGCGGGCGGCGGGCGGAAGGCATCACTTTGTCCGGACTCTAATTCAAATTGTATTCATCCGATCTTCACCAAACTTGGTCAGCAGTTGCATCTAGTTGATATCTAGGCCAAGTTCGAATATGGGTCATGCCGGGTCAAAAACTAGGTCATAGGGTCAATAAGTGCATTTTCAAAGGGGCCACTTTGTCCGGACTCTATTTCAAATTGTATTCATCCGATCTTCACCAAACTTGGTCAGCAGTTGCATCTAGTTGATATATAGGCCAAGTTCGAATATGGGTCATGCCGGGTCAAAAACTAGGTCATAGGGTCAATTAGTGCATTTTCAACGGCGCCACTTTGTCCGAACTCTAATTCAAATTGTATTCATCCGATCTTCACCAAACTTGGTCAGTAGTTGCATCTAGTTGATATCTAGGTCAAGTCCGAATATGGGTCATGCTGGGTCAAAAACTAGGTCAAAGGGTCAATTAGTGCATTTTACTTTGTCCGGACTCTAATTCAAATTGTATAAATCTTATCTTCACCAAACTTGGTCAGTAGTTGCATCTAGTTGATATCTAGGCCAAGTTCGAATATGGGTCATGCCAGGTAAAAAACTAGGTCATAGGGTCAATTAGTCCATTTTCAACAGCGCCACTTTGTCCGGACTCTTATTCAAATTGTATTCATCCGATCTTTACCAAACTTGGTCAGTAGTTGCATCTAGTTGATATCTAGGTCAAGTTCGAATATGGGTCATGTCGGGTCAAGAACTAGGTCATAGGGTCAATTAGTGCATTTTCAACGGCGCCACTTTGTCCGGACTCTAATTCAAATTGTATTCATCCGAAACTTTTAAACAACTTTTTACGCCCGTATAAAATACGGGACGTATTATGTGAAACCCCTTGGCGGGCGGGCGGGGCGGCGGGCGGGTGGCGGGCGGCGGGCGGAAGGCATCACTTTGTCCGGACTCTAATTCAAATTGTATTCATCCGATCTTCACCAAACTTGGTCAGCAGTTGCATCTAGTTGATATCTAGGCCAAGTTCGAATATGGGTCATGCCGGGTCAAAAACTAGGTCATAGGGTCAATAAGTGCATTTTCAAAGGGGCCACTTTGTCCGGACTCTATTTCAAATTGTATTCATCCGATCTTCACCAAACTTGGTCAGCAGTTGCATCTAGTTGATATATAGGCCAAGTTCGAATATGGGTCATGCCGGGTCAAAAACTAGGTCATAGGGTCAATTAGTGCATTTTCAACGGCGCCACTTTGTCCGGACTCTAATTCAAATTGTATTCATCCGATCTTCACCAAACTTGGTCAGTAGTTGCATCTAGTTGATATCTAGGTCAAGTCCGAATATGGGTCATGCTGGGTCAAAAACTAGGTCAAAGGGTCAATTAGTGCATTTTACTTTGTCCGGACTCTAATTCAAATTGTATAAATCTTATCTTCACCAAACTTGGTCAGTAGTTGCATCTAGTTGATATCTAGGCCAAGTTCGAATATGGGTCATGCCAGGTAAAAAACTAGGTCATAGGGTCAATTAGTCCATTTTCAACAGCGCCACTTTGTCCGGACTCTTATTCAAATTGTATTCATCCGATCTTTACCAAACTTGGTCAGTAGTTGCATCTAGTTGATATCTAGGTCAAGTTCGAATATGGGTCATGTCGGGTCAAGAACTAGGTCATAGGGTCAATTAGTGCATTTTCAACGGCGCCACTTTGTCCGGACTCTAATTCAAATTGTATTCATCCGAAACTTTTAAACAACTTTTTATCCTGCGTCAAAGTGGTATGGGGGTATAAGTCACATTCAGTGACAAAGCTCTAGTTGCTTTTGCAAAATGACGTGTTTCGTGTTACATCAACACTGCTTCCTACAAAGGTTTTATACTTATATCGATATTAGCTGTGAGCAATCTCGACTCGCCCACATCATCTGACCTCTTTTTGTTCTTGATATTGACCGCCTTTTGTACTTTGACTTATTCAAATGGGCCCATGAATCAATACTGAAGAAAAGTCTTTCACTAAGGGTATATTAATTGAGCGCAGCATTCTGTTAAATATTTAACGCCCAGTCCTTAAGAAAATATAAAGACTTGAAAAAGGGCCCATATCTTGAAAAGTTGAATGATCTGCTAAAAAATAAATCATTTTTTATAGGCCCGTTTTAAAAAACGGGACGTATTATAGTTTCACCCTTGGCAGGCGGGTGGCAGGCGGGCGGCGTCCACAGCAGTGTCCGCTCTCTAATTCAAATAGTTTTCATCCGATCTTCACCAAACTTGGTCAGAAGTTGTGTCTAGACAATATCTAGGTCAAGTTCGAATATGGTTCATGCCGGGTCAAAAACTAGGTCACGGGGTCACTTAGTGCATTTCAAGGATTAAGCATGATGTCCGCTCTCTAATTGAAGTAGTTTTCACCCGATCTTCACCATATTTGGTCAGAAATTGTGTCTAGATGATATGTAGGTCAAGTTCAAATATGGGTCATGCTGTGTCAAAAACTAGGTCACAAGGTTACTTAGTGCATTTCAAGCATTTAGCATAGTGTCCGCTCTCTAATTTAAGTAGTTTTCATCTGATATTCACCTAATTTGGTCAGAAGTTGTGTCTAGATGATATGTAGGTCAAGTTTGAATATGGGTCATGCCGGGTAAAAAACGAGGTCTAGAGGTCACAAAGTGCATTTCAAGCCTTTAGCATGGTGTTCGCTCTCTAATTGAAGTAGTTTTCATCTGATCTTCACCAAATTTAGTCAGATGTTGCATCTAAATGATATCTAGGTCAAGTTCAAATATGGGTCATGCCGGGTCAATAACTAGGTCTTGAGGTCACTTAGTGCATTTCAAGCATTGAGCATGGTGTCCAAAACCTTCGAACGGGCGTATCTTGTGACAGTTTGGCACTCTTGTTATGCATTCTTCTATCCCCCACCTTTACTGCTATAATATGAGCTATGGTATATATATTTAACTGTTTGCTTATGAAAGCAGTTGGTGAATTTATACAATGCATGTTTATTGCCGAAGGCAGAGGTTATGTCCCTGGTGTTGTCCATTCATCAGTGTCAGTCAGTCCGCCTTTCGCAATCTTTTCAGGTCTATATCTCAGGAACTAAACAAGATATAAACATGAAACTTCATGGATGTATCGGTATCAATGAGGAGAAGTGTCATGAACAAGAAGGATTACCCTACACTTTCTTTAATAAGAGTAATTGCCCTTTGTTTTTTTGTATGATGTAATATTTAATGGCTATAACTCTGATACTATGCAAGATTTTAACATGAAACTTCACAGGTTTATAGATATTAATGAAAAGAAGAACCATGCATGGAAACAATTACCCTACACTTAATAATGTTTTTTGTTATGGAGTATACTATATATCAAGGGATGTGCATCCATCAATAAACATTGTATTTTGTGGGGATTATCAATTAAACGAATGTGTGTGTTTGTTTAAAAATGGCATAATCTGTTTTAAGACGATGTTAGACATATACAGGATCATTCCAGCAAAATATATAACAAAGTGCGATCGCTGATTGGTCAATAAACGATAACTTAGCCAATTAAAACACTTTAAAATGTTGTATTACACATGTGTAATATAAGAAAATATGTAATGGCTGTATTACATAGGAAACAGGGTTTAGCATGTGATAAAATAACTTATTGACATGACTTTCAGTTAGAATCTCGTATACGCTGCTGGATGGACTCCCCGGATGTTGATGACAACGTGTGGCTTGCGCAGCGAGAGGATTGGCTGGACCAAGTCCCTCTTTCCCTCAAGTTCCTCGCCGGAGAATCTCTAGGTGTGGTGTGTTTGTTTACTAGCGATTGTGACAAACAGACAATGCCTTAAAAGATTAAAAATAAGATTCAAAAGTAAAAATATACAAGGAGCCCTCAAGATTTTTGCAGGAGAAACTTTTGATGGGTTTTGCTTGTTGACAAGATATTGCGACACTCAGGTATGCTTGTATACAAATATTTTTTTCTGCAACCTGACGCCTTTTTATTTTATACTTTCCGGTGGTTTATAGAGAAATATCAGTGAATTAAAACTGATAATTTCACTGTTTCAAACAATGAAAATTATCAGTGAAAATTATCGATAATTTTCACTGTTTATGTTAAATGACGTCATTTTTTGGACGAAATGACGTCATTTTCCCAACGTAATTCTTTAGTTAAACTCGTTAACAATGTATATAAACTGTGAAATAAAGCATAAAATAAAAAGAAAATTTGTTGGGTTCGGTGGATTATCGATTTTAATTCACTCGTGATCATATAAAATGTATATTTTCACTCGTGGCTGCGCCACTCGTGAAAATATTATTTTCTATGATCACTCGTGAATTAAAATCGATAATCCACCGAATCCAACAAATATCCTCTATATAACAGTAATAATAAGCTTTCTTTTTTGCAGGCTTAAACCTTGACCAGTTAGTGCCTGCTTAGTACAGCCTTGAACATTAACAAATTTATGTCATTTTATGCTTGTGCTTAAAGTGTTGTCATAGATAAGCCTGTGCAGTCTGCACAGGCTTATCAAGGACAACACTTTCCGCCTAGATTAGAATTCGTTTTAGAACACACATTCTTGAAACAAAAAAAATCCATAAATCAGGAAGTGTCATACCTGATTAACCTGTGTGGCATTCGCAGGCTCATCTGGAACAACATTTTACACCCAAGCCTTCTGTTTACAGGCGTGAACATGGACCAGTTTGTGCCCTACTTGGACTACAAGGAGAGGACGCAGCAATGGCAGTGGATTGGAATGGGGCGTGACTCTGATGAGGCCCTGGACAGGCTGTGTGCCTACTGGCTCAAACACAAGGATGACGTGGGAGAAGTCATTGTTGACGGCCAGGAGTCACCTCCAGCTCTTAAACTGTATGTTTATGTCTCATCGAACACTCTTGTTTATAAATGAGACATGCTTTGAGAATAGGGAGTTTAATGCATGTGTGTAATGTGTCGTTCCTGATTAGCCAGTGCAGTTCACAAGTGAACAGTTTTTCTTTTCATTCATAGGAAGTCTCTTCTTAGCATCCAGTCTCATCAGAAATTTGGTCCCCTATAAGCCTATGCTGACTCCTCAGGCTATTCAGTGACAACACTTTAAGCACATGTATCAAACACCTTTTTCACAGAGTGAGGCTCATATGTATTTTTCTTGGTGGCGTGTAAATTTGATTGTTTAAATATTATAGCAGGTGTTTTTTTCTAATTGATAGCCAAGACATGCCAAATATTGAATATTCCGAAATCACAATAAATAAATATGTAGTCATTATAATGTTGTAATACAGCTGAACTAACATCAAGAATGCCATAACAACTTTAATATCCCTAGTTTGACTTAAAGGAACTTGAGCCTTTCTGAAGGTTGCAGAGTAAACATAATATTATAATTTGCTCTTTACCCAGTAATTGCAAAGCTAGTATATTCCTCAGCCATTGTCTCTTGGCAATGTAACATGGACCTTTCACTTGACATGATCACAAGACAATCTTACATTATATTTTCACATGATATGAACACATATATGGTCACATGGCACTGACACAGGAAATAGTTTCATGACAATCCAACATGATACGGTCACATGGTTTGATCACATGGCAATGTCATATGATATGGTCACATCATATGGTCACATGCCAATGTCACATGGTATGGTAAAATGATATGGTCACATTGTATGGCCACATGGTATTGTCATATTACAATGTCAAATGGTATGGTCATATGGCAATGTCACATGATATGGTCACATGATAATGTCACATGGTGTAGTCACATGATATGGTCATATGATTTGGTCGCATGGTATGGTCACATAGTCTGGTCACATGTAAATGTCACATGATAAAGTCAAATGATTTGGTCACATGATATGGTCACATGCTATGGTCACATGTATATTGCCCATGATACGGTCATATGACAATGTCACATGTTATGGTTGCAAGGTATGGTCACATGACAACAGCACATGACATGGTCACATGATGAGGTCACATGATATGGTCAAATAATTAGATCAAATGGAAATTTTTATGATATGGTCATATCACAATGTAACATGATATGGTCACATGGCAATGTCACATGATATGGTCACATGGCAATGTCACATGATATGGTCACATGGCAATGTCACATGATATGGTCACATAGCAAATGCAACATGGTTTGGTAACTTGTTATAGTAACATGATATAATCACATGGTTGGTCAAATGATATGGTCTCATATTATGGTTACATGGACATGTCACATGGCGATGTCACATGGTATGATCTCATGATATGGTCACATGGTACGGTCTCATTTCAGAAAGACAAGTGTTAGGTCACATGGTATGGTCACATGGTATGGTCTCTTTTCAGGAAGCCGAGTCATGTAGTGCAGGCTGCCACAGATGAAGAGAAGACTGACTTCCAAAAGCAGGTGACACTTCTTTTCCAGTTCATGTCTCCATTATCACCCTTATGCACACAAATAAGCCTTGTTCTGGGACTATAGCAGTGTAATGCATGTGCATAAAGTGTCGCCCCAGCTAATCAGGAAGACACTTTCTGCCTAAACTGGATTTTTGTTAGCTCACCTAAGCACAAGATGCTCATAGTCTGCTTTTGTGATCGCCCTCGGTCGTCTGTTGTGTGTCATCAACATGTGCCTGGATTAAACTCTAAAGACCACATTTATGGTCCGATCTTCATGAAACTAGTCTCAAATCTTTGACAAGTTCAAAAATGGTTCCAGTTGGTTGAAAAACATGGCCACCAGGGGGCGGGACATTTTTCCTTGTATGGCTATATTAAAACCTTTTTAATATCATAAATACGTTACCTGTTATCTCTAGCTTACCCCTTTCCAAGGGAGTTATTTCATCCGGAAAATATTCAAGCGCTGGGAATCGTCCACCTCTATAAGAATCCAAATCAGGTTAAACAATGTACAATCCAACCTAACAGGAAATCAAGAACTACAACTCATCTTTCCTTTCCGGATAAAACCATGTGCACGCCTATTTTAGGCTCAGGACTAATGTGTTCTTTTCACTGTGTTTTTGTCGGAGTTTAAAAGGATAAAGTTTATTTATCTTTTATTTGTATCATTCGGTTTATATTTCTATACTTTTTGTTGCAGTAATTGTCATATTTCTGCTTTTGCTGGGTTTCTTTGTTTACATCGTCGCTCATGTACATGACGTCATGAGCACGTGAACCACGAGGAATTCGTGCCTATTCCCCAATAAGTAATTGAGGTCAATTGGACAGCGTTCTTTGTGTTTACATTTTGTGGTTTAACTTTTTATTTGAATTTATAATCATTAATTTGTCTTTTGTAGGTTCTTTCTGTTTCTTTTATTTCAGAATGAACTTACAGGATAGAGGTTCTTGTGGTCATATCAAAGCAAGGTGGGATTCCCACGATACTTGCTTGGCATGTACCGGTTGCACATTTAATAACAAATGTGCGGTTTGCGATTTGTGGGCTTACGACGTATGGACAAAAGCAGGTTGCCGGAGGACGTCGATCAGCCGCAAACGCAATGAACCTCCATCCGACGTTGATTACCCGGTGACTCCACTGGTCAAGGATGACCAGCGGTTTTGTCAGTCACTGGGTACCGGGCAAGATGGTGTTGTTGTCAGTCGATCGTCATCAGATCTTATGACTCACACCATGCATACCGGCGACATTGATCATGGAACGACTGGATCAATGTCAGACCACATGGCAGCCGCCATTCTACGGTCTTTGTCCGGTGACATAACCGGTCATAATATGACCGGCCGGTCAACGGTCCGGTCACCGGTCATGTCACCGGTCCGGTCCGGTCATGTCACCGGTCCGGTCCGGTCATTGATCACTGGTCCGGTCACCGGTCCGGTCCGGTCAACAGTCATCAGTTAGGCCTGCCACCGATTACACCAATCGCCGGTCAAGAAGAACTCGGTCTTCATCATCGGCGTATTCTTCTACATCCGTTTCGTCGTCGAATACATCGTCTTCATCAAGGAGTGGACATCGGACACGCTCTTCTTTGTCGAGCAGTTATCATCGTCGCGGCGCTCATAAGCGATCACGTCGTCACTCACGGAGACGGTATTCCAAAAAAATCTCGATCTCATCGCAGCCGATCCACATCTCGACAGCGCAGCCGATCCAGATCTCGACATTGCAGGAAACGAGGACGTCGGCAACGTTCACGTAGACAGCATCGGACTTACCATTCGTATAGTCGTTCACCATCGTATTCCGTTATGGAATCGCATGTTTCCATGCCAAATGTGTCGGTTCCAACGTTGACTGCCACACGTATTGCATCTTCAGGAGCTCATCTCACTACTACGGCGTCAGTGTCAACACCACGGGTATCATCTACCGTATCTAGTCGTGTACCCCCTACAGCTACCCCGTCGAATCCTGATACACTATGGATACAGAATTCGGCGGGACATTTTGTACCGGTCAATGCTGATAATTTACCATCTTCCGGTTTACATGATCAGTTTACTGACGTCGGGGATGATCATTCGCTGTTACCAGACAATTACAATCCGGTACAAGATATTCTCACTTCTGTTCCTGCTGATTCTATACAAACCGCTGGTGTTGTAGAGAGTGAGGCTGATTCAGATGCAGAATCTAATGTTGAGACGGATCAATATTTAGCTCCGATTGGTCAGATCTATGAACTGATGTTTCGTACTCTTGGTGAAGATTACTGTCCAAGACCTGCTGAACTGTCTTCAAATGCGACGATTTCTGTGACAGAACAACTTTTTCGTACATTTGATCCCAACAGGGTTATTAAGTCGACGGCTCGTCCTGACCCGCGACTTCCCATTGGTTCTACTGTTCTATCTGTTCTTCAATCATTGGAATCAGCTAATAAGACTATTCCAAAACGAGGAGAAACATGGAAAATTCCTAAGGAACTAGCTGATCCAAAACACCAGGAAGGTAGTAAAAGTTTCAAACCTCCTGTACCACATGCAACATCTGGGTTGGATTTTTCAAAACTTCCGGTTCCAGATCCGGACATTAGCAAGCTATCTCTTGTAATGCCAAGTGGTTCCAATTCAGTTTCTGTTCCGTTTTCAATGTTGGAAACTTGGGAAATGAGGGAACGTAGATCATTAGGTTTGACTAACCAAATTGACTTTATGCTAGCGACAATTTTACAAATGGTGTGTGATTGGTCGGAATCTGTTCCGGAGGAACTCCGTGATTTGTTAATTCATCTCTCACGGACCACACTGGCCTTATCTCACACTTCTGCTTCTTCAATGTCCGAGATGCTAAGGATTCGTAGAGATCTTATCCTTACTTCTTTACCTAAAGATTTCCTGTTGGAACCTGGTATGAACTCGCTCAGAAAAGCTCCTCTCACATCAGGGTTCCTTTTTGGTGGAAGGATACAAGAAGCAATCACAGCTGACAAGGATGACCAACTTCATGCTTCTTTAGCTAGAAACAACTCTGGACAACGCCAAGGGGTCTTTAAGCATCCTGCTTCTAGCCACCAGCAGTTCCAGCATTCAAGACGGCTAAGAGAAATAACCTTTTCTCTAAAAAGCCTTCTTTTAATCCACGGTCAGGTCCTAATAGGCAGTCTTCCTATAACAGACCTTCTTTGTCACACAAGTCTTCTAATAAAGATTCTGGGAAAAAGGGCAAACCCAAGCCGGGACAGAGGAATTTCAAACCTTCTACCGGCAGGGGCGCACCTCCTGCTTATCAGCCCTAGGTCCCTTCCCTTTCTACCGCCACAACCTCCGATGCCGGAAATACCAGTCGGGGCCAGACTTTTCCATTTCTCAAATCGATGGCTTCAAATTACTTCAGACGCATGGGTTCATTCTCTTGTGACAAAAGGCCTGACTTTTCAATTCGAAAAAAGGCCTCCACTTTCTCGCAGCCCTATAGAGCTGGTATCTCGGCATCCACATATTCCAGAGTCCATTCTCGGGCTCTTGGAAAAACAGGCGGTAGAAAGGGTTCAAGATCCTTATTCTCCAGGATTTTACAGTCGTCTTTTTCTTGTTCAAAAGAAAAATGGTTCCTGGAGACCAGATATAGATTTAAAAGTGTTCAACATGTATCTCCTCAAACCAACTTTCAAAATGGAGACTCCTTCTTTCATACGGGAATCCATCAAACCCCTGCACTGGGGGGTCTTTGGATCTGGAAGATGCTTACTTCCATGTTCCTATACATCCCAACTACCGGAAGTACTTGTGATTCGCCTTTCAAGGCCAAGTCTACCAGTTCCGGTCTATGCCTATCGGGTTGGCGACAGCCCCACGAGTTTTTACCAAACTAATGTCGGCAGTCGGATCACACCTCAGAGTTCACGGGATTATTCTTCTTCAGTATTTCGACGACTGGCTCTTACACCAGCTCGATCGTCAATTGCTTCTGTACAACCTAGAATTCTCTTGGAAGGAACTCCTCTTGTTAGGGCTCCTTCTCAATGTAGACAAATCAGACCTCATTCCTTCACAGGACTTTACGTTTGTGGGAATGAATTTCTTGACCCACATTAATCGGGTCAGAGTGTCTATTCAACGTATATCAGACCTTCTGTTGAAGGTCAACTGGGTTTTGTCCCAATCTCATATAACAGCTCAAGAATTCCTCTCTCTCAACGGTATCCTGAGCTCAGTAGCAGACTTTGTGCAGTTGGGACGTCTCTTCCTACGTCCTCTTCAGCACTATCTCTCAGCTTGTTGGAAATGGTCTCCAGGCAATCTATTAACACAGATTCCAATCCTTCCCTCCTTAAGGTCTCATCTTTAGTGGTGGCTAGACGAGGAGACTCTGTTGGCAGGAGTACTCCTTCTTCCTCCGCAACCGTCATTATATCTAATAACGGATGCGAGCAAGGAAGGGTGGGGTGCTCACCTGGAACCTCTCAGTCTGATAATTTCAGGGTTGTGGTCTCATCAGGAATCTCACCTACATATCAACAATCTAGAAATGCGAGCAGTATTTCTAGCTGTATCTCATTTCCAATCACATCTTCGAGACTCTTGTGTGA
Organism: Dreissena polymorpha; assembly: GCF_020536995.1. Lineage (NCBI taxonomy): Eukaryota > Metazoa > Mollusca > Bivalvia > Myida > Dreissenidae > Dreissena > Dreissena polymorpha. The sequence goes on from NC_068358.1 coordinate 104,983,139, forward strand.
TGGTGTCAACAGACAACACATCTGTGGTGGCTTACATCCAGGCACAGGGGGGAACACATTCTCAATCCCTGTATCTGGAAACCAGAAAATTACTTGTTCTTTGCAAAACACTCAACATTCATCTGCTGGCAAAATATATACCAGGTCGCCTCAACGCGCTGGCGGATGGTTTGTCTCGCAAACACCAGTTACTTCCATCGGAGTGGACACTTCATCAAGAAGTGACCAACCAGATCATTTTCAAGTTCGGTTATCCCCTGGTCCATCTATTTGCAACCAGACACAATCACAGACTTCCTCTGTATGTGAGTCCAGTTTACGATCCAGCAGCGTGGGCAATCGACGCGCTTTCGTTCGCGTGGGACCAACTGGACGCTTACGCCTATCCCCCACCCATTCTAATTCCCCAAATATTGGGGAAAATCAGGGTGAGCTCTTGCAGGATACTCCTGATTGCCCCTTGGTGGCCCAGAAGATCTTGGTTCAACGATCTTCTCAGTCTCCTGTACGATTATCCCAGGAATCTTCCTCACAGGTCAGATCTTCTGTCTCAAAGCGGCAGACTACCTGTGGACCCAAAAATGTTCCACTAACACGTCTGGCCGTTATCAGGCAATCTTTGCAGAAGAAATGTTTTTCTGTCAGGGCTTCAACCCTCGTTGCTTTGGCAAGGAGAAAATCCACCAGAGCAGTCTATGATGCTCGTTGGAAACTCTTCTCCAATTGGTGTTTTCGAGGGAAAATTAATCCCCTCAATCCCTCTGCTAGACGAATAGCGGATTTTCTCATTTATCTTTTTGATGATAAGAAACTTTCTCTTAGTTCCATCAAAGGATACAGATCTATGATTTCGCATACATTGGCTTTCACTAAGTCTTCACAAGTCTGTGCTGATCCAGCTATTTCAGAACTTGTTCGAGCTATGGAACTTAGTCGTCCTGTATCTCATACACTTGCTCCTAAATGGGATTTAGCTTGTGTGCTAGGTTCGCTTATCAAGGCTCCCTATGAACCTCTTGATCAGGCTTCATTACAATTCCTAACATGGAAAACCGTTTTCCTTCTTACTATGGCTTCAGCCAAACGGAGAAGTGAAATTCATGCTCTTTCTATCGAGGATAGTCATCTTCGTTTTGACTCTTCTGATGGATCCGTTACATTGTTATGTCAGTCAGGATTCCTTGCTAAAAATCAACTCCCCTCTATGGCTTCCAAACCCTTCAAAGTTCCAAGTCTATCTAGAACTTGTGGACATGAAGATGATGATAGACTCCTTTGCCCGGTCAGGGCTTTGAAGTTCTACCTTAAAAAGGTAAAGTCTATTCGAGGTTCTCGCAAGAAACTTTTCATTCCATTAAAAGGGGGGGGCGATGTGTCTGCGGCTTCTATTTCTCGTTGGATAGCCTCGACTATAAGGAAAGCTTATTCTTCTCTTTCATCGAGGGATTTACCCCTGTTTAAGATAAGACCGCATGAATTAAGAGCTCTTTCGGCTTCGTGGGCTTATAATAATCAGACCCCACTATCTGAAGTGCTTCAAGCTGCTTTCTGGAGGAATCCAACCACCTTCTCCTCTTTTATCTTCGTTCTCTTGAGTGCCAACAAGACAATTTGTATAAGTTGGGTCCTCTTGTAGTGGCTCAAACTGTAGTTTCTTCTATGGCGTAAGTACACTGGTGCCATCCGAGAATTAAGTACTATACTGTACTAACAAAGATTATAAGAGGACGTGATTCTACTATCTCTGGCTGTAAACCCTCTATATGGGTTCTGCTGTGATGGGAAAAAATATGCGAACCTTCCCGCCGCAGCTGCAAAATCAGCTAGAGATAACAGGTAACGTATTTATGATATTAAAACAAATTTTCTTAAAGTAAAATTCATTTTAATTATTAAATACTTACCTGTTATCGGTAAGTCCCACCTCCCACCCCGCTCATCGCCTTTTTATGTTTGCGTAAAGGAAAGATGAGTTGTGGTTCTTGATTTCCTGTTAGGTTGCATTGTACTATGTTTAACCTGATTTGGATTCTTATAGAGGTGGACGATTCCCAGCGCTTGAATATTTTCCTGATGAAATAACTCCCTTGGAAAGGGGTAAGCTAGAGATAACAGGTAAGTATTTAATAATTAAAATGAATTTTACTTTAAGAAAATTTGTTTTAACACTCTAGAAGTTGCAGTCATTGTCCAATCTTCATGAAACTTGGTAAGAACATTTGTCTAATGATACCTTGGCTGAATTTTAAAATGGTTTTAGTTTATTGAAACATAATGCCGCCAGAGGGCGGGGCATTTTCTTGATAAGGCTAAAGTAAAAATCTTGTTAACACTCTAAAAGTCACATTTTTAGTCAAAACTTCATGAAACTTGGTCTAAACATTTGTTCAAATGATATCTAGGCTGAGTTTGAAAATGGTTCAAGTCTGTTGAAAAACATGGCTGCCAGGAGGCAGGGCAATCTGATATGGCTAAAGTAAAACCTTGTTTACTCTTTTGTTGATATTTTGGCCATGTTTGAAAATGGTTTCAGAAACATCTCAAAAGTTGCTTAGAACAGTTCAGTTCCCTGAAGTCTCAGGTGAGCGACAGTTGGCCTCTGCCCCTCTTGTTTAGTAGATATGTCTTTAAGGCTGAAAATTATAGAAAGGGATAAAGTATTGTGCCTGATTAGCCTGTGTGGACTTTTGGGACGACACTTTATGCACATGCATTAATGCCCGGTTTTGTAAGAAAATGGTTAAAATGATTTGCTTCACCTTAAAGCATGAAGTTGATTCTCTTAAATTAAACCACAATATATGCGTAATTATTCAGTCCCTGTGACAATATGCTATTTGCATGACTGTATTTTAATATTTTGATTATGCTCCCCAAAAAATTTTTGGGGGGGAGCATATAGTCGCCGCTTTGTCTGTCTGTGCGTGTGTCTGTCCGTGCACAATTTTTGTCCGGGCTATTTCTCAGCATTAATTGACCGGAATTCAATTAAACTTAATGGGAAGCTTCACTACCAAGAGGAGATGTGCATATTATCAGCCGGTTCTGGTCGGATGATTTTTCACAGAGTTATGGCCCTTTGAAATTTTCCATTAACTGTACATTTAGTGCAATTCTTGTCTAGGCTATTTCTCAGCAACTAATGACTGGAATTCAATGAAACTTTATGGGAAGCTTCACTACCAAGAGGACATGTACATATTATCAGCCGGTTCTAGTCAGATGATTTTTCACAGAGTTATGGCCCTTTGAAATGTTTAAGTTGCTAAACCATCCATCATATTATTTTTTCCAAAGTTATGCCCCTCAAGACGTTTCCTTTTATCTGAATATATAGTGCAATATTGTGACCAAAAAAAACTTTGGGGAGCATCACCCGTCTCCGACGGTTTCTTGTTAACTTTGCATTTGAATTTGCATATTTGTTTCTTCCCTTGCAAAGGCCATTTTATCTGTCTTTATCCTTTGTCTTTATCCTTTGAGCCTTGCTCTGGACAAATTTGGCTAAATGCATTTGCGTAAAGTGTAATCCCAGATAAGCCTGTGCAATCCACACAGGCTTATCAGGGTTGACACTTTCTGTCTATACTGGATTTTTGTTTAGATGAGACTTCTATGAAACAAAAAAATCCTTAAATGTGGAGTGTAGTCCCTGATAAGCCTGTGCTGACTGTACAGGCTAATCTGGGAGGACACTTAACATACATGCATTTAGCCCAGTTTTCTTGGGGCTAAATGTTGTTTTATGAAATCCAGGACCTTTTACCAGTATAATGTTGATATTCTAGGAGAAGTGTCGGTTTGAGGAACCGCACATGTCATTCACCTATGACATGCATGGCTACAAATCTGTGGTGGGACCAGTCAAAGGGGTGTTCTCAAAGAAAACTGACACCACCAAGGCTCGCGAACATGCCCTGCTTGTTAACAACAGGCCTGCCTATGTCACAATACTTACATTAGGTAGGTACTGAATATGCTGTGTTTCTTAAGGTAAAATGGAAGGCAAAGGGTATTATACAAAACCTTGTGCCATTCATCTTCTTGATTGGCTGACAGGTTACCAAGACTGCATGTGTTAAAAAATGAATGACTTCTCTTTGATGAAAGTTGAGAGTGTCTTCCCTGATTAGCCCATGCAAACTGCACAGGCTTATCTGGGATGACAGTTTACGCACATGCATTTGACCCCCTTTTCAAAGAGAGAGTCTCAATGTGTATGTATTTCAATGACGCACGCAAAGAATGTAGTGAACATTGTAGACTGGTGTTTTCAGTGCGTGACTCTGTTGCCAGACTGCCAAACGGAGAAGGGACACGAGGTGACATCTGTGAGCTACTGAAGGACTCCCAGTTCCTCGCTCCTGGCATCACTGATGCACAGGTAGGCATAGAACTAAGGTGACGGATGTTATTCTTCATCATTGTTAATACTTTTTATTTTGTGTTAACTGTCAACCTCATTTGTGCCTAGTTCTGAAAAAAATGTTCTCTATCCTTGTGGGTTAAGTGATGTCCCAGATTAGCCTGTACAGTCCACAGGGATGACACTTTCCGGCTAGCCTGGGATTTTGCTTAGAAGAGACCTTCTTTAAACCAAAAGTTTCATAAAAACGGAAAATCAATTTTGTAACTCAAGACAATGAAGGGACAGAATTTGCAGAATTTTGTAAAAAATCAAAAGCCTTTTACAAATAGCTATTAAAAAAAACATCAGCCAAATGTAATATTTAGCTGTTTTTAAATGGACTATTAAATTTGTTGTTCATTAAAAAATAATTGGACTCAGTAATATGATATAAAATCAGTTATAACACTTGGACTCAGGTATATGATATAAAATCAGTAATAACACTTGGACTCAGTAATATGATATAAAATCAGTAATAACAATTGGACTCAGTAATATGATATAAAATCAGTAATAACACTTGGACTCAGTAATATGATATAAAATCAGTTATAACACTTGGACTCAGTAATATGATATAAAATCAGTAATAACAATTGGACTCAGTAATATGATATAAAATCAGTAATAACACATGGACTCAGTAATATGATATAAAATCAGTTATAACACATGGACTCAGCAATATGATATAAAATCAGTAATAACACATGGACTCAGTAATATGATATAAAATCAGTAATAACACATGGACTCAGTAATATGATATAAAATCAGTAATAATACATGGACTCAGTAATATGATATAAAATCAGTAATAACACATGGACTCAGTAATATGATATAAAATCAGTAATAACAATTGGACTCAGTAATATGATATAAAATCAGTAATTACACTTGGACTCAGTAATATGATATACAATCAGTAATAACACTTGGACTCAGTAATATGATATAAAATCAGTAATAACACATGGACTCAGTAATATGATATAAAAACAGTAATAACACATGGACTCAGTAATATGATATAAAATCAGTAATTACAATTGGACTCAGTAATATGATATAAAATCAGTTATAACACTTGGACTCAGGTATATGATATAAAATCAGTAATAACACATGGACTCAGTAATATGATATAAAATCAGTTATAACACATGGACTCAGTAATATGATATAAAATCAGTTATAACACTTGGACTCAGGTACCGGTAATATGATATAAAATCAGTAGTAACACATGGACTCAGGTATATGATATAAAATCAGTAATAACACATGGACTCAGTAATATGATATAAAATCAGTAATAACACATGGACTCAGGTATATGATATGAAATCAGTTACAACACTTGGACTCAGGTATATGATATAAAATCAGTAATAACACTTGGACTCAGTAATATGATATAAAATCAGTTATAACACATGGACTCAGTAATATGATATAAAATCAGTAATAACACTTGGACTCAGTAATATAATATAAAATCAGTTATAACACTTTAAGAATAGCCAATTACTTGCTACAATATTTATTCAATTGTATGATGTTTTGATTTTGTTAATGCATTTTGGAGTCTGCACAGGCTAATAAGGGACGACACTTTCCACTTTTATGATATTTTATGTTTGAAGGACTGCACAGGCTAATCTGGGACGACACTTTATACACATGAATTAAACCCCCTTTTCAAGGAGCAAGGCCCATTTTTTATAAAATATTTGCAACTTGAACCCTCTTATCCCAGAATTGTTATTATACCCCCATTTCCATTGGGGTCTCTTAGTGCGTTTTAAACGGAAAGCTTGTCCGGACCATAACTATGTTATTAATCGTTAGATTTTAAAATGGCTTGGTACATTTGTTTACCATCATGGGACGGTGTGTCATGCAAAAGAAGTACGTCAATATCTCCAAGGTCAAGGTCACACTTGGAGTTCAAAGGTCAAAATGCCCATGAATGAGCTTGTCCGGGCCATAACCTTGTCATTTATTGAGAGACTTTAAAATCATTTGGCATATTTGTTCTACATCATTGGACGGTGTGCCATGCAAAAGAATTACGTCGATATCTCCAAGGTCAAGTTCACACTTTGAGTTTAAAAGTAAAAAATGGCCATAAATGAGCTTGTCCGGGCTATAACTTTGTCGTTCATTGTGAGATTTTAAAATCATTTGGCACATTTGTTCACCATCATTGGACAGTGTGTCATGTGAAAGAATTACGTTGATATCTCCAAGGTTAAGGACACACTTGGAGTACAAAAGTCAAAAATGGCCATAAATGAGCTTGTCTGGGCCCTAACTAAGTCATTAATTGTGAGAGTTTAAAATTACTCTGTACATTAATTTTGTTCAAAGTCATTGGTCGGCGTGTCATGCTAAAAAATTCAAGAGTTCAAAGGTCAAAATGGCCATAAATGATAATGGCATGATAATTCTTAAAAATCGCCATAAATTAGTCTGTCTTGTTTTGTGAAGACAGCATGCAAAATATTCTGTGTCAATGCAGCATGTTGGGGTATGCGTCACGTCTGTGACTAAGCTCTAGTTACCTCAGTATGTAAAATACATAACAAATCATGCAAGTAATCTAAATGCAAAACAATACTTGAATAATTATGCAGGTTTTACTATATACCTGTAATAATATGAGTCAGATCGTGTGAAAATGGTACTTATGCAGCCAGCTTAGCATCAGCCCAGACAGCTTAGCTTTAGACCTGCCAGCTCGTTTACTCAGTCTGTACAGAAGCTTTACTGTCCGCTTTAATATGATGCAAGTTATTTTTGTCTCATTAGTGGACTTCTCATCAGAGTGAAAGGATGTTAAGGCATATCTGGGGTTGCACTGTTCATAGATGAACCACGTTATTGGAAAACTGGGCGTAATGCATGTGCATCAGGGACCACTCATACCACATTAATGCAATTTAAGCAAAGGAGGTTTCTCCTAAACAAAAAATTCAGTTTAGGCAGAAAGTGTTGTCCCTGATGAGCATTTGCAGACTGGAAGGCTAATCTGATGCATTACTTTAGGCATTAAGCCCAGTTTTTTCTATCTGAACACGGCTGGTATGTCCTAAGACCCGTTTATGCATGACATGACTCTTGTTGTATGTATTATCAGATCAATTTGATGGTTCTCTAGATCAACATGGTGGTTCTCTATAAAATCACTCAATGTTTAATGGTCTCATTAGCAGACAGTGTAGCTCCTGAACAGTGTGCGTGGATGGAGCTATGCTTGCCGCATATGGCATTAGACCTATTTTTGCATGACACTGCCCTTGTATCTATTCCCAGATCAATGTGGTGGTCAGTGGGGCGCTGGACAGGCTTCACTCGGAGAAGGACCCATGTGTGCGCTATGACGTGAACAGGAAGGTCTGGATCTATCTCCATAGAAACCGCACTGAGCAAGAGTTTGGTGAGTACACACTGGGCTGAGATTCCTTGAGTCTCATTGTGTCTTTTTGTTTAGCTACATAGTTGTTTGTTTAACTCATTCTGGAAAAACAGGGCTTTATGCATGTGCGTAAAGTGTATTCTCAGATTAGCCTGTGCAGTCAAAACAGCCTAATCAAGGATGCCAATTTCAGCTTTTATGGTATTTTTGTGTGTAATAGAAGTCTCTTCTTTGTAGTTAAGGCCGAAAGTGTCCTGATTAAGCTTTACACTCTTTACGCACATGCATTAAACACCAAGGCCGAAAGTGTCCTGATTAAGCTTTGCACTCTTTACACACATGCATTAAACACCATTTTACCAGAGCGAGGCTCATGTCTTCATTTAGTTATGATCCTGTTCATCTTACACTCAGTTCTATTTTTCTACACACAGCCCTATTTCTCTGCACTCAGTTCTATTTCTCTACTTTCAGGTTTATTTCTTTGAACTCAGTTCTATTTCTATACACTCAGTTCTATTTCTCATACACTCTTTCCTTTTTCTCTACACTAAGTCATATTTCTCTACTCTCAGTTCTATTTCTCTACACTCAGTCCTAGTTATTTACACTAAGTTCAATGTCTCTACACTCAGTTCTATTTCTTTAAACTCAGTTCTATTTCTATACACTCAGTCCTATTTCTTTAATCTCAGTTCTATTTCTCATACACTAAGTTTTATCATCATACACTCAGTGCTACATATTTATCTCTTACAGAACATCTCCATCAGGCACAGGCAGCTGCACAAAAGGCCAAGAAATCACTGGCAAAACCCAAGACTCCGAAATCATCAACTGTGAGCATTACTATATATTATATCATATTAAATTTGGATTAAGTATGTTGCCTTAACTGATCGGTTATGTTACTCTACATGTACTTGCATTTGAAAGAACATTTTTCTTATACAGTCATACAGAAACTTCTCTCAAAAGAATGAATGGTCCTGATATATAAACTAGTTGGCTTTTGTCTGCTTTACAACACAACAATTTCAGAATATAAAAAAGTATACATTTTATTTTGTTAGCCTATCAATAAAGTCTTTTTCAAGGTAAAGATTTTACCATTTACCTTGAAATGTGACTTTTAGAGTTGACCTTAAGAAATGTTTCAGTATGCAGGTTATTTGAAAGTCTTAGTTAGGCTTCTTGTTAACCTTTGAACTTGACATGAGACGTGTAGCATTGACCTTAAGATGTGACCTTGACCATTCCTGACTGTCTCACTCCGTCAAACAAAGCCTGTATTTCATACAGAGGTATTTAAAAATTCCATGTAAAATGGACAATTATATATATGCCCTTGACAAACGTTAAACAGTTGATTTGTTGCATTAAACATTTTACCTTAAATTTTGAACGTGACCTTGGACCTTGGACCCCTAGCAGGGTCCGTAACTGCATGATGTGACATTTCACAATAATAAATCCTTGTCAAAGTCATTAGTTAGACAAAAGATTGAGCTGCAGTAAAGGAATAAGTCAGACAAAAGATTGAGCTGCAGTGTATCTGGATTGGGTGTTGCATTGCAACAGCCTTTTTGCAAAAGGTAACTGCAAAACTTATTTTCTTCACTGACTACATATAATCAACCTCAGTTTGCTTAGTGTTTAAAACTTATCTCTCTATCTGCAAGACTTGTCTTATAACTGTTCTAAACTAAAATAAGAGAGAGCATACCAGTTCATTCTGATCAAGTTAATAGTTAATAGATAATGGTTTACAGTTATAATTTTCTTAGTTACTAGCAATTTATTAGGAATAAAGAGTGTTGTGCTACAGCCCAAGTTGCGTGACCTGCCGTCAAGTCAGTCGTCCAGCGTTGATGGCACCCCTAGCCTGGTAGGGGCGGGCGACGGTGTGGTGGAGGAGCTGGTCCCTGTGACCCCTGTAACCTTCCTGGCCACGCCCCCCACCCCTCCTGTGGTCACACGCAGCCCTGCGGTAGCCAAGACTGGCAAACAGGTTGGTTGGGCTCTAATAAGAATACTCCTCTAGGATATTAGTAAAAAAAAATAATATTTGTTTGATATGAGATTTTGGTTTTATTGGACTACATTAGTCCTTTAGGAAAACTGCTTTATAACATGATTTATTTCTTGTGATTTATAAATGAGAGTTATTTTGGAGAAACAGGGTTTAATGCATGTGCATTAAGTGTCATCCCAGATAAGTCTGTGCAGTCTGCTTAGGCTGATCAGGGACAACACTTTCGGCCTGAACTGGTTATTGGCTGAGAGTAGTCATCCTTTAAGAGAAAAATACAATAAAAGTGGAAAGTTTTGTCCCTGATTAGCTATGCAGACTTTGCAGTCAAAAGAAGGAGGACACAATGCATATGCATTGAGACCCATGTCCAGAGCAATGAACAATTTTTTTTTCATTTCCGAACTATTATTCCTAAATAAAAACCTTGTCCCAATCTGTTGTTCATTGTACCAATCTGTTGCTCATTGTCCCAATCTGTTGCTCACTGTCTTGCAGACCCCCGGGGGTAAGGCTCCTGGTATGACCCAGTCTCTGACGCCTGCCCAACTCCAGCTCTTACAGCAGGCTGCAGCCGCGCAGGCTGCACAGAAGGCACAGGCTGAGGCTGCCCAGATGGCGAAAGCACAGGCACATGCAGGGGCAAAGGGAAAAGGTAGTACTGATGAAATGGTGATACTGTGAATTTTAGAATGTGTTAGTTTTTACCAGTCTTTAATGAGTCAAGCAAAAAAATCCTTTCAAGCTTAAAGTGTTGCTGCACAGACTTATCTGGGACAACACTACAAGTGCATTAAGCCCAGTTTTCCTTGAGCTTAAGCTCGGCTCATATGTTTGATAAAGTGACAAGTGTGGAGCTCTCAATCAGCCTTTAGAGAAGAAATTGACTTTATATAATCAATAATCCCAAATTCAACATCAGACATTTTATTTTAAATTAAGAAAAATTAAGGGTAATCAACAATTTAACAGAAGTAAGCGACCAATTCTATTAGCATGTCTATGTTTATCTTGCCTATTTTCAATACCTTTCAGCCATACAATAATGTAACAAATGTGTTGATTATTGCTATTGTTTTCAGGTTCGCCATCTAAAGCAGACTTTGTTTCAAAGCTTCAAGGTCAGTTGAAGGTCATATCCCAGCCACTGGGGTCAACCTCGGTCTCCAAGGTTAACCTAGCCCCACCCAACATGACCTTGCAAGCACCTGCAGGCAGTCAGTCTGAAGGTCAAAGTTCAGCAAGTGTACAGGTGTTGGCCAGTGTTGCTGGGTCCCCTATCAGTGTTATCAGCCCTACACAAGCTGGAACCAATCCCTTGGTGGCGAGGCTTATGCAGCAGATGTCAGCTGGTGGGTATTAAGATGATTTTTATGTTAGAGATAATATGAGCCTCGTTCTGGCAAATCTTGAATTTAATGCATTTGTGAACATTTTTGTCACATACAAGGCTGTTCAGTATGCTTAGGCTAATTTGGGACAACACTTTCCACCTGGATTTTCTATAAGAAAAACTTTATATTAAAAATTGCATAAAATTGGAAAGGGTCATCTGTGAGTAGCCTGTGCAGATTTCACTGGCTTATTATGGACGACACTTTACACAAATGCATTAAGCCCAGTTTTATCAAGAGAGGCTCATAAACTATTGTTCTCATGTCATGGTTGGCTTTAAGTATTGTTTTGCTTTCAGTATAAAAAGCTTTTATTTGTAAAACAAGTTTCAAAACAAACATTGTTCATGTAATAAAATAATGTATGGCTCTGGAATCAAACCAGTTTGTTTTGTGTATTTTCAAAACATTCTATCCTCAATCTCGGGCGCAATGCGTGAAGGGTAATCCTAGATTAGCCTGTGCAGTCCGCTTAGGCTCGTCAAGGAATTTTTCCTAGCGAAAATCCAGTTTAGACAGAAAGTGTCGTCTCTGATTAGCCTGTGTTGTCTGCACAGGCTAATCTGGAACTACACTTTACACACATGCTGTAAGCCCCGTTATCCCAGAGCGAGACTCATATACACTTCCCATGTTCTTGTAGGAGGTCAGATGGTGTCAGTGAGCAGCCTTCTGGCGGCCCAGAGGTCCCTGCAACAGGCCAGCCAGCCACGACCCACAGCCTTCAAAATACAAGGTCAGATGAGGACAAGGGGGCACTGCAGTGCTTGGGAAAAAATATAGCCACTCTTTCGGAAAACAGTGCCTTATGTTTGTGTGTTAAGTGTTGTATCAGATTAGCCTGTGCATTCTAGTGATACTGTCCACCCTGACTGGATTTTCGTTTAAAAAAAACTTCCTTTCATTGAAAAATTCCGTAAAAGCAGAACAATTTAGGCACATGCATTAAGCCCTGTTTTCCCAGAGCATTGCTCTTACTGTTGGACATTTGGCTTTACAAGTTTGAAGTGTGTATGCAAAACTGACTTTGTTCACTTGCTTTATCAGAATAGGCCTACAGCATATAACAAAGAAGTAAAAGATTAAATAAGCTTTGTTAACCATTTCCCTCTCAGATGCAAAGTGAAAATGGCTATGTGCAAACAGCATTAAACCAGAACAGCTTGCGATTAACTTTTATGCTTTATGCTGTTTGCTGCTCATCAGTATCAAAAGCTTGGAAATAAGGTCTTTAAAACTTGAATCTTTATTAATTTTAACTTTCTTCGGACAATAAATGCGTAAAAATATGTATCTAAGTGGTAAAGTGTTAAAATATGTGGTCAGATGGAGGACTGTGAAGCTTCCTTCTCAAAACTAAACATAGGGATTTGGCAGGTAAAGTTCTAAATACATCTTACAAAACTAACTTTGTACTTTTTTTTAGTCATTTTATATGCCCCTGAAGGAGGGCATATAGTGATCGACTGTCCGTCCATCTGTCTGTCCGTCACACTTTGAGTTTAGGTTTCGAAAAATGCTCATAACTTCTATGTCACTTCAGATAGCAACTTGATATTTGGCATGCATGTGTATCTCATGGAGCTGCACATTTTGAGTGGTGAAAGGTCAAGGACATTCTTCAAGGTCGAAGGTCAAAAAAACAAATTCAAGGGAAGAAATCAGCTTTAAAGGGAGATAATTATTTGTACCTGCCAAATGATAAAAAAATAAAAAATAAATCAAAGCGGCGCAATAGGGGGCATTGTGTTTCTGACAAACACATCTCTTGTTTAAATCTGTTTGCTTAAAATTGAATTTTTATGCCCCCGAAGGAGGGCATATAGTGTTCGGACAGTCCGTCCGTCCGTCTGTCTGCATTGAGGTTTCAAAAAATGCTCATAACTTCTATGTTGCTTCAGATAGCAACTTGATATTTGGCATGCATGTGCATCACATGAAGCTGCACATTTTGGGTGGTGAAAGGTCAATGTCATCCTTCAAGGTCAAAGGTCAAAAAAACAAATCCAAGAGAAGTAATAAGCTTCAAAGGGAGATAATCATCTGTACCTGCCAAATTATATTTTACAAAAATCAAATCGGCGCAGTAGTTGACATTGTGTTATTGACAAACACATCTCTTGTTTGTTTTATGAGAAGATTGATTTTTTTTACCTTTGGTAATACAAAAGAAGCGTTTGAACCAGGATAATGCTTTTGAGTCATCCTCACCATCTTTTCTATTTTTGTTATGATTGATTTGGCATACAGCATTCAAGATTTTTTTTATTTCAGATTTATACATTCACAAATTTGGATACACTCTCAATGTTTATCTGTTTTTAGGTGGAAATATCGTTCAAGGTGTTTCTGGAAAACCCCTGCAACTGTCAGGGAAACCCCTTGCACAAGCAAAAGGTCAGCTGGTACAGTTAGGGGCCAAAGGTCAGCAGACTCTTGGGCTGATCCAGACACCCCAGGGGACTATTAATCTCATCCCACAGTCTGGAGCATCTATTGTGACATTGCCTAAATCAGGTTTGTTGCCTAAACTAGCTTTGTTGCCTAAATCAGGTTTATTGCCTTAATCAGGTTTGTTGCCTTAATCAGGTTCATTGCTTTAATCCGGTTCATTGCCTTAATCAGAGTTGTTGCCTAGATTAGGTTTGTTGCTCTAATCGGGTTCATTACCTCAATCAGGTTCAGTATTTTTTTTTTGCTTTTATTTGTTACAGCCTGTGCCATTTAATTTGGATAAATTAGTGCAATAAGCTATGAAATTGGGAAAAATAGCGCAATTAACCATGAAATTGGGAAAAATTAAGCATTATAAATATGATTATAAGTAACAGAATTAATATTGTTTTTAATTGCATGTTATACCTTTTTAAGGTTGTACGCCATATTTTTCATAAATTGCTTGATAGATCCTGTTTTAGCCATAACGTAGTTATATATGAATGGATTTAAAAATAAATTAGTACAGTTGTAAACCATCATAAGGTGACTCATGTACCAGCCGTCTCCCAAACTCAGAAGTCAAGGTCACACAGGTCAAAAGTAAAATTTGGTCCTAACTGTTTAAACATTCCTGACTCATCCTTATTTTGATGTACAGTCGAAACTGACCTAACGGCCACCTGAATTTACCGGTCACCTGCAGACAACGGTCAGTCTGGAATCCCCCCGACGAAAAACACTATATTACACCTGAATTTAACGGCCACCTGTCCATAACGGCCAACGGCCACTATATTCAACTCCGAAATTCATATTTGAACTGAAATCAACAGTCACGCGTCAATCGTCTCGAGTCGCGAAAATTAAAAACACTGCACATCATTTGTCCGTCTATTTTGCGGTTAAAGCGTTTGATAGCGGTAATTGCCTTTGATATTATTAAAGCGGCCCGCTGCGAGTAAACAAATAATAAGGTGTTGAGAAGGTTTGTTTTCCCGGGATAATTGTGGGGGTTTCTTCAACAGAAAATATGTGAGAGTTTTTGATACATTTAAAGTAATAATCGCTAATTAAATGACCGCTAATTAGTACATTGTACTTACAATATTGAGTATCGATTTTAAAATAACATTTTCGGATCATTCTTTAAAAGAGCTTTCTAGCGTTCACAACACTTTTAAAAGCAATCGGAATAATAAATCACGGAATAACAATGAGTGGTGAACGTAAGTTCCTCACATTAGAGGAGCGAGTCAAGTGTTTGAAACTGTTTGAATCTGGAAAAACTTCGCGTGTAAAAGCAAGTGAGCTCTGTGTTGGGCATACGCAAGTGCAGAGTGTGCTTAAGCATAAGCGAGAAATTATGTAGGAGTATGAATCGAATGCAAATGTGAGTTTGAAGCGTTGTATTTTTATGAGGTTGTTGAATTAAAATGCTTTTTGTGTGATGTTTGCGTTCGAATAAATTTTAACAAACTTTTTGCGTCTTTTTCTTATTAGAACGGTACAATATCACGTTACTATCGGTTTATGAAAGCGAATCCGCTTTTTAGACTTGTACGGACGTGACGTCAACGGTTTGTGACAAGTTTTATTTATTGAATGATCAAGATGCATGAGTAAACAATTATACAAGCGTTGATAAAGTCATTGCTTAAGTTTAATAATATGAAATTAAATCAATCTATAAGATATTATTCTGTATTTTTCAATGTACATAAATTCTGTTATTATGCTTAGTTAACAGCAATGAGCATTTGTTTAACACCGTATGCAAACGACTGGGTGGGGTAACGACGTAGCAATACTACCAACTGCCAAACCATCTTAAAATTGTGATCCGAATTCAATGGTCACCTGTGGACAACGGTCACTTTGGTCATTTCCCTTGACTGACCGCTGAATTCAGGTTTGACTGTATTTAAAAAATAACTTTAAAAAATGTAAACAGTTATCGGACGTTGTGTTTCACCTATTATCTTATCTCAAAGGTCAAGGTTACACTTATATCAAAGTCACATTTGGAGATACGTCAGCTTGTCAGGACTATAATTTTTAGTTTTGATAATGCAATTTAAAGTAACTTACAACTGAACATTAGATGGCGTGAAGTGGGCATCAACCGTCTCCTAACCTTAAAGGTCAAAGTCACACATAGAGGGTCAAAGTCAAGTTCGGTGATATAACAGCTTGTTTTGGACATTGTGGAGTTTTGAGTGGAATGTGGGGAAATTCATGCCCTATAGATTGTCTTGATTATCACACAATTGTTATAAAGCTGGGTCTGACAATCACTTTAGTTGCTGATTCAACCAAGGCGGTGATGACAGTGTCCAGTTCAGTTGGTTATTCTGCAGCTGCTACCATGGTCAGTCATGTGACCAGTCAGCCCAAGACGGTGACCCCAGGGTCAGGTGGAATGGTGGTGACTCAGCTGACCCCGGGAGGCAATATCACCTTCAGACCAGCAGGTGAGTACCGCTGCTTATTTGTGGTGATCATACCATAGAGCTGTGCTGTGGGAAAACTGAGCTTAATGCGTGTAAAGAGTTGTGCCAGATTAGCCTGTGCAGTCTGCACAGACTAACAGGAATTACAGTTTCCGCCTTAACTGGATTTGTGTTTAGAAGAGACTTCCTTGAAACAAAAAATACAACCCAAGTGGTAAAAACAGTCAAAAGCATTTTCGTACTGCACAGTCTAATCTGGTACGGTCACGTTACGCACATGTGTTAAGTCCCGTTTTCCTAGAGCAAGGCTCAATTATGTTTATTCATTTTTTTGCGACTATCCTGATGTTCACTTCCCATAAATTGATAATGATTTATTGCTGTTTTGAAGATCTTTGTCAGTTTAGTAAGTACATAAGCAATGATGTTTTTTTCTCCCACTATTTCTTAAGACCTTTAATAAAGTTTAAGAACTTGAAGTCTAACCCTTTTCCCAATATGTATGAATCGTTTACAGTATTACCATTTTTATAGTATTATCTGATTTAACTTGTTCAATCAAGCAAACAGGTCTTTTCCTAATCATAAAGATGTACTGTACAATACTGGTTCAAATGAAAAATTTAATTTTAAAAAAGCTTAGAATTTTCAATCCACAGCAAACTTGAATGTGATTGAACAAGTATTGTCAGTAACCAGAGTACAACACTACACGTTGGAAAACATATTTTAATGTCATAAATACTAAAACTTGTCTAAACAGATACAAGGCAATGATTAACATTCTTCCTGTTTATTATTGTAAACGAGAACACCACGTGTACGCTTGAATACATTCTGCCCATAGGGCATAAATTAAACCAGAAATAATACAACAAACGAAACGAAATAATACCAATAAACAATAGATGAACAAGTTATAATACTTATCCAAACAATAACCCACGAGTACACAGTAAACAAATCGTAAAATTTATTCAATTTAAAAGCCAATACAATGAACGTTGTTTACTAGCACTCTCCTGGAAGAAGATTGAATTGTAGGGTGTCGTTTTAGCCAAGGTTACATTATACTATGTTCCAACCTAGTCTATTTTGGAGTATATAGGTGGCAGCTCCCAGCTTCCAGAAATCTTTCAGGATAAATAAACTCACCTTGGAAGGTAGTAGCTAGGAGATAGCAGGTAACGTATTTATGCTATTAAACCAAACAACTGGTCATCTATTGATGACCAGATTGTCATACTGCACAGGATAATAATTAATAGCACATAATGCAAACGATTAACATTCTCCAGTTATTATTGTAAATGAGAACTCCATGTGGACGCTTGAGAACACTCAGTCTTGTATAAATTTAACAAAAGTTTAATATAATACATATGAAATAACACAGATAAAAAGTTGTTAGACAAGTTATACAACTTATCCGAACAATAACCGACAAAAACAAAATAAACAGATCGAAAATTAAATCGATTTCACAGTCAACAAAATGGACATTGTTTACTTGTAATCATCTGGAAAGAAGATTGGGGTTTTATGGGATAATTTTAGCCTAGGTTACATATCACTATGATCCGACCTAGTCTAATTGGCGTATAAAGGTGGTGGCTTCCAGCTCCAGATTTTTCTGGATGAATAAACCCACCTTGGAAAGGTAGTAGCTAATAGATTGCAGGTAAGTACTTAATAATTAAAATGAATTTTAGTTAAAAAATTTGTTTGGATAATTTGAGTGAATAATTCTGAATAGGAGCTGGGCTCTCTGAAAACCGCGCTTAATGCATGTTCATAAAGTGCGTGCCAAGCTAATCAGGGACAACACTTTCTGCCTAAACTGGATTTTTGCAAGGAAGGAAGAAACTTCATTAGAATAAAGAAACTATAAAAGCCGAAAGTGTTGTACCTGATGAGCCTGTGCTAATCTGAGACGACACTTTATGCACATGCTTATAGCTGTTTCCCAGAGAAAGGCTCATATGTATTTTCAGGAACAGTAAGCCAAGGAAAAGTGATTCCTCAAGGACAGTCTAGTCTGATTCCCACTCAACTGATCCTGCAACAAACCCCAATGGGACTTAAAGCGGTGGATAAAGCAGCTGAAACTGCAGGTTGGGTAGTCAGTCTTAAAGTCATTGAAGCTTTTGAGAAAAAACACATTATATTAGTATTTTATCTTATTGATCAATGAGTTGAAAATGTTGTTCAATCATTTTTAGCTTGACTATTATATATGAAATATATATAGTGGAGCTATCCTACTCACCCTGGCGTCGGTGTTAGTGTTAGCGTCTGCGTAAGCGTTAGCGTGCAAATGTTAAAGTTTTCGTACTAACACAATTATTTTCATCGTCCCTTGACATATTGCTTTCATATTTTGCATACTTGTTTACCAACATGACCACAACCTAAAAACAAGAGCAGACAACTCTATCAAGCATTTTAAGCTCGACTATTATATATAAAATATATATAGTGGAGCTATCCTACTCACCCCGGCGTCTGCCTTAGCGTCTGCGTTAGCGTGCAATTGTTTAAGTTTTTGCACTACCCCAAATATTTTCTTTGTCCCTTGACATATTGCTTTCATATTTTGCATACTTGTTTACCAACATGACCCCACCCTATAAACAAGAGCAGACAACTCTATCAAGCATTTTGTCATAATTATGGCCCCTTTTCCACTAAGAATATGCAGCAAAATGTTAAAGTTTGCGTACTACCCCATTTATTTTCATTGTCCCTTGACATATTGCTTTCATATTTTGCATACTTGTTTACCAAAATGACCCCAACCTATAAACAAGAGCAGACAACTCAATCAAGCATTTTGTCATAATTATGGCCCCTTTTCCACTTACAATATGCAGCAAATGTTAAAGTTTGCGTACTACCCCAACTATTTCCAATGTCCCTTGACATATTGCTTTCATATTTTGCATACTTGTTAACCATCATGACCCCAACCTATAAACAAGATCAGACAACTGTATCAAGCATTTTGACAGAATTATGACCCCTTTTATACTTAGACAATTTAACATTTTGCTTAGATTGCCATAACTTCTTTATTTATGATCAGATTTTATTAATACTTTGACAAAACAACACTTACCTGAATACCACAATGGATTCCACCCAAACAAAACTCTGCGCCCCAACCCAGAATTCCTGCCCCCCCCCCCCCACCTCCCCCCAAATTTTTATTTTTTCCTTTTTTTTATTTTTGAAAGATCATCTTATAAATGACCACACCCCACATTATACCCCCCTCTTTCCCCCCACCCCCCTCCCCCCATAAATATAATAATTTGTTTTTTCCTCCTTTTAAAGAATGTCTAATAAATGACCCCACCCCACATTATACCCCCCTCTCAACCCCCTTCCCCCCCAAAAAAAATTTTTTTTATATTATTTTTTCCTTTTTATTGAATATGAACAATTACCCCATGATTGCTTACGTTATAATGTCAAGCACTCAAATAGTCGAGCGCGCTGTCCTCTGACAGCTCTTGTTTCATAATTATGGCCCCTTTTCCACTTAGAATATGCAGCAAGTGTTAAAGTTTGCGTACTACCCCGAATATTTTCAATGTCCCTTGACATATTGCTTTCATATTTTGCATACTTGTTTACCATCATGACCCCAACCTACAAACAAGAGCAGACAACTGTATCAAGCATTTTGACAGAATTATTGCCCCTTTTATACTTAAAATATGCATATTATTGATAAATCTATGTTAAAGTTTGCGTACTACCCCAAATATTTCCTGTGTCCCTTGACATATTGCTTTCATATTTTGCATATTGTTTACCAACATGACCCCAACCTATAAATAAGAGCAGACAACTGTATCAAGCATTTTGACAGAATTATGGCCCCTTTTATACTTAGATAATTGAACATTTTGCTTAAATTGCCATAACTTCTTTATTTATGATCTGAATACCACAATGGATTCCACCTAAACAAAACTCCATGCCCCAACCAAGAATCCCTGCTCCCCCACCCCCCCCCCCAATTTTTTTTTCCTTTATTTTTTATTTTTGAAAGATAATCTTATAAATGACCACACCCCACATTATACCCCCCTCTCACCTCCCCCCTACCCCCCCCCCAAAAAAAATATTTGTTTTTGCCTTTTTATTTATTTGAAAGATCGTCTTATAAATGACCACACCCCACATTATACCCCCCTCTCAACCCCCCTACCCTCCCCCCCCACCAAAAAAAATAAATAATAAAAACTTTTTTTTTTTTTTTTTTTTTTTTTTGGAAGATCGTCTAATAAATTATTGAACAATTTCCCCATGATGGCTGACGTTATACTGTCAAGCACTCAAATAGTCGAGCGCGCTGTCCTCTGACAGTTCTTGTTATGTCCCCCACCACTATAGTGGGGGACATATTGTTTTTGCCCTGTCTGTTTGTTTGTTTGTGTGTTTGTATGCGTCAAACTTGGAGCTGCACATTTTGAGTGGTGAAAAGTCAAGGTCATCTTTGAAAGTCAAAGGTCAAAAGTCAAATAAATGGGTCAAAAGCGTTCATTTAATGTACACTTTTGTAATATTGAAGATAGCAACTTGATATTTGGCATGCATGTGTATCTCATTGAGCTGCACATTTTGAGTGGTGAAGGGTCAAGGTCATCCTTCAAGGTCAAAGGTCAAGCATCAAACTTTAACATTTGCCATAGCTTTTGCAATATTAAAGATAGCAACTTCATATTTGGCATGCATATGTATCTCATGAAGCTGCACATTTTAAGTGGTGAAAAGTCAAGGTCAAGGTCATCCTTCAAGGTTAAATATATGGGTCAAAATCGCAAAATTTAATGTACACTTTTGTAAAATTGAAGATAGCAACTTGATATTTGGCATGCATGTGTATCTCATGGAGCTTCACATTTTGAGTGGTGAAAGGTCAAGGTCAAAGGTAAAATCGCTCATTTAATGTACACTTTTGTAATATTGAAGACATCGACTTGATATTTGGCATGCATGTGTATCTCATGGAGCTGCACATTTTGAGTGGTGAAAGGTCAAAGTCATCCTTTAAGGTCATAGGTCAAATATAGGGGACATAGTGTTTCACAAACACATCTTGTTTATTGTTTTATTTGCTCACATCAGCACAACATGCTTATGTTGAGTTTTTGTGTTCAGCTTTTGTCCATTATTGTTCTGATGGTATCCTAACTGAATTTGAAAATTTGTTGAAAATCTGGGTCAAGGGGGATCAAAAACAAGGTAAACTGGGAAAATTTAAGATAATGTTAATACTCAAGAATTTACATTTTTTTGTCCCATATTTCTTAAATTTGGTCAGTACATTTGTTATTATTATATTTCAGCTGAATTTTAAAATATAAATGTGCCAAGAAATTACATATTTATGTTTCACAAACAATTTTTAATTTTTTGCTCCGCATTCTCATAATTATTTCTTCATGCGAGCGCCTTAAGGCCTATTGCCTTCTTGGATGTTGCTTCTGCTATTGTCATGATTGATTGATATGCATAATGTTTCTTTTTTTAACTGGATTTTTGCTAAGAAGAGACTTCCTTAACCCCATTTTCCCAAAGCAAGGCTCATATTTTTTTTAGCTCACCTGTTACGAAGTGACATGGTGAGCTTATGTGACCGTGTGATGTCCGGCGTCCATTGTGTGTGCGTGCATGTGTGTGTGAATGTGTCCGTCAACAATTTGTTTGTGTAGACAGTAGAGGTCACAGTTTTCATCCAATATTTATGAAATTTGGTCAGAATGTTTATCTTGATGAAATCTGGGTTGGGATTGTATTTGGGTCATCTGGGGTCAAAAATTAGGTCACTAGGTCAGATAATAGAAAAACCTTGTGTAGACAATAGAGGTCACAGTTTTCATCCAATCTTTATGAAATTTGGTCAGAATGTTTATCTTGATGAGATCTGGGTTGGGATTGTATTTGGGTCATCTGGGGTCAAAAACTAGGTCACTAGATCAAATAATAGAAAAACCTTGTAAAAACCTTGTGTAGACAATAGAGGCCACAGTTTTCATCCAATCTTTATGAACTTTGGTCAGAATGTTTATCCTGATAAAATCTGGGTTGAGATTGTATTTGGGTCATCTGGGATCAAAAACTAGGTCACTAGGTCGAATAACAGAAAAGCTTTGTGTAGACAATAGTGGTAACAGTTTTCATCCAATCTTTATGAAATTTGGTCAGAATGTTTATCTTGAAGAAATCTGGGTTGGGATTGTATTTGGGTCATCTGGGGTCAAAAACTAGGTCATTAGGTCAAATAGTAGAAAAACCGTTTGTAGACAATAGAGGTCATAGTTTTCATCTGATCTTAATGAAATATGGTCAGAATGTTTATCCTGATAATAACTGATTTTGAATTGTTACAGGGCTCCCGCTGCCGTTCGCCAGATTCGCCAATTGTGAAAATTTAGCAAATTCAGCGAATAAAATAATCGTTTGGCAAAAACGTTCGGTGCACGTTTTTTTTTCTGACAAATGTCGTCACAGATAATAAACTCTTTCAGCTGTAGACTGTGCTTCAATACATCGCCGTGTTATTGACCCGAAAAATTGATACGCAGTCAGCATTAACACCGGTCAGAACCGGTCATCGAGACAAAAGAAAATGACTGGTTTGAAAACAAAATAATGGTGTAATCGTACATCTTATCGGCTTAAATAAACAATTACATCTGATTTAAGATATAAGATTGCTGTCAATTTCAATCAATTTGAGTTAAAGCCGTTAGCGAATTATCAACTTAGTCACACAATGAACGTAAGTTAAGAAGTTAATAATTGATTTTAATTTCCAGAAGTTCGTTATGTTTGTAATGATTAAAGGCTAAATGTGTTACAATTGTGAATGACGATAGATGAATGGGTATAAAACCCTTGACATTTTCGGCGAAAGTGTCGAAATTGCGACTACCATTATGGCGACCATAGGCAATAAGCGTCCTTTGGACTCTGACGAATCTAATGACACGGTCTAAAAAAAATCAAATCTGATAATAGATCATTCAAAGATGTTTGGCTTTCAAGTGGTTAGACTATAATGCAAAGTCAAAAACGATGTATTGCAAAATATGCATACAGTTTAAAAAATCGAATTCATTCACTTTGGGTGTAGTATATTAATAAAAGACAACATTTCAAAACAAGAAAAATCAAAAGGTAATAAAAAAGAATGACAATCAATATTAAAATGAATATACATGAACAATTTTTATATTATTAATAATATATTAAAAATAACAATAATGTTTTGTTATGTTCATAATAAATATATATTGACACTTTTCAAAATGAGCTTTTTGTTTTAAAATTTAACATATTTAATTTTGTTTATTTCAGATCACAAAGAGGCCTCACAAGCTTGAAGTCTGAAAACATCAATGACAAATGCGCAGGCTGCAGCAATATCCAAAAGTGAAGCGGCTGTAGTGTCGGCTATGACTAATGTGTACTTTGCTGCACAACATACTCTCACATCATCGCTGGTTCCAGACCTGAACAGATAGTGTGTCTTGCAGGTAAAAAAATAAATAAAACATCTTTAAAACAAATTTGATTTGTTTAAAATTGATTGATAAAATTTGATTTTGTTTAAGTTTGCTACAAATATTGAGCAAAATATACTTGAAATCATAAATTATATTTTCAGGATGCAAATTTGTATTAATAGATTTTCAGGGTGCAACCCAGCTCAATGACCTTCGAGTTGACAGCCACACGTCATATGAACACAGCTCCAGTGTGTCGGAATTTCAAAACTGTATGGCAGACGTTCTGAGGAGTGATCTTCTCCAGAAGATACAGACATCATGCAAATACAGTATCATGATCGATGAGAGTACAGACCTTTCAGTGAAGCAAAATTTAGTGACCTATGTTAGACTTTTGGAAACTGATGAGTTTGGAATGGCTGAACTTCAAAGAGCAAATGCAAAGAGCATATATGAGAATGTAGTTAATTTGCTTGGTAGAAAGGTTATTGACATTCAACATCTCTTAGAAATTCTATTAAAATTGAAAACTTGGAGAACTTGTTGATTTTGTCCATAGACAGCCCACCAATGGAAAAGTTTGATTTCATACGTGCTTTCAAGATTTGGGCTGGATTGAAGTTGAGGCGGATTATTGCCTTCTGCTAAAATGTATGTTCAGGAAATCATCATGTGCTCATGTAATGTAAATTTATCATGTGCTTATTTTATGAACATGTGCTTGAGTTATGATGTGTGTATATCTATAAATGTTTTGTTGTACTGTTTTTGTTTTTTTGTTATGCACACATGATGTGGATTATGGCCTTCTGCTAAAATGTATGTTCAGGATATCATCGTGCTCATGTAATGTAAATTTATCATATGCTTATTTTATGAACATGTGCTTGAGTTATGATGTATGTACTTCTATAAATGGTTTGTTGTAAACTGTTTATTTTTGTTATGCACACATGATGATTATAGTAATAAACATATTAAAGCTTTGTTTTGTAGTTTCTTCTTTTACACCCCTTAGCCTAGACTTACATCAGGTGGTTCCTAATGCTTTGCTAAAACTTTGGCTACAGTTTCTAAAATTTGGCTACAAAAAATTACATTTGGCTAAAATGTTGGCTAGAGAAATTTTTGGGCCAGGGGGAGCCCTGATCGTATATGGGTCATCTGGGGTCAAAAATTAGGTCACCGGGCCAATGCTAGTAAAACCTTGTGTAGATGAAAGAGGTCACAGTTTTCATCAGGTCTTAATGAAATTTTGTCAGAATTAATGAAATCTGGCTTGGGAATGTATATGGGCTGATAGAATTTAAGTTGATGTGGCAAGGTTAGTCAGGTGAGCGATTCAGGGCCATCATGGCCCTCTTGTTACTTTTGTATTTAATAAAATGAATGATATTTCTGTCACCCTGCAGGAAGCTCTTCGCTGCTGGTTTCCAGCACGGGTCAGACGGTTCCCGGTGCCACCAGTCTGCAGATGGTGAGAACCGTGCTGTCCCAGCAAGCTGGGCTCAAGCCTGGCCAGGCCACCATCTTGATATCCCAGCAGGCCTTACAGCAAGGCGGGCAGGTGCTGCCATCTGGGCAGATCCTGCAGACGGCACGGGCCTCAGGAAATCCAGCCCAGCAGGGGAAGCAACCAATGTTTGCAAGGCTTATCACTCCGCAGGGCAATATCAAAGGGCAGCTAATTCAGACTATTGGTGCTGGTGGACAGACTATCAGTGTACATAATGAGTCTGCTTTACGGCAGACACTGAGTAAGCTGGTGTCAAGTGCAAGCCCTGGTGGGCAGACCAGTGTGATATTAACAACAGGGGGGACAACTTCCTCCACCATATCACACAGTCAGCAGATACTGGCAGCAGCTGCTGCTGAGAAGGCAGCCCTCATCAGAGAAATGGAGAAAGAAAAGAAGCAATAAGCCTTGCTAAGGGAAATTATAACAAATGTGTTATTTCTTTCGTTTAGAAATACATGCAGATACATGAATTTAAATGTGCTATTATCATCATATGTGCTGACCTCAACAGGTTGAGGATAAAGACAGTTGTATACCATAGGTGATTACATACAATGTTCAATGCTGAATTATTTTAGCTTTTATACGCCAGTTTGAAAATCAGCTGTTTTATGGGAATGTTAAGTAAATGATCCAGGGACAGTTGTTACAGATTTTGTCTGACCAAATTTAGTGTTGGTGCATTATGAAGGCCTCCAAGCAAATGTTAAGGTCTTATTTCAAGTTCCAAGATAAAATGTTAAACAATTTACTTGAACACTTAATGTGCTGGTCCATCATTGATGGTTTGTTGAATAACATGATAAACACGATGGACTGAAGTGTTACACAGAAGAATCTCGCCCGAAGGGCAAAGTTCTAGGTCACAATCAAGATCAAAGTCCACTATTGTAAATACACAGTCAGGATCCTATCTTTGTACTACATCAATACATTTTCAAGTAACTTAACAGAAGTTATCACCATAACATGAAAAAAATGTACATGCAAGAATCGGGCTTTTTGGTCCAAGGTCAAGAACAGATCAAATATAAAAAATGCCCCCCTGAATGTTTGTCCAAATCAGAACTGAGGCAGAGTGGCAAACACAAGAACCATGTCAAGATCACAATTTAAGTTCAAAAAGACAGAAATCTGTTGATACTTTTCCAATTTCAACCCCTAAAAAAGACGATTGATATGCTTGCAAGTGTGACTATTACATTTGTGTATTATTTTTGTATGAATACTTAATGCTTTGTCAGTAATATCATGAGAGGAATAAACATGTATCAAATCCTTTCTTAAATTTAATTTTGTATTCTATCAGGCTAAAGGTTATACATGTTTATCCTGTCACATGCCTTTTAATCAGCCCGATAACCAGTTAACCTAATATCTCAAAAGATATTAGGCTAGATGACCACATGACCTCGAATATCCGTCAGTTGCTATCCGCGCATGCGCATGCATTTACTATTTTCTATTAATAAAATATACTTTTTTCTATTAATAAAATACCAAATACATGTAAAAACTGTTTGTTTAAACATTATTATTTAAACAGCATAATTTTGTCTTTGTGTATTGAATTAATAACGAGTAACTCGATTTCTGTGTGTTTTAACAAGATGGAAATTAGCCTAAGCGCTTTGCCTGACGTGACGTCACAATGTTTATTAAATATTTAAACACAAAATACTCGAAAATTAGATATTTTAGAAACATTTTAACGAATGTTGTTAATGTGACAGGATAAATAGAATACTAGTAATAGGTTGGTGACATAGAAGGAGAATGGTTATCTGGCTCGTCGGAGGGTCTCATCGGGTTCGCCTTTGGTAAATTCATCCGACTTGCCAGATAACCATTCTCCATCCACATAACCAACCTATTATTCTCTATATATCTCCAAAAAAGAAGACCTTATTATACCCCCACACACAAAGTTTAGAGGGGTTTATAAGAGTCTGTCGGTTGGGCGGTCCGTATTAAGTGTCCGCTCTCTAATTCAAGTTGTTTTAATCCGATCTTCACCTAACTTGGTCAGATGTTATATCTAGATGATGTCTAGGCCAAGTTGGAATATGGGTCATGCCGGATCAAAAACTAGGTCACGGGGTCACTTAGTGCGTTTTAAACATTGAGCATGGTGTCAGCTCTTTATTTCAAGTAATTTTCATCCCAGCTTCACCAATCTTGGTCAGAAGTTGAATCTAGATGATGTATAGACCGTTCCATAATTTAGTAATTACCCAATTATCTCCCCTGAATACTCTCCGCGTCCGCCATTACACTACTGCCAAACAACCGGTAACATATATACCGATTATTCAACGAGCACAGATTATTCAACGGGTGAATTTCTTTCTTTTTGTACAACTTTTTTGTTTGTCATGCAAATTGTATGAAATAAAGTTTTTCTGCTAGAGGAGATGTTAAGCTAGTGTTATAACAGAAAAATGTTTGAAAAACGTGCATTTTTTAGGTATTTGTCTAGGAAAATAAACACGTTGAAACATAAAAAAAACAACATTTAATTAAACTAAATGCAATATTTATCATTTGATTATATGCATCAATCTTAAAATCGCGTAATCCTTTGCATTCCAGTGTTGAATTGCCCGTTTGTTCTGCATAATCCGATTATCTTGTTTTGATCAGATATTATCCAGACTTAACTAACAACATGGCGTCATCCCGGGGTGTCATAAACCACACTGGGTGGCAGCTGACAGTCTGGTCATTAAACACAATTGATGATGCCACCATGTCTTCTATTTTTGGTAGTATTAAGCAGTCATTTGGTTTAATATTTTACCCCCGACATACTTAACAGTTGCGTTCATTAGATATGTTACATATTGTACAAATTAAAAGTTATGTCCAATATAGAATATCAGAAATTGTACACCGTACTAGCCCGTTTAATCCCTGGTTTAATTTATGAAAAAAAAGTATTTGATAAATATAAAATTTACCTAAAAACATAACATTTAACGTATTTAGCGGGTATCGGTTAATTAAAAATACGTCATTTCGTATGAAGATTTAATGTTACGGCAATGCACGAACGACATCATAAAAACAAGAAATTACATTTGACACGAACGGAGGTAAATAATGTTTAAAAAAAAATATTAATATAGATATATGTGTGTTAAAATGTTAGATATTTGCCACTCATACTCACTAGTAACGAGTTTTCAATATACATGAATACACAGTTCAAATTGCATCATGTAAAGTTGTGTTTTTCAGTTGTATGTTAATATTCCTCAATAGCGTCATTCTCTGTACAAAACCCATCAAATTAAAATTACATGTAAATACTGCCATGCACTTCGCTTTTAATAGGGCTTTGTAGTACGTTTATTTTCAATGCACCCCTTACACTTTCTATTACTCACGTGTTTATCACACTAACGTACTCATGCCATTCATAATTATATTTTTTATAATTAGATGTATTACTATTGTAATTTATTGAAGCTTTTCTGCAAAAAATATTACGGCTTATGCATAGAGCTCTTTGTTGTGTCAAATTGTTGGCCTTTCAGTCTTCAGATAATCTTTAATTTGATGCTTATGCAGCGTTTTTAAAGTTGCAAATAAATGTATTAATAAATTCGTTTGGCGCTTAATAATATATTTTTGAAATATTATTTAGGTGTTTTTTTCGGAGTTTTTTTGTGTGGATTAATTGACTAAACATTTGGTGTCGTTATCCATATGTTTTGCGTTACTTCAAAGACCTATAAAATACATTTTTTAGTATTTTTTAGCTTTATAGCTGTTAAATGATTCACAGATGAAAATATAGATATATCACATAGACCACATTCTCTTCATCTTCCGAATAATCACATAAAAGGTCGTCAAGATCAATATCACTCTCTATTGATAAAAAGCTCGTTTTTTAACGTGACAAAATTTCATCTAAAAAAAATTAAATATAAATCCAAACCACAATTTTTTATCTTTGATATCAGTTAGAACAAGAAAAATAATGGAAGGCGTATCAAAAATATCATACCGTACTTAATATAATATGTTATGGTTTTGGAATGTAGATTTTTACCAAATGAGACCAATTACAAACAATTAGCGGTAATTAATTGCGCGAGAATCTTTAATAAGTATTAATTAAAATATAAATTGCTTGATGTTGCGGCTATTAACATCAACACAACAATACATGCGTGAATTGTTTGTGAAACGTTAAAAGTAACAAGTCTAATCAAAGACATAGTATGAGCGACTGAACCGGCACATTTTCGCCGATGATTACCACTTGATTACAGATATAAAAAAAAACAAATACACGAAAGCATTTTAAAATTTTATTTGTAACAATCAATCTCATCTTCAAACAATCATTTAAACAACAAAAATGTGATAATCGCCTCACATTAATTCATTAAGTAATTTATTTATCCGACAACGGTAAAGCGGGTATTCTCTACGTCTTTGGCTTTTGGAATCGCAGACTTGCACCAGTTAGCAGCAGTGTAATGGTGGACAGTCACGTGACTGACAATATGGCGGCGGTCAATTTATCGATTATGGAACGGTCTATAGGCCAAGTTCGAACGTGGGTCATGGCAGGTAAAAAACTAGGTCACGGGGTCACTAAGTGTGTTTTAAACATTGAGCATGGTGTCAGCTCTCTATTTCACCAATCTTGGTCAGAAGTTGTGTCTAGATGATGTCTAGGCCAAGTCTGAACATGGGTCATGGCAGGTCAAAAACTAGGTCATGGGGTCACTTAGTGCGTTTTAAACATTGAGCATGGTGTCAGCTCTCTATTTCAAGTAGTTTTAATCCCAGCTTCACCAATCTTGGTCAGAAGTTGTGTCTAGATGATGTCTAGGCCAAGTCCAAACATGGGTCATGGCGGGTCAAAAACTAGGTCATGGGGTCACTTAGTGCGTTTTAAACATTGAGCATGTTATCGGCTGTTTTTTTGTGAAGACAACATGCAAAATATTCTTTGTCAATGCTGCATGTGGGGGTATACGTCACATCTGTGACAAAGCTCTAGTTATAATTCACTTGCAAACAGAGTTTCAGATGGGATAATTTTGAGTCTGTCTTGGTTAGGTCAGTCCGGTGGTTTGTCTGTGTCAGTTTAAATTTGGACGGTTTGTCCACATAACATATAAATATGCTAAGCAAATTACCTCCCCATGTTGTATGTGTTTTAACTTACTATATATGAAGAAGACACTGTTTTCATGCCCTAGGATTCACACATTCTGGCTAAAGCCCCTTGATTGGTGCAATGGGCATGGAATAAGCATACAATGTTCTAAGTTTGTGAAGCAGATTGTATGCTTTAACCCTTTCCCACTCAGAGGCGAAGTAAAAATGGCGAAAACGTTCAAACAGCATTAAACCAAAACAGCCTGCCAGTTACTCGCAGTCTGTTCAGGTTTTATTCTGTTTGCTGCTCATCAGTATCTAAGGGTTGGAAATGAAGCCTTTAAAAAATGAATCTAGTAAGAAAGGTCTTTAATTAAATTCAAGTTTCAAAGGGACTACAGACGCGTCAAAATATGTATCTAAGCGGGAAAGGGTTACAATGTTGTTATGGGCATGGAAGTATCATGAGTTTCTGCAATGGCAAGACAATAAGTTTGTGGGGAAAATTACTCACACTTTTCTCAAGGAAATTAATTAGAAATGTAAAAAAAAGGGATGACCACAAAAAGGATGTTTAAACAAATGTCATCTCCATCCATTTCTATTTATTTGGCATTGAACATAACTGACATAGTGGTGTGGTGATGTTAGTTCTGTTACTTGTGATTTATACTTTCAGGTCGCCATGGTGTAGTGGATGTGGTGTCCGCCTAGTGACCAGGAGATCATGGGTTCGATCCCCACCATGGAAGCATTCTTTAGATCTCCCCCGTAGACACCAAGTACTGGTTCTAGGCCCAGGAAATGGACGCGAAAAAGCCTTAGGCTTGCGATACAAAAGAGTTAAAATAAATAAGTTTAAACTAACTAATTTAATATATCTTAATATCTAATTAGTTCAGCCTGCTGGAAACAGTCTAGTGGGGACAGTGGTCTAGTGGTAAGATGCTGGTCTAGGGATTGGAAGGTCCCTGGTTCGAATCCCGCCCAGGTCACTGGATTTTTCTGAGCAAAAAATTAATCCTAGCTTGCTCCTGTCCACCCAGGTGTATAAATGGGTACCTATGAGGGAAATAAGTCAATGTGCCGTGGCTGCCTTCAGCGCCATATGTAAACAGACAACTTAAATCCCAGTGATCAGGGGGTCAGATCGGACTATAAAACGCACCTTTAACCTTCTGGGTTGTCTTGCATTCCAAACTGTGATTTCAAAGTACTTGTTTTACACACTTAATTCAACAGAAACCAAATACAGAATAACTTCTTTAACTTGAGCATCAATAACTTGAACACTCAAGGTAACTCCCAACAAATCTCATTGACCCTACACAATCATTTATTGAACAATATGAAATGACCACCTCAACTGGAGCATTGATACATGTACCAGTCCCTTATCCTAACCATTACCCACCATTACACAAGGTCTTTATGCTCCCCGAAAATTTTCAGGGAGCATATCACGAAAATTGTCGGGGAGCATATAGTTGTCAGTTTTAAGTTCCTTCCTTCCTTCCGTCACACTTTTGTTACAGTTTCTCATAGTTCCTTCAATATTTTACCGATCTCTTACATATTTGGCATGTAGGTAACTTGCATGGACCTCTACCTTTTGATGAGGTTTGAGGTCACTGGGGTCAAGGTCACCGAGGCTTATAATAGATTTTTTCATCACAATTTTGTTAAGGTTTCTCATAGCCCCTTCAATATTTTTCCGATCTCATATATATTTGGCGTGTAGATACCTTTCATGGACCTCTACCTTTTGATGAGGTTTGAGGTCACTGGGGTCAAGGCCAAGGTCACCAAGGCTAATAATAGATTTTTATGTCACAATTTTGTTACAGTTTCTCATAGCGCCTTCAATATTTTACCATTCTCTTACATATTTGGCATGTAGGTACCTTGCATGGACCTCTACCTTTAAATGAGGTTTGAGGTCACTGGGGTCAAGGTCACAGAGGCTAAAAATAGATTTTTCCATCACAATTTTGTTAAAGTTTCTCATAGCGCCTTCAATATTTTACCAATCTCTTACATATTTGGTATGTAGGTACCTTGCATGGACCTCTACCTTTTGATGAGGTTTGAGGTCAAGGTCAAGGTCAACATTGCTAATAATAGATTTTATTTAGGTGGTTATTAACACATAGATTGACAAAGCGCATCATCGGGGAGCATCCATCAGTTTCACTGATATTCTTGTTCTGAAATCGTTCACACTTTGTGATAGCTGCAAATGGATTAAGGAGATGTGTTCTTAACACAAGTTAATTAGAAGTATGTTGTCAGTGTAAAAGCAAAATTTAAATCCTTATTATTTTATAAACTTCATTATCTTTTATGCTGGTATGCAGTTTACATCATGGAATAACACTGACCACTAATTGCAGATTGCAGTAATACATTTGTAACAAAAAAAGTAAAAATATAATCAAACAAAGTACACATTCAGGTCGCCAACTATTAATAGCACTGACATTCAAACACAGTTAAACATTTAAGTGAAACTTTTCAATTTCTATATCTGGACATCTTTACAAACTCTAGCCTTTTAGTCATCCCCCTGCATCATGGAGATAGAGTTACTATTAGTTACACTGTTAGTAACTGATGGTGTATGGGATAAACACCCTCAGTAATTTCATACCAAACGAGAGCGAAGCTCCAGTATGGTATGAAAGTACTGAGGGTGTATATCTCATACACCATCAGTTATTAACTGTGTAACGATTTTGTCTCAACTGACAACTCGATTACTCGGGGTGTATGGAAGTTACTCAGGGTGTAAGGAAAATACTCCATGGGCATGGACCGCTCTTAGCCAATTGGATTAGGTCATTTTTGTACGAGGTGAAATATAGAGTAATACCGTAATAAAGGTTTTATTTTGACAACAAAGGCTTGATTTTATATTAAGTCATTATATTTTTATTTAATTTTAAAATGATTATTAACATTGTTGTGATTTTTCATCTTTTGAGTGTTTTCAGTTGATTTAGTAACAAAGTCATCAATGTCATCCCTATCAATAAAGTCGCCATCATCTGCATGCTGTTTATCTGTTGTAGCAACACCATGATCTAGGTATTGTGTTTTCTCTTTCTTGGAGAATAACTTCTCTTTTATTCTGTGTAGAAAGTTTCTTGATGGCCATTTCTTCTCCTCCACTGAGATGTCAATCAAACTCTCATTTGTGTCCACATGAATATTTTCGGTCATATCTTCTTGAGATTTGTTTAGTTTTTCTTTCTTTGTAAACAAATTTCTTTTTAACTTCTTTAAAAATCCAGTTTTGGTTTGTTTTCTTTTATATTCACCATGTTCTTCATCAGAAAACTTCAGTGAGGAGACAGTCAAATCCTCATCGATATTTTCAGCAACATCTTCTTGAGATTTTTGTTTTATTTCCTTCTTTGTATAAAAACTTTCCTTTTATCATTCTAAAAATATCAGATTTTGGTTGTTTCATATAGTTTTCCTTAAGTTCGATGTCACGTATATCCATTTTGTTATCTTCAGCAGTTATGTTTTGTTCATCAGTTTGTTCTTGAAACGCTTTCCAGACATCCCTGGGTGGGAGTTGTTGATTTGTCTTGCCA
Source organism: Dreissena polymorpha (assembly GCF_020536995.1). NCBI lineage: Eukaryota > Metazoa > Mollusca > Bivalvia > Myida > Dreissenidae > Dreissena > Dreissena polymorpha. The sequence goes on from NC_068358.1 coordinate 105,017,060, forward strand.
TCTGGAGAATTTTGATGTTTAAATATACCAAATATCCGTGATTTTGGTCTTGTATTCAGTTCGGAAATTGCAAGTTCAGTGTCACTGTAATCAATGTCAGATTCTTTATCTGCTGGTGTGTTGGGGCTTCCCTCCTTTTCACCTAATTCAGTGTCATATGATTTCTTCTTCAAGTTTTTGATATTGTGTGTATCGTCAAAGGCATCTTTGGGTGCTTGTAGATGATTTGCCTTTCCTTCTGATGAATATTGCTGTTTAAATATTCCAAATATTCGTGACTTAGGTCTGGTGTTTACTTCAGAAACAGCCAGTTCAGTGTCACTTGAATTGGTGTCAGATTCTTCATCGTCTGGTGTCATGGGGCTGATATTCTTCACATTTAAAGTAATGTCATTTGATTCCTTCACCCTTTTTTTGACATCAAGTTTATCAGCATCCACTGACTTTTGAATTACAGCAGCATGACTTATGTCAGGATTATCTATAAAAGACTCTTTCTGTTTTGAAAAATGTTTAGCTTGATCTCTTTTTATTAAACATTGAGCCTCAGCTAAAATCTTTTTCTTGTCAATGTTTTCTTCAGAATCACTTTTCTTGTCAACAGTACATTCAGAATCTGTCTGTTTATTAACTACACGGAAAAGGTCTGCTATTCTCTTAAGTTCATTTTGACACATTTCATTCTCATTTCTGTTTGATGTGTTGGCAGCAAGCATCTTTTCATCTGTGTGAACATCAATTTCAAGGATTTTAACACTTGCGCTGTCGTCTAAAGCAGGATGGGTGTTATTAACAGTTATATTTTGGTTAATCTCTCTTTTGTTTTGCAGTTTTCCAAACCACTTCAATTTTGTTGTCTTTAATGGTCCACCAATCTCTGTAATAATCTCCTTTTCTTGCTTAGAAGACCTTATTTTACTCCCATAGGATTTTTCATCAATATTTTCTTGCTGATTTATCTGTAATATATCACACTTCACTATCTGTTTTTTTGATGAATGAAATGTACCAGTGCCCAGTTCTTGGGTTTGTGTGGAATGTGAAAAATTTGTGAGATTTTCTTGTGCAGTTTCTTTGGAATCATGTGTCTGTATTCTGTCTTTATTAACACTTTCATCAAACCACTTTGCCTTCATTTTGTCAACAAAATTTTCAATGGCTGCACAAATTTGGTGTTTGCTCTTTATTTCACAGTTTGTCTGATTTTCAGTTACCTTTTTCCGTCTTGGCTTCCTTCTCTTCATTCCACATAACAGACTGACCCTTGCATCATTATCTTTGTTGGTGTGTTCAAGCTCTTTTTGTTCTTTACTGGAAAAATATTCCATGGATTTTATATCAATACTTGATACTTCTGTTGTTTTCTCCTTTATGAATGTAAAATTATGTTCATTCAAAGTCATCTGGTTTTTTATTACAATGTTTTCAACAGCAGACTCTGGGTGATTGAAAGATGCTTTTTCAACATGTATGTCCTCATATTTGATTTGATCATCTGATTTATCAGCAGATTCATAATGATGTTTTCCGAGGGTTTTTTGTTTTAAGCGTAATGAAATATTCTTTCTTTCAACATCTTGATCTTCTTTTTCTGCACCAAGAGGCTTATTTTGTCTTGTATTTGCTTTCGGCTTCCATCTCCTATTGCCTGGTTGACTTTCAATTTCTTGCTCTAGAACTTCACAAGCATTGTTATGTAAATCTGACTTTGTAACCAAACATTCTGTTCCAATCAACTTTGTTATTGTTCTAAAGTCTTTAAGGTTACCTCGTTTTGGAAGTTCCGTTTGTTCCCATCTTTTTCTAAAATCCATGGTTGTCTGTTGATTTTTCATTTGTTTCTTTCTGCGACTAGTCTCTGGGGCATTTATCATGGGTGCTCTTGTTGAACCTATATTTTTGGAACAAGGCATATCTCTACTGCTGTTTTTCATGTGTTCTCCAAACAAACTCTTTCCCTTATTTGATCTTGACAATTGTTTTCTCTTTCTTTCAAACACCTTTGGACTGTTCACAATGAGCTGTGTGCTAGTTGTTTTTGGCTCGAGTAATGAGCTGCGCTTAGACTGGTATTTCATCAGTGACTCGTTTGTATGTCTAAAATACTCTTTGTTTTCTCTGTCCTTATTTTCTAATTCCCTGTCTTTATTTTCCAGTTTTGCTTCACAAATCTTAAGCCTCAGATGTAATTGCTCAATAAGACAATGTTGTTGCATGATAATGAGTTTTTCCTCAGTTATGTTCTGAAATTTTGTTGGACCATTGTCAGCTTTTCCCATCACAGCTGTTCTTTTAGTGAACTTCTGACAGGCTTCTCGCAGTAATGACATACTTTCCTTTAGGAGTTTATCCTTTTCTTTTTGAATTTCTAATCTTGAATATGGTTTGGAAGCTTTTCCTTCTGAGTGAAGCATCTGGCCTGACTGTGTATATAAGTCTACAAAATCATTGTATGTCTGGCTGCAGGTTGTCATTAATCTTTACCTGAGCATGTTTCGGTTTGTTTCCTTTAACACTCTGAAAGGACTGTATCACATTGAATCCTTCCTTGCTTAGCCTTTCCAGTGGAGAGGTTATTGACATTGATTGCATCTTGGTTTTCTTGTCGATTTCAAAGAACTTGTCATCCCTGTTGGAGCCCTCATGCTGTGCTGAAGGGGCCTCTAGTGAAAGAGAACTAGCTCTTTGCTTCTCAGTAACTTGTGCAGGCAAGCATTCTCCCTGTACTGTATCTTCAACTGATAAATTGATAAATTCCACGTCTTCCTCATTTTCATCAGCTGTGACAAAGCGGTTATTTGGAACTTTGTAGTTTGGAGGAAGTGGTACAGCAAGACAGAGGTCAGCTTGTGAAGATTTGCTTTTTTGGGAAACAATTGTGGCACATATTGGGTGTAAACTTTTCTGGTTTCGGAGTTTTTTCCTCTCCAAAATGAGTTCTTCAAACTGATCATTTGTGTTAGTGTGATACTGATCGCCAATAGCTTTTGTGCTATTTATGTCATTCAGTGTTGCCTTGTTTTCATACAAACAACCCATAGGAAGTTCAGGACTTATTTTGGACTTGTCATCTTCATAGTTTGTAATGCCATTCTCATGAGTTTCTATAGAACAGTCTTGTTTCTCTAACTTTTTCTCAGCAATCACAATTCTGTCATCAGAATCCTGGATCTCATCAAAAACTGTTTTCTCTAATGGGCCAGAGTTTCGAACTATTTTCCTCTCAGAAAGCATTTTTTTAATTTCATTGTTGAGTTCTTCGTTTGTGTACTTGTTTTTTGAAGTTGGATTCTGTTGTGAATCAGTATTTTCAGATGGCTCAGTATTTGCATGCGTTATAGCTGCCAGCATATGAGGATTTGATTCATCTTTAGAAATATTATGTTTGAGACATTCTGGGTCATCCACTGCAGGTATTTCTACACCATTCAAGATTTCTGATTTTAACACAGTCACTATTTGTGCTCTGTCTACAGAAGCTTCAATTTCCTTTAAGATTTCTTGTTTGGTTGTAATGCAAGCTTCTGAAATCTCAGAAATTGCTGAAAGAGTCTCATTGCTTTCCTTGTTCTTTTCATTGATATCAGTAACCTGATTGACTTCTTGTCGTTTGTTCTTTTCGCCTGACACATCTTGGACTGAGTGATCAAGATAATGCATATCTTTTTGTACATTTGCCATTACTGCAGAAAGTCTATGAATGGGTTTGTTTTCTTGTTCATTCCTTAATTTGTCCATTATGTCATCAGCTAGCTCAGAATCTGAATCTAACCTGAAATTGTAGTCAAAGCATGGTTTCACACACTTTCCTTTATGAAAATGGTTTGATTTTTGCTATGCTATATAGTAATGACCAACCTTACCTTCCTTGGCCACAATAAATGTTTTGAGAAGTTATTAGTGTGTTATTAGTAAATAATCTTCAGTGTTCTTCTAGTTACGACCAACAAACCTGCTTTGTGTAATACCCTTGACAAATGCTTGCTTTTATGATATTTTTTGTTTCAAAAAAGTCTCTTCTTCGCAAAAATCCAGTTTAGGTGGAAAGTGTCGTCCCTGATTAGACTGTGCAAACTGCACATGCTTAACAAAGTGACTTCTTACTGAAAATCCAGTTTAAGCAGAGAGTGTCGTCCCTTATGAGCCTGTGCACACTGCACAGGCTAATCTGGGACTTCACTTCACTTTTACACACATGCATTAAGCCCCTTTTTCCCAGACTACTCACCAATGTGCTCGTGCAGGTGGTGGAGAGGTAGGTGGGGTTAGAGAGGCCCGGGCTTGTGTCAGCCAACCAGCAGAACTAATACCATCTTCCTTACTTTTGCTGTTTGGAAGTGAATCATTGATAAAATCTCAAATTATCAAACATGGCATATAATCAATAAGTATTCAGACAAGAACAAACTTGTAAGAGGACAACCACCATGCGATGTCGCACACCATATACTAAACGCCTAACCCTTGCGGTTTCAGAGCATAAGATTTTTATTAATAGGGGTGTGATTTATTATGACCCTAGGGGCATGCTTTGAACAAACATACAAGGGGAACATTTTACAAGAGTTCACACCAAATATTAACATTGCAGCTTCAGAGAAAAAGTGTATTGATATTTACTAAATACAAATCTATGTACATCTTTTGACATGTGTGGTGTGACCCAGCTTATACCACCCAGGCATGATCAAACTTAGCAGAAGACCACTAAGACATTAAGCGATTTCAGAGAAGATTTTAAACTTTTCACTAAGTACCTAGATTGTATAACGAGTAACTCGTAGGGCTTGGCCGATTTTTATTTATTGTTCAACACCAAATACTAAACTCCTAAACCATGTGGCTCCATATATTTTTAAAGTTAGTTACTCTTTAAGTCTATAAAAATATTGGAACCCATAGTTTTGACCGCATGGGAATGATTTGAACATACTTGCAAGAGGACCATCATACAACGTAACATACCACATGCCAAACCTCTCGCCATTGCGGTTTTAGTGAAGATTTTAAAAGTTTTCACTGTGTACATATAAGCATAACCAGTTAACTCACAAAGCAGGACAAATTTGGACCCCTTGAGTATTATTTGTGCACACCTTGTAGAGGACAACCTTGCAATATTACACACCAAATTTTTCAACCCTGACCCTTGCAGTTTTATAGGAGAAGATTGTTTAAGTTATTAACAATATAAGCCTATATTAACCATTCAACCCCTTGGGGCGTGGCAAGTTTTACCCCTTAGTGCTCTGGTTAAAAAAACAAATACTGGTAATATAATATAGAACTATGAGTTGACCCTTTCCCACTCAGAAGAAAATTGAAAATGGCTATGTTCAAACAGCATACAACCAGAACAGCCTGCGAGTAACTCGCAGTCTGCTCAGGTTTTATACTGTTTGTTGCTCATCAGTATCTAAGGGTTGGAAAGAAGCCTTTTAAATTTGAATCTTGTAGGAAAGGTCTTTAATTAAATTAAACTTAATGAGGGACTACAAATGCGTAAAAATATGTATCGAAGTGGTAAAGGGTAAATATCTAGTGGTGTGTTTACCATGAAGTATTAAAGCTTTAGGAAAGGTATTCACACACTAATATTGTTAACACTAGTCTAAGACTTATATTTTGGTGAAATAATACCAAATGGAATACAAAAGATGTTCAAGCTCTGCTGAATGTCAAACGATGGTTTTTTTGAGCGCAATCGGTCTGATTGTAGAGGGACAATTAAGAATATCATGGATTCCATTATATTGTTCCTCGATGTTAGTACTTACATAGCACCGAGAGGTGCAGGTTTGAGTGATGCACGGGCCTGCTGTACCCAGTCTTGCCGGTGTGGCATTGGCACGCTGAAATACATGCAAGCACATGACTTGAGCCTCATTCAGGGAAAACTGGGCTTAATGCATGTGCTTAAAGGATCATCCCAGACTAGGGTGTGCAGTCTGCACAGGCTAATGAGGGATGACACTGTCTACCTGCACTGGACCTCCTTTGAACAAAATTTCCATGAAAGCAGAAAGTTTTGTCACTGATTAGCCTGTGCAGACGAATTAAAACTGGTTCCCCAGAATGCAGCTCTACAAGTAGCTTTACACTCAACACAAAACTTTCTAATAAAGTTGCAGTCAATAATTTTTTATACTTGACAACAACAGTTGTATATAAACAAGTAAAATTTTCGTTGAGAAAAATGTTTTTTTCTTCTTTTTTTTGTTATTGGTGAAATTCAGGATACTTATACAAGAAAGGGAAGACGATTAAACCATTTAATTCCACAATTTTTCTTACAACTTTCTTTATTCCTGAATTCAACTATGAGTGTTAAATATGAAAAACAGTTCTGAAGCAGTGCTGTATAAAACAGACCATTATTTGGGCCTCGTCCTGAAAAAACTGTGCAAAAGTGTTGTCCCAGATTACACTGTGCAGTCCACACAGGCTTATAAAAACAAACAGTTTCCGCTTACATTACATTATTGTTCAGAAGAGACCTCCTTTAAACACATAATGCCAGAAAGCAGAAAGTGTGATCCCTGATTAGCCTGTGCAGACTACACAGATAAGATTTGGAAATACTTTACACACATGCATTAAGCCCCATTTTCCCATAAGGAGGCTCATTTGTCTGTTTAACTTCTTCCACCTGGTAAACAATTTGGTCTCCTCAACATCAGGTTTCTGTGGTCTCCGAGTCTCTAAAAAACTGGCTGTCAACTCAACGTCTTGTTTTAAAGGCTTTATCACTGGGGGCTCATTCTTCGGGCAAAATGTTTTTAATAACCAGTCAAGTTTTTGTTGTGTATCATTAAATTTCACTAGTAGAGGAGAACACTATTAACATTTATGCTTTATGCTAAATCAATTTTAAAGGTATTTCTTGTTTATTCCATAATTATTTGCCATGCATATTTTGTTTATTTACATTGTCTCCACATTCAAACTTGTGTCAGATAAAACAACTACGATAGTATATGAGAAACACTCTGGGAAAACTGGACTTACAGCATTTGCAAAAAGTGTCGTCTCAGATAAGCATCTGCAGACTTTACAGGCGTATCAACGGATGACACTAGATTCAAGTTTGTAAGGCTTCATTTCCAAACCTTAGATACTGATGAGCAGCAAACAGCATAAAAACTGAACAGACTGCGAGTTACCCACAGGCTGTTCTGGCTTTATGCTGGTTGCAAAAGCCATTTTCACTTCGCTTCTAAGTGGGAAAGGCCTAAACTGAATTTTGGTTAAGAAGAGACTTTGTTTAAAAGAAACATTCTGAAAGTGGAGAGTGTCGTACCTGATTGGTCTGTGGTGTCTGGACAGGGTAATCTGGAACGACACTCAAACATGCAACAAACCCTGTTTTCCTAGAGCATATCAACTATTAAACATGACATACCTTTTTAGGGGCTCATTCTGCCTCCTTGCCTGTGTCAGCAAGTTGTTGTCACTGAGAGTTGTGATGCTGGGTTTGGTTTGCGCTAGAGGTTTGCTTGACCTGGAGGCAATAGGCTTCAACGGAGCGCTGCAAAAAAAGAGAACATGGACCATGGTATTCATACAAGCCATGCTCTGGGAAAATGTGCGGTAAGTGCCATCCCAGATTAGCCTGTGCATTCTGCACAGGCTAATTAGGGATGACACTTTTTGCTTAAACTGGATTTCCGCTCAGAAGAAACTTAAAAAAATATAAAATATTCAAAAAGTGGAAAGCGTTGTTCTTGATTACTGATAACCTGTGTGGACTGCACAGTCTTATATTGGATGACCCTTAACGGGCAGGCATTAAGCACTGTTTGCACAAAGTGAGGTTTATCTGTTGAGTGGTAATAAAAGATCTGTATTGATAAGAAAACCAACAGCATATCTAATGGGCATAGTGTCCATTATATTCTATTCAAAAGAACATGGAGATTTGTAAAGCAAGTATTTAACATAATGAAGTTGTGTAGCTAAATATTTTGCAAAAAAAAATGTCTTATTGAAATTATTATTTGCGAAAGGAAAAATTTAGTATTTATTTTTAGGGATTAACATGGTGTATTTACTTTAACCCTTAAAATGTAGAATTGTCTTCTGCCAAGTGATTCATACCGAACCCGTTACCTGTACTTCCTGCTAGTGAAGGGAATGGTCGGTCCTAGAGGTGCAGACGTCATCCAGTCAAGACTGCTGCCTTCAGATTTCTTTTTCGCACTTATCTTAGTTTTGGATTTGGATGCACTGAAATTGTAGAGCATTGTTTGCATTTGTGTTCATCATTTTAACCCTTTCAGCGCTGGAACTGAATTTTAAAGGCCTTTGCAAACAGTTTGGATCCAGATGAAACGCCACAGAACGTGGCGTCTCATCAGGATCCAAACTGTTTGCTATTCTGATAGTATTCTTTGAAAAAAATCGAAGAAAATGCTAATTTTAGAAATTCAGCAGACGATATTTTACCAGACGACACATTTCCCAGCATGCAAAGGGTTAAATGATTGCTACAAAGAACTTTGAACATATTGAACAAGACTAAACAAACTCCATGGCACTTTTTAAGGAAAATAAAACTTTTTAATAATTATTGGTCTTATAAAATTCTATCATTCTTGTTAGCACATATCTATCTATCAATTGAAAAAAATGAAAACGCTATTGTAAAGCAAGCAAAATGGTTTAAATGTTCAAGGCGTGTTTCCTTTACCTATTTTGGGGGTTGTTAGGCTTAGATGACGTAACAGCGGCCTCCATATCTCCCAGGGCGCCATGGTTACCATAGTAACCAAACCCTGTTGCCATGACATCCATCTCATGGACTCCCATGCCCCTGTCCAGAAGACTTGAGGGACATCTGTCCAAGCTGCGCGAGACTGGACGCTCAAGGCCACGGACTGCTGTTGACCGGTCGAGACTACTAGAATCCCTGTGAACTATCGGCATCATCGGTGAGGGGCTCCAGTTAGAAGGCCTGTGGCCTGGGCCGAAGTTTGTACGCATAGGGCCAGGTCCATAGTTATAATGCTTGGCCCCTTGGCTTGGGGCTAAGTGGGTGGGCATGGGTCTATGGGCATTCAGGCCTAGTTTGCCCATGGCAGATCTGGTAGCAGACTGCAATGGCAGCATGGACACGCTTGTGTTCTGAGAATCTTCCAACTCGTTCGCTCTGTGGGAATATATAAGCCCAGTGTTAGGAAAATGGGGCTAATTGCATCTGCATAAGGTGTCATACAAGATTAGCATGTGCAGTCTGTTCAGGCTTATCAGCGACACAAATTTCATCTTTAATGGAATTCTTCGTTTAAAGGAAGCCTCATCTAAACGAAAATTATGTCAATGCGGAATGTTTCACCCTTAATCAGCCTATACGGACTGCACAAGCTAATCTGTTACGACACTTCATGCACATACTATAAACCCCAGTTTTTCTAGAAAGAGTTTTATTCTTTATTGACAATTATGATATTGTGAAAACTGAAATGTCACCCGTACGTACATATCACTGGATATTGTATAGCATATTTCTACTTTAATGTAATTTATGTTTCCTCGCGATGACATTTCAATCAGACAAAACAAAACATTAAGTAATTATAACACATGCTGAAAAAGTTTCACAAATACCGGTAGTTTACTTCAGTGCAAATACATTTGGTTTGAAAATGAAATTCAATTGCAGTCTCGTAAAAATCTCCATACGATTAAGGGTGTCGTTTCAAAAAAACTTTAACATCGAAGCGAGATACATAAGACGTTCATACAAGCTCCCATCAGCATATCGTGTTCAGGCAAGCTTAACAAAATACCAAAAAATACTACCCAGGAAGGAGAGCTGTAGTTCGATCGTTCATAATTCACTATAACATCCTCTAATCGTTTTGTGAAGAAAAATACTTCTAAACGTGTTAATTATGCAACATGCGTTGTCAAGCGACTAACGTTTCATATGTAACGTCATGATGTTGATAAATTTATAAATAGCTACAAAGACTTTGACGTTAATTCATGCGCCGATTCCGCCTAAACGTTTCTGTTAAATTACGCTGTCCGTCTCTTCAGACACTTGTGCGAAATTTTTCGTTTAAATCACAACAGTTAACTTAAGATTGAGGATTCGACTATTAATTACATTGCTCTTTTTGCGTGCTAGACGAGCGTTAAGTGCAGTTGCGTTTGTTGGACAATTGGCTAGAGAGAATCTAATGCACGTGTACATTTTAGGTAACAAATTTGTATTTCCTAAGAACTGCGAATACCTAACCGTTATTTTATATACACCGTATATATGGTAATGGTTATCGTGCACTTGATGAGTAGATTTGACATTATTTAATGATATATCCAAATCTTGGTTAAATTGTTAGTTTAAAGTGATATTACGGGCATTTTTCACTGTTGAATTGAGCTGAAAAGAATTACCAGGTCAAAAATAAAAATATATTTTATATTCGATATCTTACATGACTCACCCAGTCCTGTAAGCCGAAATGATCCGTAAAACAAAATTGTGTCTTTGTGTCGTATGAACGAATCTGCACTAAAACTAAATTTAGGTTCACATTGTACATGCATGATCAGTTGTCAAACGAAAGTACGGTTGGTATTCCAGTGCATTATTTTTTTCTTTCCGGGATATTGTTTTAGTATGTTGATGCTGCTTTAACAAATATAAGTGTATATGAAGTGAAAACACCAAAAATAAACAACGGTTGCGATAGACACCTATAAACTGTTAGATGCCCATAATATCACTTTAAGCATTTTTGCATCGATATTTACGCGAATACAGTTATATAATACCATATTTAATCAAGATCAGGACAACACGTTCCACTTTTGTTTTTGACGGCGTTTCTATGAACTGTTTTCTAGAACAAATTTTTGAAAGAAGGGTCAATTTACTAATATAAAATTGACGCAATTTTCATACTTAAGCGGTACTCGTGTGTTTTCTTAATACGAGCGCAAAATTTAATCACGTATATCACCGTTAAGACCATTAAAATAAGTCGATTTAGAACTATATTTTATATAATTTCATTTTGAAAAATGTAAATGATATTTGATAACAGACAATCCAGGTAAAATACGACACCACAAATAAGCCAGAACACATATCCCGCATGACAACTGATTGGCGATTTTGACTACGTTCGACAAGAGCCAGAATACTGTCAACAACTTGTGCGTAATGAAGTAATTTTCGCTAAGTAATAACTTTCAAAGACAATTATTTCGAAATATACAATAAGAAATAATTATATTTGATATGTCTTCCTTGGCACAAATTAAGAAACCATCTTCAGACAAAAACAGGGTAGTTATGATTTAGAAAATTAGTGCATTTAAATAATATTGTTTCTCTCATTATTATTCCCTTCATGAAGTTTATGTCAGACATGAAACACTTTTTTTCAATAAATTGCTTGCAGACATAATACCTTAGAGTCAATTTACGAAATAATTACAGCAAAACGAAAAGTCATTGCTAAATGCAGATTAAATGATCAGAAACTCGCTATGCTAATCATTTTAGTTAATAAGCATGACCATGCGCAACGACATCGAGATCCATTCCTGACAATTGAATGGACATATTGATACACAATAAATGGTGCATTTTGAACTCTGACCTCCAAGTATAATCTTTTAAGTAGCGATATGGTTCTTGATTGAGAAGAATCTGATTTTATAGCTCAAATGCATGATTAACTTATTGAGACAATCATTTAAAAAAAGCTGCAGTCTGACCTTGATTTCTTAGTCTGACATTGACTTCTTAGTATGACCTTGACTTCTTAGTCTGACATTGACTTCTTAGTATGGCCTTGAACTTAACCTTAACCACTTGGATCGTTTGCTCGACATGGTGATTTATGATTGACAAATAGTGACACGTTATTATAATGGCATTCAAAACAAGCGATACGGACTTATTTTGATTTCAATACAGCCCCCTACGTACCATAAGTGCGTGTATAATAATTGAAATCATTTGCGATCCCTGTTGTTTGTTTCTCTTTAGAAATGTACAGTTTATACCTTACTTCATACCAATATAGGATACTATGCTGTATTATAATGAATATTCAAGGCTTAGTTGTTTAAAAAAATGTTCAAAGTTAGTTTCAAATTTCTAAAGTTTCAACACCAGACCCAATTTGCTCGAAATGAAAACAATACTTCAATATTAATATTTGTTTAGTGTACTTTTGCGAACTATATGCGACACTTAGTAACAACTAGTACAAAATAAAAATACGCTTGGCGTTTGCAAAAAATTAACAGTCATCCATACATTAAAGTAACTTCGATTAAATAAATTACATACATATTTGTCTAATATAGGCGCGTTAGCAAAATTTAAGTTATAATATAAAACATATGATTTATCGTATTTTATCTTTCTATAATGTATCAAATTAATAGTTATAAAAAAGATACAAGACAGTATGCATTTTTACCAATTTGTGCGAATTGTAATTTTGCAAGTTAAACAACCCTTAATGTAAACTGTACTTGTTGAAATATCAGTTCGCAAGATTCAGGGCCATACTGTATTGCATGAATACCGATTAACAGATTAGCTATACAATAAATATAGGTTGGTGTCATAGATTCGAAACATCTAACGTCCACTTAATACAAGTAGATCTAGTCTTCATTTTTCACCAGAAAATTGTCATTTACATAAATATATTACTTTAAAATCTTTACTCACCCCATAAAGAGCGCCCTCGTTCGATCGTCCATTACGGGGTTTTCATTCTATCGCATGAAGTATATCATATTAATACAAACAAGAAACAGTGTTTCAAATTGTGTCCGCACAGCAACAGTGTTGTTTAGGGACTGACGTCGCCTCACGTCACGTCACCCGCGTCACAACATGACGTCGAATTATGCTAATTAAATATAACCATGCATTTCCATGTTTATTACGTGTAACAAGGTGTAGATGCATATCGTTGGCCTTTCTGTCAAAATGCAGCTCTATGTTCATTCTTGGCTGCCTCTCTGTCATAAACAAGAAATGGATGATCGACATTCACAAAACAGGTAAGAAAATCTAAAATTAAAACCCGTAAACACATTTGTGCATAAAAAGAGGTGGTCCATGAGTTGAAGCATATATCCAGCTACAGGTTCACAGTATTCCGTTCAAACACTTATCACAAACTCTATCGAAGATGGAATGATGACGAGGTTGGTGGAACAATCGTGCATACATGCCACTTATATAACTTTTTAACATAGTTTTTCCCTAATATGTCAAATATCTAGTGTCATTGATATCATCTTTATGATCAAATCCTTATGTTCAATGTACGCTATATAGTAATTTTCATCAATTTTATTTAAAAATGCCTACTTTTGCTTTCGTTGTGGCACGGAAAGCCTCTCGATCGGCTCACTTTTCTGGCACGGGAAGCCTAGTCGTCGATAGACACTGGCATGGCATCGTGTGCTATATTTCTTCCTTTCCGCTAAGTAGTTTGTAATCCATCGGTAGCATGCATCAATACCTATGTTTTTTGTTTGTTGCCATGTTTTTGTCCCAAGTTGTATTACTTTTGTTTTAGCTCAAACGCACAATTGACTTAAAGTACCAATATGCTTCGAAATACTTTTATGTTATTGTTGTTCTAAAAGGGCCAGTTATTTTTATTAACTATTATTGACTAAAAAGCAAACATTGTTTTCTTCAAAAACCGTTCTAATGTTATTATGCGTGGTACATTTATAATGTACAATTCACAAATGCATTTCGCTTAATTGAACAAATATTACTTCCATGACACATGCGCCGGTAAACGCAATAGTTCAGTAACACCGAATTGAATGGTGTCAATAAAAGTAATTTGCATTTATATGCTGCATTGCTTAACTGTAAATGGCTGCTCTTCACCAACTCAGTCTAGCTCTGGAAAAACATGTCATGATGCATGCGCGTAAAACGTCGTCCCAGATTAGCCTGTGCATGCAACAGAGGCTAATAAGGTACCACACTTTCCAATTCTAAGGAGTGTTTCGTTCAAAGGACCTCTCTCTTAAACGGCAATCATGTCAAGGCGTATATTATCGTCCATGATTCGCCTATGCAGACTGCACAGGTTAATCTGGAACGATACTTTACGCACATCAATAAGCCCCGAAATCAAGGCTCAACTGAAATCAACATTCCATGCTAGAAAGGGGCATAACACTACCAAAATGCAGTAAATAGTTGTAGAGTTGCCCTCTGTTGTTGAGAACATGATTAGAAAGTTAAGTCGCTATTGGACTTCAACCGTAAGTTGAAAAATGTTTACCAAAATGTTCTCGCTAAAATGGGGCGACAATCTTTCAAAATACTAAACATGGTTATGGCGACTGTGTTCTTGAAAAAGACATTAATTCAAGTTTATTCATTTTGCATTTTAAGTTCCAAGCAAATACATGTGATGGCATTCAAGAGGTTGTGCAGTAAAGTATAACTTTGACCAAACAGACTGACAAAGGGTTATGTTTAAATAAGCATTTTATAACCAAGTCTTGACCAATTCCCCAATGAACAGTGTTGAAGCAAGTTTACACTACATACTATAGCTGGCATATTATCTATTTTACAAACATAACAGATACATCTTGCAATAAAAACTTTTTTTTTATTTATAATAAATAAACAGATTTTTATACAAATTGTATCACAGTCATAAGCAAGTATCTATCGGACACGGTATGTGAGCCACGCTCTGTGAAAAAGGGGTGTAATGCATGTGCATAAAGTGAGGTCCCAGATTAGCCCGTGTGGTATGCACAGGTTAATCTGGAACGACAGATTCTGTCTTATCTGGATTTTTGCTACTTTGAGACTTTTTTTAAAACAAACAATATCATAAAAGTTTAAAGTTTCGTCCCTGATTAGCCTAGGTTGACACTTTACGCACATGCATTAAACTCCCTTTTCACAGTGCGAGGCTAATTGTGCGAAATAATAACAAAAAGTCAAGGAACTTGCTGTCTTCTGTTGTAAATTATACAGGCTTGATAGATATATATTATAGCCTTGCTCCGGAAAAACTTGGTTTGATTCTTTGATTCTTGTGCGTTCCAATTTTATTATGTTTATTGTAAGGAAGTCTCTGGAAAATGTAAAGCAAGTGTAGATGGAAAGTGTTGTCCATGATAAGACTGTGCGGACTGCACATCTTGAAAAGACTTAATGCGTATGCATTTATCCCTGTTTTCCTGGAGGAAGGTTTATTTAGACTAATGAATGGTGATGTTAGCCAATAAACATGGAGAAAACCTTATACTCTACATCGAGGCAAGCTAGATTTCCTCTTTTATCATGTATAAGGCACTGGGATAAAAAAAGCTACAAATATGACAATTCAATTATAACTTTAAGTTGGAATATTTGTGTTGTAAAACATGATACAAACTTGTTTGAATTTCAATAACTCATCATTATATGATGTAGAATACTAACAGAGAATTAAACAAGTGGGCCATGGTGGCCCTGGATCGCTCAGCTGATTAGCATTAACGCTAAGCAAGGGTTGTTAACATTGTTTTGTGAAAAGAAAGGGTTTGTTGTTTTGGCAGATATATACATGTATGCGTTATAAGTAGTTTTGTGTGTGTTTATGTCTTTTAAAAAACCAGTTTTTTAACTATTTTAAAATGTGTTAACCGTTGCAACAAAGCTATATTTTGGAAAAAAGTAATATGAGGACAGTAATTTAATAATGAGCATCAGCAGAAGAAAATGGAAGTATATTTTTTCCACAAATTGTTGTCCAGCTTTGAAATCATGAGATAAACATGATGGCTTAGCATCTCTGTATTTTTTTTCAAAAGATTTAGTGTTCATGAAATAGTTTTTGCACAATTAAATACAAATATGTTGAATTGTTATCATATATTAAAGTCGGTTGTAAAGAAGTAAATGAGTATGGGAATAATGTACTAGAAATTTAATTTTGATCTTTTTTTAAGGTCCACAACATTACTTGATTTTTTCATAGTTATAAATATGTGCAAGCAAATATAGAAGTAAACACAAGACATTGGAAAATGTATCATATTAAAACAACTGTCAAACTATTTATAATTTAACTGCAAAAATATGTAGCATAAATACATTATTTTTTCAAAAACAACTGCCAAAACAACTTTTCTTTTTAACCAGACAGTTTGTGTGCTTCTTAAAAGATGTGATAAATTGTTGTTTTTTACTTAAAAATTGTTCACATTTTTTACATATTGCTTTTAAACAACTAAAACAATTTTCAGACTCACCTTGCATTGATATTTCCAATTGAAACAACAATAAAGCCTGTTAAAATCACAAATCCTTCATAATCACACCCAAACTACTGACTGACTGCACACTGTTGGCCTAAAACGTTTCAAGTTGTAATCTATCTTATGAATGGTGTCAATCTGACATTAAGACAAAGGTCTTAAGGGATTGCCTAGTTAATGAGAGCCAATTTCCAAGGAGTGTTACACAATAATCACATGGGTATTAAACTGAAACAATGCAGGCACATGTATAAATGAGTTTCATAGAGAATAAGTGAATAAAAGGTCAAATAAGATTTATATGTAACAATTCTTGTTGTATTATTGGTTTTACCACTATTTATAATTTCTACAAAAATTTAATTATCATCATTGTGCACCAACATTCTCATTACAACTAAAGTGTTAACATGGTTTTAGCACAGGTGATAAGCGTGTGGCTATGATATTAATTGGTGAAATCATCATTTTGAATGATAGATAATCATATTATAACGAAAAATAAACTTTCCTGGAAAAAAATTTCACTATCAAATATATATAACAAGGTATTCAACTCGAAATCACCCGAAAACAGGGTGCATCGCTTTTGAATATCTTGTCATATATATATTTGAAAGTGAACTTTTTTTTCAGAAAAGTTGATTTTTCGTTATAATATGATTATTTATCATTTAAAATGATGTTTTCATTAATTAATATCATAGCCACACGCTAATATGATTATTTATCATTTAAAATGATGTATTCATTAATTAATATCATAGCCACACGCCAATCAGTTTTAGTATTGTCATATAAGAAAAACTGCCGCTTTCCCCGCGGCCATTTTTTTTCAACGAACTGTAACCATTTTAGAACTCAGCCGAGCTATCATTAGAACAAATGTTCTGACCAAGTTCCAAAAAGGTTGGACTATAAATGTGACTCATAGAGTGTTAACAAGGTTTTATATAGCCATATAAGCAAAAAGCCATTTTCTTCAACGGATCGGAACCATTTAAGAACTCAGCCGAGATATCATTGGCAAAAATGTTATGTCGAAGTTTCATGAAGATTGGACTAAAAATAAGAATTCTAGATTGTTAACAAGGTTTTACTATAGCCATATGAGCAAAACTGTCCCGCCATATTGCGGCCATGTTTTGCAACGAACCGGAACCATTTAAGAACTCAGCCGAGATATGATTAGAACAGATGTTTTGACAAAATTTTATGAAGATTGGACTAAAAATAAGACTTCTAGTGTTTTAAAAAGGTTTTACTATAGCCATATAAGGACAACTGCACCGCCCCCTGGCGGCCATGCTTTTCATCTGACCAAAACCATTTTTGAACTCAGATGAAGTAATATTGGGACAAATATTCTGACAAAGTATGATGAAGATTGGACAATACATGTTACTTCTTGAGTGTAAACAAGCTTTTTCTTTACTTTGATCAAGTGAAATGGTTTTTGGTCTGAAGTGACCAAGTTTCAAACTCGACCAAGATATCATTGGTGCAAATCTTTGGACCAAGTTTTATGAAGATCAGACCATAAATGTGGCCTCTAGAGTGTTAACAAGGCAAATATACCACCTTACTGGATCCTGACACATATTCAATTGTTTGACCGTACTCCTATTTTATTATTGACCCTCAGTAAACACAGGATCTATTCCAGTCTAACCCTCAGTGTGTACATTTCACTATTCACACCCTTCGGCCAGTGTCTACAAGACATGCGACATCCCCATGCACTAGTTAAAGGACGCCCCAAAAAGTGGCACACCAACTCCCAACTTGCAAACAGACTATTACCAGCATCCGATGCACCTACAGGTTATAAAGACGTCTGCCGTTCTCAGTATAAGTACGCAATATCTCCCCGAGGTTCACCTTTCGGATTTGAGCCACATTATGAGCAACCTCACCCACGTACGCCGGAGTATTATCTCTCTTACCCACAAGTTGGGAGAGGCGGTCTCCACCAGCAGTTGGTCGGTCGGAATTCCTTGCACTGCTGACTTTTGCACCTCATCGAAGCGCGCGGCCATTTTCTGAGATGCTAAAGTAGCACAAAGGGAAAGCGAAGGACCAACTCAGAAGATGTGTTTGCTGAGTGGGACATACGTTTTCCCGCATAAGATGAAGAGCATTATCACCATCCTCACACGAGCAAGTGTCCGGTCCCTTATATGCAAGATCCCTGGTCGCCTAGGCCAGCTCCTCCAGCCCTACACACATCTCCTCCTGCCTACCCAACTCCCGCTCTGGCACAGATCGGTCCAAACCGATCTCTCCCAGCGCTACCACCCCATCCTTCCTCAATTCACTCTCCATCTGTACTACCGACCATTTAACGTCCCTTAGGCTGCACACCAACAGCCGACTCGAAGCCAGTGACACAGGGATATTCCCTTGGGTAGATGGGTTGATTGCTGAAAACCGCAATACCCCCATCAATCCGCAACGGTACATGAGGTGTTAGCCCCACAAGACCATCAATAGATCCAGCCTTGGTCACCTTACTACTGCTGTCTAAGTGATCATGGCTGTCGAATGCGGACAGTTCCACATTCCTAGCCGAAATCCACTCAAGAACCACAGGTGCGAATTCGACCTTATTGCCCCATTTACACTGTTCCATCAGAGACCCGTGCTCTTGAATCGACTGTGGCGCTTGCACCGACGCCATCATCTGGGCCTCTTCCATTACACAAATGACTGGCCCCGGTCTCTAAATCAAATCCACTACTGGACTTTACACAGTCGCGTTAGCCTCAACAACCACACTCCACTCTGGTCCGGGTCCCTGTATCGATCAGTTTCCTGGGTCGACCCGGTCACCTGAACCGCCACATATCAATCTGATCTGGGCCTCTGTATCAAATCAGTTTCCCGAGCTGACACAGTCGCCTTAACCACCAGACAACAATCTGGTCCGGGTCTCTGCATCAAGTTAGCTTCCTGAGTCGGCCCAGTAGCACTGGACCACGCCGCGACGCCAGTCAAACCTTTGGGCCAGAAAGTTTCTCTGAACTCTTGGTTGCATAGCCTCGGCAACTCAGCCAACACCTTCCAATGTAAGAGGAGCGCCCGCGAGTTTATCCGAGCAACGTGGAATACAGGGAGGTGGATGTAAAATATGAACCTCCGGACGACCCTCATAGCCTCTCTAAATCTCTGGAGATCCAGATTATTGATGAGGCATATGAGCCCACTGTATCGCGCAGGGTCAATCTCCGGATTCGCCCATGCCTCTCGATGAAACAAAGGCGGAAAATGCCGGGTCTCAACATAGTACCTGATACACCGTGCCATTGCACCACACACGTAACAGTCCCGTTTTTTCCTCTTAAAGCCTACATCAGCCTGCTTGGACAGGGACCTGTTTCTTGTAACCCCTCTATTCCAATCTGCACCTCTATCTAGAGGCCTGTACAGTCTCTCACAGTCTCTAGCTGCGAACACAGCCTCCGTCAACCTCAATGGCAAAACAGTGAAGCCCAGTCCTGATGGCTGCGAGACCATGGTTGCCTCCCCTTCTGGCTTGACATTTACCTCCACCGACCTCACTGGAAACGCAAGGAAGTCAAGCGATATTGGATTTAAGACAAATGCCTCTCCCTCGTGTTCGACAATCACCCTCCAAAACTTCGACCTAACCGGCAACGCAATAAAATCCAGCGATGTTAGATTGGGCACGAGCGACTCTAGTTCAGGTTTAACCTTAACCCTCCCCGACCCTGACCTCAATTGCAACGAAGGGATGTCCAGTGCTATCGGAACCTGAATCGGCGTTGGCCATGGTCTGGATAGCTCTACATTACCCCGGGGCGTCCTTCTGAATGAAGCCCCCGGAGTCCTCCGCCGTTTCTCAGGACCGCAAACACCGTCTTAATGAACGAGTCACTCAGAATTTGGTGGCCGTACTTTCTGACCTCTGCTAAAACACTAAGACGACCTTACGCTTATGTTAAACTAACCTAGCCTTCCATTGTCCTTTCTACTCTTCCATGGTCCAAGGGCAACATGGTCCCCAGCTCAATGACCAGGTGCCGCCTTGAACTCCAGAACGTTTCCGGACCATTGGCCTCCTCGACCTCAAGAAATACGTCGCGCCATCAATGCAGCTTACAACAAACAACGTCCTGCAAAACATAAAAAATGTAACATATAATTTGCATAAGTTACACGATCTAACGGCATACGTACGATAAATATAGATCTAACTTATCCTACACCATGGACATGTATATAGATCTGTTTGTTCACCCTGTTCCCCCGCAACTCCCACACACATTCCATTGAACCATTCCTCACACACATCGGAAGCGATCATAAAGGGACCATGATAAATTCCCCTACACATTCTCCTATCTTGCACATCTTCCGCAAGACCGACACTGTCGCTCTCGAACCACCCATGCAGTAGGATTGTCTTATTTACAACTGTTCAATCGGTCATGATTCATATTAACCCTCTTCGCCCGTAATCGGACCTGGTATAGGGAATTTAGTGATTTATTTCTCTACAACCCCTGGTCCAATCCATTGTGGTAATAACTTCTTAGCTTTGCCTTTTTTTCCCGACATATTTAGCACATACAACAGGTCATCCTTCCAACAGGTGTTCCGGCAAAACCTCACATGATGGTCCCTCTTCATGTGAGCATGACACCCACTTAAACACTTCCGAGCAGTTTCATCAACTGACACTATGATTTGTTTTTTAATGTGGTAATACTCAGTCACAAACTGGGCCTCATGAGATGACAATGGGATGACCAGATCAGTAGGAGTATAAACTTCCCTCCCAAGCACCAAGTGGTAAGCGGTGAAACTGATACTCATACACACTGGTGAAGGCATAGCCGCCGCTATTTTCGGTAGGTTTTCATCCCACGTATTTTGTCGGGAACCCACATAGCATTGATGGCATCCATGAGTTCGCGGTTGTACCTTTCCACCTGACCTTTGGTACTTGGTCGATAGGCAGTTGTTCGAGTCTTATGAATGGGCAATAATTTACACACTTGCGCGAGCAAAAGGATCTCAAAATTAGTACCCCGATCAGTCATTATTTCCATTGGTACCCCATACATATAGAACACTTGATTCACCACTGCCTACGCAGTCATCTCAGCTGTCTGCGAAGGTAACGGGATACATTCTACCCATTTAGTTAACTGATCAACCAACATCATTAAATATCGATTTCCCCTTTGCTTTAATGGCAAAGGACCTAGAAAGTCTTTGTGAGCCCTCTTCATCGGGAGTCTAAAATGAAATGTAATCATCTCGCCGTTAGACTTACGGTTAGGTTTTTTGCTAACAGAAAAAAACAACGCGGGCAACTGGATACGTACTTGATTATGTTCTTTGACATGCGATACCAGGAATACTTGGCCTTAACCCTCTCAATGGTACGCTGATCACCCTGATGCCCGGACATAGGGATATCATGGTTCAAGACATAATCTCTTGCCCGTTGCACCAATAATTGCGAAAGATCTTACTTTGGGTCGATTTGCCAAAGCAGATCATCTTCCACTGTAAAACATGAAAGATTGACCCAATTCAACTTGGAGGCTTTTTTGATAGAAAAAAACTCTCCCTCAGCGGACTGGGTACCATGCATTAACCACTTTCGAATAAACTGGAAGTCTTCCACCGCGCACTGATGTTCTTTAAGAAGAGCGTCCCGGTCTGTTTGGGATAGCTCTATCAGTGTTCGCAACACACGTGTCTTCTCCGGTTTTAACCTCTAGGATTGTTACCGATAATAGTGAAACAACGTTTTCAACAACGCGAATAAACCCATCCCATTGATCCTCTGCCTAAGTGCATTTCGGACAACCACAAAATGGCAGAACCTCCAGGGACCACCGTGCTCATAATGGTCTCCCCCGTAAGCAATCAGTCGTGACAATGCGTCTGCATTCGCATGTTTTATACCAGCACGGTGGACAATGCCCATATCGAACTGACTCAACTCCTGCATTCATCGAGCTAACTGTCCTTGTGGCACATTGAAATTTAATAACCAAGTAAGGTTACTGTGGTCATTGCGCTCCATAAAGCCCAAGTCTCACTATTTCCGGCAGAGCCCCTGTCCATCCCGTTTGCTTTCGCTGGTCGACCGGCGAGAACTGGGATGATTCGTCGAAAATTTTAAACGCGGTCACACTACTTCCCAGTGCCGCCCCGGTTGAAGCCGGTCAACAACCCGGCAGAGTCCCGGTCAACCTCTGACTAGCTACGGATTAACCCGGTGAAGCCCCGGCAGAGCTCCGGATGTCGCCGGTAATACACAAGTGGAGCCCCGATGAAAGCCGACAGCGTCCCGGCAGAGCCCCGGTCTACCGCTGGCACTCACCGGGGCTATACCGGCATCAGACCCCGGCAGAGCTACGGCAACACCCCGGTTAAATCGCGGTCGTCGCCGGTAATGCCCAGGCGGAGCCCCGGTGAATGCCGGTTGCGTCCCGGCAGAGCGCCAGTTAACCGATGTACCGTACCTAAACCGGGACTCTGCGGGCATTCACCGGGGCTCCACCTGGGCACCACCGGTGACAACCGGGGCGTTGCCGTAGCTCTGCCGGGGTCTGTATGGTTGTTCCCGGTGCCTTTCCGGTTGTTCCCGGTGACGCGCCGGTCGTTGCTGGTCTTTGCCGGTGACTCACGGTTCATCCCGGAGGTATAAAACATTTTAATACTTACCCGGTTGTGCCCCGGTTGTCCCCGGTCGTCCCCGGTTAATCCAGGGTGTCCCCGGTAGAGCCCCGGATCATCCCGGTAGAGCCCCGGTTCATCCCGGTAGATCCCGGATCACGCACAGGGGCTCCACCGTCATCATAGTGAGGCTGGGCCTTTAACCGTTTGCCTCGCAAGTAGTGGCCGAACTGAAGAGAAAAACCTCACTACTGCTAGCTATTCCCTGCGCGCAGTACAAAACCGCCGCTTTTCTTTAGTCTGTGCATATGACTCATTACAGACAACCATAGGGACCTCTGCCTGTATTTCACTGAGAACGCCACTGATCGCCTTATCAGAAGCATCGGTGTCAAGCACCAAAAGATCTTTCCGATTAGGCATTCCTTGGACTGGGGCAGACACAAGGATCTCTTTCAAATCAAGGAAAGCCACATCTTGGTCATCTCCCACTCATTGTCTTTTACTACTTCATACAGTGCCCTCGACCTTCCGGCATACTGAGGCATGAGCATACGGTAGTAATTAACCAGCCCCAAGAACCGCTCTGCATCTTGAGAGCAGGTTGGCGACGGCACGTCAACCATCACCTTAACGTAATTTTAGGACAACCCCAAACTCTGTGGTCCTACAGTACGGCCCAAAAACTCCACTATAAGCAATAAAATAGCTCACACTTGTTGGGTTTTAATTTTAGTTGGTTACCTGGCAAATACCTCCGTAGTGTATGCATATGTTCAGAGAATGTCTTTTCATAGCAAGGATGTCATCCAGGAAGGCAAGAACACTGTTCCAATTCAAACCATGCAGTGCATTACATCAACCGAATGACAACTGGACAAACTTGAATAGCCCATACTTAGTCGTGAACGCAGTTTTCTTCCTGTCTTACTCCTTGATCTTAATCTGTCAATATGCAGAATAAGCATCCAGCTTTGAAAACCACTTCTGGTCAGTTTCAATTAGTGGCAAAGGATACACGTTCTTCACCGTGACTGAGTTCAACCTCCTGTTATCCCCACTCCACCTAACCGACACATCACGCTTTCTAACCAACACAGGTGCGGGGTACCATTTTGAATTATAAGGCTGGGTCATCCCCGCCTCTAACATCTTTTTAAGATGGTGTTCTTACCCAGTTACAAAAGCGACCGGAATTATATGAATGTTCTGCCTAATGGGCTTGGCTTCCCCCGTATATATGCAATGCTCCACAGCCGCGAAATTGTCCAGATCATACTCGTTTTTAGCTAATACATCCTCAAACTCACGTAAGAACCCAGCCATCTGCACCTGTTCCCCATCGTTACCGTTTTATATTCGAACGTGTAAAAGGGTTTCCGAGATGGTCCGGCACCGTGATAACTTCATCACATTTTGCCGCCGTACCCCATTTATTGAGGTAAGTATCTCGAGCAAGGCTCATACTAAATGTACATCTTCTGTCCGTCCAACCAATATCATTTGCTTTAGCCTAACATGGATTCCCTTCATGTTCTCCATTGGCAGCCTAAGCCCAGCTTCATTGACATGGGCCGACATATGCACTATTAGGTCACCACACTAAGCCTAAATTGGGTTTCCCAAAGAACACTTTACCATGTCCAGCGAGTTTGGTGGGATGATAACAGTTCGAGCGACACACATTTGCCATTCTTGCCTCGACTAACCCTCCTTCTTGAGCCATGGGAACTATCTGGCCATTTAGATACATAGTGGTCCCTACTTGGTCAATAGTGGCTCCATGCTTTGTCAAGAAATCCAGCCCGAGTAACATGTATTAGTCAACAGGGCTTCATAGACCCTCTCTTGAAATACAATGTCACTCACTTGGATGGTCACTGGTCCCACAATCAAATCATTCATCTGCAGTCCTATCCCTGCAATTACAAATGTTCCAACACCAGAACCTCTTCCGATAACTGAGCCACTCCCTGTCAGAAACCATGGTAATCTCAGCCGCCGTATCTACCACAGCTATACAACAAGGCCGTTAACCTTCACATTTACCCGGAACATCGAATCAGACCTATTCTGTCTGATTATGACCGGTAGGATCTTATCATTGTGGATCAGGTCTGTATCCTTAACACTGACCCCTTGACGTTTAAAGCGTCAAATGACACTTCCTACTTCCTACCCTCTCTAGGGATATCATCCACCCTATCAGTTGCTGGATTAGAGAAATCTGTGGCCATGTGAACCAGCTCGTTACAACGGTAACAACTGTGACCTTTGGCCGGAGACGGTATTCTGCTCCTAAGCTTAGGGCAGTCCCGTTTCCTCTCTCTCTCTCTTACTCTCTCTCTCTGTCTCTCTCTCTGTGTCTGTCTGTCTGTCTGTCTGTCTGTCTGTCTGTCTGTCTGTCTGTCTGTCTGTCTGTCTGTCTGTCTCTCTCTCTCTACTCTGATCTGTCTCTGTCTCGTCTCTCTCTCTCTCCTCTCTCTCTATCTCTCTCTCTCTCTCTCTTCTCTCTCTCTATCTATCTCTCTCTCTCTCTCTCTCTCTCTCTCTCTCTCTCTCTTCTTTGTGTCTCTCTCTGTCTCTCTCTGTCTGTCTGTCTGTCTGTCTGTCTGTCTGTCTCTGTCTCTCTCTCTGTCTCTCTCTCTCTCTCTCTCTCTCTCTCTCTCTCTCTCTCTCTCTCTCTCTTCTCTCTCTCTCTCTCTCCTCTCTCTCTCTCTCTCTCTCTCTCTCTTCAAGAAATGTTAACTCAAGATTTACAACATTTCTGCCAATTTATTCATTTATAATAAATACATGACAACTTTCAATATACATTACTCCAATAAGACATGCAATTCATAAGTAAGCCATCATAAGAATTGCAGTAATATTCAAATTCAGTTAGTACAGTTAGTATTTGCAATCTCTATTTAATATGACCTTAAACAAATATATTCATTCATGTAGCTTAAATTTTAAAGAAACAATCTTTGTAGTTTCAATGAAATGTCTTTTTCAATAACAAAAAAATAGGTTTCACACCTAGTAAATCAAAGTTCAGAGTCCTAAAATGAAAATTTTCAGTGCCTTTTATACTCTCAAGAAGCGCAAGCATAACGATGTGTAATATGAACATAAAAGCGCACATATGAAATGTGCGCAAAAAGCGCACAAGCAATGCTCAGTAAAGCGCACAAGAGCGCACAATAGAATTTGAGCGTTCTTGACACGATAAATGTCACTCGTCTTAAAATGATATTTCTGACGATATTAGAATTAAACAATATTCAAATACATATCGAATAAATAAATAAATCATTTATAAAGACGAATATTACCTTGCTATTAGATAATATTGGTTGATTAGGAGTTTAAAGGAAATTATTTCATATGACTAACTTGTCAAAAACTGTTTTCAGTGTAAACTATCCAGAATGCATTTATGTCAGCATTAGGAAATCAACTTCCTGTTTATCCAAATTGACTGCCATATGAACAGACGCTAATACAATAAGACATTTTAAAAGGATATTACAAATAATAAAGAAGTGCAAAAGGTAGACATCGGCTGTTATCAGATCTAACAACCACATAGCATCAAATAAAAACAATAAATAACAGTGACATAGTCATTTATTTTCAAAACTCGAACACTAACAACGAACAATGTACATGTACATGTACACACAATAGTCATGTTTACATGATCGATCTAGGGCATGACATTACCCTTCCTTCAATTTTAAAGGACCTCCGTTAAATTTGTCTGTTAAACACTTAAATTGAAATTCATCTTCAGCAAAAACGTCAATTAATATTTATGACAATAAATTGCATAGCACTTTGTACAGTGTGATTTAAAGTTACAACACATTGTTTAGTGTGATGTCTTGACACACTGTAGACATTAGAACAGTTAATGATATTCAAATGCTGTTAAGACAATTGCATACATCCCAATATTCTATGTAAAGCAATAAATAATTGACATCAGATAATGTAAATAATTCAACTGACTAGTTCAGCAATATTTTTACATACATCAAAACATACTTTTAAGAAAATCTTGAATACCAATATTAACTTGAATACCAAAGTTTATTAGTCAACATGCATTCATTTTCAAACATGTATACTTCAATCATTATTTAACCTTCTAAAATTGACCAGATAATTTAAAGCACTAGTTTAAATTACTGACTGTCCTGAAAAAAACCATAGCTTTTTAAAGATGGTAACCCATGTAAAATAACAACGTAACAATATTTCAATCAAAACATTAAACTTATCTAATACATTATATGATTAAACAATCGTCGCTCTCGATGGTTTTCATCATCATGCCTTGAATCATTATTCCAGAAATCTGGATGATGATATGTTGGTGGGTGCCAGTCAGCAGCTGGTTGTGTGGGTTTGGTTTGACTCCTCAGGATGTCAGTGAGGTCTGCCATTCTCTTTGTGAAGTCACAATTAAACCGGTACTGTTTGTTTATTTCTTAGTGTGGATGCTTCAAGTTGTTATTGATTTCCGACAAGACATCCATAAGTTCATTAAATCTTTAAACAGAAGAGTTGGATGGGGCTGATGATGAAGAAGATGAAGAGCCAGATGAAGAGCTGGAGTCAGATGTTGTTTCAGGTGCAAGAGAGCGACATTCATAAATGGTTGGCAGAGTGGTCAAAGGATCTTCTTGGTTGATTATGGCTTGAGTTGCTTCTGTATGTGCGGTGTGTTAAATGGTGGGAGGCTGGTCGGGGTTAGTTGATTGTGTGCTAGCGTTGGGGAGTTTGTTGATGTTCCGATGACATTGATCAGTTGTTGCAGAGGGCCAACGCATTCAGAGAAGTTGACGTATGGATAGTCACTCTGGACGGTTGCGCTGGAGGAGTGACAGTGACAAGTTGCTGATAGGACTCAGGTCTGGAAGCACAGACTGTATGGCTTGAGACAGGATGTCTGGCTTCTTGGAGATGGAGAGCAAATTGCGTTTGCTCTCTTCAGCGGAAATGACAGCAGCATGCCGGTCAGTAATAAGATACGGAGATGGATTACTAACAAGGAACTCTGGACTGTCAGGTATGTTTTTCTCCTGGAGCACAAGATTAAAACGACGGAAACTGTGAAAATGTTTTTCAAGTTCTTTGCGTTTGAAGCATCTGAAGAGGCAAAGACGACAGTAGTATGGAGCTTGATCGAGACTGATGTGTTCCTTAAGGAAATGGTTGTAGACGCGGTATTTCGCCTCAATGTACACTTTGTCCATCCGATATGGTAGCATTTAAGGCAGTGATAGGCGCGACGCCGTTGACCACAGGAGGAGAATTCAGACATGATGGAAAGATGATTTTGGGTTTTCGACTGAAAATGAATAACAAGCATGTTATTACTTTTCTTCCGAAACATATTTTCTAGTCACATCACTTACAATTAACTGTTCTCCACTTATGTCTTGGGATTATGTATGTTTTCACATTGGATATTTCCTTCCATCGAAATTAAAAGTAAAAACAACAAGAGCTGTATTTGTGAAACAAAATGCCCCTTACTGCGCTTTGAAGCCATATATTTGACATTTCACCTTGAAGGATGACCTTGACCTTTCACCACTCAAAATATGTATCTCCATGAGATACAAATGCATGCCAAATATCAACTTCATATCTTCAATATTGCAAAAGTTAAGACCAAGGTTAAAGTTTTTGGACTGACACACACAATATCAGACAGGTCCCAAAACAATATAACCCCGATCATTCGGTCTGGGGGAATAAAAATAATGATTTATTTCGTTTCAAATTCTGATGCTTTAACACCCAATTACACTGAATCATTTCACTGACAAAGAAAATTCAATTCAAATGCGAAATATCAACAACGCTCAAATTAACTGCTGTGCTTTCTGTAACACTGTTAACTTGAAAATGATTATTTTGTCAGACTCAAAACCCGTTTTATTGGTAATCATTGCATTATATCAATCGGTTACCGGCTCATTGCCCATCACACATGGTGATTCACTCCCGACCATACTAAAGGTCAATCTTTCCCTATTCAAGACCTTGAATACCCTTTCTAAAGACTTTAAACAACTTTCTGACACAACTTAAATCATATCACTAGTTAAGAATACATCTTTTTATAACAGAATCACATTAGCACAATTCCATCACAAATGCTGTTTTCTTTTGTTCACATTAATTGTCACAGCCACAAGAGCTCTTTTTTTTTCATATTTATGTTTCTTTTGTGATATTTGAGGTGCAAATACTTTTAAATAGTTTTAAAATAAACATTTTTGAGACACAGACAGATAAATAATGTAATCTTTTCCTCTGTATCATTCATCGGATGCAATAAAGTTCATACAATCTTGGCTTACACACATGTACAACATTAAAACAAATTTTATAATTGCACACAAAAAATATATAAAAACACAATATGAAATATCATTGTTTAAAACTTCAACTTCCGTTGTTCTTTCAGAATCCATTTCGCCACTTGATCTCCTTCATATGGTTTGAGTTTGTTCTGATAAACAATTTTTTCATATTCCTTCTTGTTCTGTCGCAACTGGAAATTCACTTGTGAAATTTTCTTTCTAATCAAGAAAGGACCATCGTATGTTCGCTCCAGCTTTGATGCAATACCAGGCTTTCTTGTTTCGTTTAGTCACCAGACAACATCACCAGTGTTGTAAATGTTTATTGACACTCTTGCATCATAGATTGCTTTGTTGCGCTTGGCAGCGGTCCCTAGGTGATCTCGTGCTACCTGATGTGCCTTTTGAAATCTTGAACGCAGCTTGTCGACATAATCTCCATACGATCTAATAGACTAAGTGTTGTTGTCGCAATCAGTTGTGCTGCCGAACATCACCTCTTATGACAAACGGACTTCTCGCCCAATGGTAAGAAGGTTTGTAGTCAAAGTCGTGGACTCGCTTGGTGTTGCTCTATAGGCTTCTGCGAGAATACCTTAATTCTTATCCCATTGATCACAAAGGTATGCCTTGCCTTAATCATTCGCATCAAAGTCTTGTTAAAACGCTCTGGTTGGCCATTGCACTGTGGGTTTCTTGGACTGGTCCTTATCTTTCTTATCTCCAGCATTCTACACAACTCCTTGAAGAACTTGCTCTCGTAATTCCGACCTTGATCGCTAAGGATGTTTAACGTACAACCCATCATTAAAATGCATTCATTGAGAATGCAAGATGCGCACGTCTCTACACTCTGATAAGGTACAGCTATTACTTCAACATATTTGCTTAAAAGATAGGATGGCACCAGAATATATCTGTTACCACGTTCTGTGAGTGGCAGTGGGCCAAGATAGTCTTAAGCAAGCACATCTAATGGTGCACCTGCTGTATTTGAACACATAGCCGCTCGAGGTGTCTTCATTGGTATTTCGTTTGCAGCACATGTGTCACACCTCTTAACATGCAAAATGACATCAGTCTTCATTGCATACCAAAAATACCGTTGCCGAAATTTCTCTAAGGTCTTCTTAACACACAAATGGCCTGAAATTACAGAGTTGTGATGTTCATATAGATCATCACTTTTCATGGCAGAGGGGACAATAAATTGCAAGTGTACATCACTTTGGTTCTGCTTTATGAACTTCTTAAACAATATTCCATCTCGGACAAATAAAACATCCCAGAGAACCCAGTAGTGCCGAGAAGCTGGACTGAATGCTAACACGTCATTGCAGCTTGGTCTTATGTCCGACACTTTATCTTCAAAAATACATCTTATATCTGGGTCGAGGGATTGTAAATTCTGAAGGTTTTCCAATTACTATTTGCATGCCCATGGCACAAAATTAAAATGTTGACTTTGAATTCCTGAGCTTCCAGGCTTTTCTTCAATCTGTTTTTTATATCTAATTTGTTTGATATTGCATATTCGTTCTTTGCAAGTTGTTTCTACCGCAGTCAGACAATCATTTAAAAAGTCCTAATGAACCATGTTTTGTGCTCTTTTTGTGCAATTTTTACACGGACCACACTTTAGAGGCTCATTCGTGTTTTCTAAATTGCGGTCGCAGTCTCTTGCGTTTCTACACCTTGATAAGTTATCGCAGTGACTTTGCTTGTGTCCTGGTCTGTATTAAACTGAAAAGTACTGGGAATACAATTAATGCATATGCATTAAGCCCTGTTTTCCTTAAAATGAAGCTTAAATTATATTTTTTATTTATGATTTGAAAAAAAACAACACATCTCGACTTGTGCTTTAAGACACACTCTTTATAAATTTGAATGGGTTGTGGTCATTTCAAACTTCCGAGATAAAAAGCTATAACGTAATTTTTAAAACTGAGTTGCGTCTAAGATTAAACAACAGAGAACAAATTCAGTGCCTTCAGCGCTTTGATTCATTCCAATTTGAATACACGGGATTTGTTTGCCTTTCAAAACTATGATTCCCTTTGACAAAAGTAGATCTGCATGACTCCATCATCATTTTGCAGAAATTCTCTTCCTAACAAAATCCTCAATTTCAGCAACAATCAATTCAGTGTGCATTGAAACTGGTCCTAATTGAATCTTAAACAATGCCTTCCCACATTCCTTTAAAGGAACCCCACTTGCACCTGTCAAACAAGCTGATTTGTTAAGCTTATGTCTAGTTTCAGGTTCCAATTTATTGTAAACTCTATCTAAAATGATGGTTCTTGTTGCTCCGGTATCAGTTGTTATAATGGCGGGCACTTCTTCAATATTTCCTTTGACATAGACATCACTACTAAATGTTCTTTTTCGCCGCACAATTTTTTCGTTATTTTGGCCATTTATGCTTTCCAGAACCTTCCCTTGGCCAACAGGCTTGGTCCTTTCATGTTTAAAGGCTGGTTTTGATAGAAGTCTTTTCTTGGAAACTGTTTATTTTGATATTAAGCATTCTTAAATCGACAATATCTTGCAAAATGATTGTCTTGGTTACAAGAATAACACTTAATTGTCTTTGTTTTTTGTTTTAAACTATGTTCAGATGTCTGTTGTTGTTTTTGGGCTTGAGTTAACTGATTTAATTTTTCAAGCACTTGTTGCAACACATCTGTTTCTTTGCTATTTGTAGTGACACCTGAGATGTCATTTTTTGTGTGCACAGTTTTCTTTATTTTCTGGTTTGAACTACTTTTGTTGGTTCTTGTTTGGGACTCTGTATGC